>NC_140182.1:50151137-50196629 GCF_963971535.1 Notolepis coatsorum
GGCTCAATTGGCAGAGTCAGCGGGTGGAAATCGATGGGTGGTAATCTGGACCTTGTGGACAGCGACTCCTACAGGTCGGTTGGGGGACGCCTGCACAGCAGAGACCGGAAATGGCGGGGGTAGTGTGAGCCTCCCACACGTTACACCTCGCAGATGAGGGTCCGCGCTGGCAGGTGAAAAGATGTGACAGACTGCCTCCTCATGTACCGGAGGGGACACGTGATGCAAGGCTTCTATCCTCCCTACAACCACCCAGTGGGGGGCATATGCGAGCAACGTTCAAGACAGGGGAGGGAGAATTGGAAACAGGGAAATTGGGATGGGAGAAAAAATTGAAAATAAGGAGAAAAAGTGGACAAAAAAAATAAATTATGTCGAGGACAGTTAAAAATAACTTAACAAGTTACAGAATAATAAAAGTTACACGATAAATAAATCCACCTTAAAACCACTTAAAACAAGTATATAAAACGGTTAATAAAAGATAGGAGATACGAAATACTAAAATCTGTCATAATCACGGCGAGAGCCTTCTTCACTCCTCCTCATCCTCCCCCCACATTCACCACGGCAGCCCCACACCTTCTTCACTCCTCCTCATCCTCTCCCACATTCACAATGGAAGCCTCACACCCATATATGGGCAGCACCCCTTCACACACTGTCAAGCTCCTCACTCAACACAGCTGTGCTTCATCCCCTGATTCACACGCTGCCAGGCACCTCACTCGACACAGCTGTACCTCATCTCCTGATCAGCAAGACACTACATCTACCGGCAGATTCTGACCAGACCTCGTCGTGGTATTATTCCAGTTACGACGACTCAGCCTGAAGCCCTGCTAACCTGCTCTTGTGATCATTCCTTGCTCTAATCTTGTTTCTCTTGTGCCCAGGACCTCCGCTCCAGTGCACCTCCCTGCCTGGACATCTCGTGCTGCACAAGGAGTGCTCCTGCTCTCTCTCGACACAGACCTGTGTCTTCTGCCCACAGCTGCACTGGGAGTGCACCTGTCCTCACCCCCCAAGAACATTCTAACCCCTGTCTGTTGCACATTCCTGCCTGTTCAACTGTCTGCTTGGGGAATACTATTAAAACACCCTAAAGCGCTCCATTCTCTCTTCTCCTGTGTTCAGCTATTGGGCTCTGCCTAAACCCATTCTCACAGAACACCACGACCAAGATGACAAGCCCAGCTGCACACAAGCTCGAGGAATGGAGAAAGTTCCAGAGGGAATCCGTGAGTACCGTCAACGGCCACACCGTTCTGGTAAACCAACTCTCACACTCGATGGATGCAATCACTGCTCAGCTTAACGCTCTCACACTCAGCTCTGCGGAGCGAGACAAACAATGTGCCCGTTTTGATACATACGTCACAACCCAGCAAGACTCGTAAGACGCCCCACCTGTGGCTACGGTTCCCCCGCACAGAGAGCCCCATGTCCCCGCACCTGAGCGTTATGACGGGAACGTCTCTAAGTGTCGAGCCTTTCTTTTTCAATGTTTATTAGTATTCGGGCAACAGCCACACACCTTCCAGAGTGAGAAGTCTAAAGTCGCTTACTTGTCGGGTCTGCTCACGGGTCCTGCGCTAGAATGGGCGACCGCTCTCCACTTCAGTAATTCCCTCATCTGCCGTTCATATTCCGCATATATCGACGACATGCGCAAGGTCTTCGACCACCCTCCTGGGGGCTCGGATAGAACCGCTGGCTTGTTCACAATCCGCCAAGGAAGCCGCAGTGTGAGCGAATATGCAATTGAATTCCATATCCTGGCAGCAGGTTCCGATTGGGGTGACACGCCATTACGAGGGGCATTTCGCCAAGGCCTCAGCGACGTCCTAAAAAATTTATTGGCGTCTAAGAGAAGCCGGATTCCCTAGACGAGTTAATTTATTTAGCCAGAGAACTGGACACGCACCTTCGCGAATGCCGCAGAGAAAAGGCGAGCAGCACTCGCCCTCCATTGCCCAGCTCACCTCACTCTCCCCCCGCCGGGCGCACCGTTCGCGCCGTCCGCGCCGAAAATAGTTCCTCTGAGCCCATGGACCTAGACCGCTCTCGCCTCCCCCCCAGCGAACGCCGTCACAGACTCGCAACGGGGGCATGTTTGTACTGCGGCCAACTCGGTCACTCCATTGCTTCATGTTCGATTCGACAAGATGGCGCTGCTAAGACTGGCCGCCGTTCTGTTAGCTCCATCGAGACTGTGCTTACTTTTGTTAATTTTTATAGTTTTAAGAGTTTTATTTGTACCAACTGTTGGTGCATTGAATGTGTATGACCGTCAGTCACTCATTGACATTGGATTAAGGAAAACTTACTGACTGGATTGCTCTCTGGATCGGATCGCTGAACAACAACAGTGGCCAGCGGAGATCCTTTGTTGCGGCCGACGCAAGGAAAGGGGGAGACGGCGAGGAAGGAGAGCTGGGGTCCGAAACGGATTGAGATCCAGACGTCACAGAACCACATTGCCCAGCATATTGCTAGCCAATGTGCAATCAATAGGAAACAAACTGGACGACATCAGAGCACGAATTCAATTCCAGAGGGACATTCGGGACTGTAACGTATTTTGTTTCACAGAGACTTGGTTGACTCCGGATGTCCCAAACAATGCAATAGAACCGGCAGATCACTTCTTCGTTCTCCGCAAGGACCGAACGGCAGAAGAATCACTAAAGACGAGAGGAGGCGGCATAGCTTTCATGGTAAACAAGGAGTGGTGCGATCCAGGCAACGCAAAGGAATTGTCTAACCACTGCTCCCCAGGAGTTTATCACCATCAAATGCCGACCCTTCTTTCTCCCGAGGGAGTTAACGTCCATCATCATGATCGGAGCGTATATTCCACCACATGCAAACACTGGGGCCGCACTCTCGAAGCTTCACAATGAGGTAAACAAACTACAGACAGCTAATAGGAGAAAAAACAACCAGGTGCTCAGAAGGGAGAACTTGGTTAGCTCAGTTCAATATAGGTTAAGGTGCTCTTGGATCACCGGGAATGCAGAGTTCAGAGAAGAGAGTCGATCCAGGCACTCATCTGAGTGCCTGGATCGACTCTCTTCTCTACAGACAGCTAATGTTGACGCTGCCATTCTGGTTCTGGGCGATTTCAACAGCGCAAGTCTTAAAAAGGTGTTGCCGAATTTCGATCAGCATGTGACCTGTCCCACCAGAGGCGAGAACATATTAGACCATGTATACTCACAATTTAAGAACGGGTACAAGGCACAGGCTCTTAGTCCATTCGGCAAGTCGGACCACGCGGCCATCTTTCTTTTGCCAAAGTATAAACAGAGTCTTAAGCGCGCGCCGGTAGTATCGCGAGAGGTTAAGTGTTGGACTGTGACGTCAGAGGAGACACTCCAGGCTGCACTGGAATGCACAGATTGGAGTGTGTTCCATGATAACACAGCCAATATTACCAATGTTATGTACTAGGAGCCTGATCACTCCTGTGTCACTGTGC
This sequence comes from Notolepis coatsorum, assembly GCF_963971535.1. NCBI lineage: Eukaryota > Metazoa > Chordata > Actinopteri > Aulopiformes > Paralepididae > Notolepis > Notolepis coatsorum. The sequence goes on from NC_140182.1 coordinate 50,154,622, forward strand.
ATGCAGGCCTGATCACTCCTGTGTCACGGGGCATGCAGGTGAGGGCTGCCAATTAGCTAATTGCTGCTGATTGGCTACCTGCTGGCAGCTTTAAAACCAGCCCTGGTAACACACATGCAGGGTCTGTGGTTAGAGAAGTGTTGGGTAACAGATAGCTATCACGGTCTTCTGTCCTTGTACTTTAGTTTACACCAGTAATTCCTTAATAGAGTAGCATTTTGAGTTTGAGCATAGGGTTTTGGTGTTGGTTTGCACATAGGTTGCGGGCCTTTGAGCCAGGGTCGTAACAGTTGGGCGCTCGTCCGGGATATTTACCCCTAGAAATTTGTTTGGTGTTTTTTTTTTTGTGTTACACAGGGTGTCATGGTGGTATGGTTTGGGTGGTGTTCGTTACATATTGCGTAACGTGGGGGCTTGAGCCGTTTCATCAAACAGGTGAGTATGCCTTATTTGTTTGTAATTTGATGTGACTACTTATGCTGTTAAAATATATAGTTTAGTGGGCACCACATGTAGATAGGGACAGTATTTTCTGGTTGTTGGTTAGCTTCCTGTGCACCACATACTCCTGGGGCAGTCAGGGAAGTGATGAGCACCATCTACTTGTCTGGTACCATATCATGTACTGGACGGGTGGATGGTCAAGTATGATCTTTGACTGGTAGCAGGTGTGGTTGAAGATGGTTAGGTCTACAGGGCATTAGTTTAAGGGTAGGTAGATTAGGGGGCCAGAAAACACAGGTAGTGTGGTAGGGCCTGATTTAGTGTTTCTTAGGGTAGACATGTGGTGGGCCGGTTTTGACTGCAGTTTAGATGTAGAAGCATATGTAGTCATATCAGGTTAGAAGGCGCACCTGTTTGGATTTGTTTGTTGAATTTATTTTGTTTGTTTGAGTGTTTGGTGAGCATACCTGGTAGCACCTGACCTCCTGCGTGTATGACACGTCTATTTATTTCAGGGTGGTTGTGTTTTATTTTTATTTTTATTTTTTGCAAACTAGAAAGGTGCGCTCCGTAGAGCTCACATTTCCACCGCGTTCCCTTCTGGTTGTTGTTATTGGCATTAGCATTCTTCGGTGGTTCTTCAGTGGTTTTTCGTGGTTCTTCAGTGGTTCGTTAGGGGGTCTTCAGTGGTTCTTTAGTGGTTCTTCGTGGTTCGTTAGTGGTTCTTCGTGACTGTAAGGTAAAGTGGGTAGCTTGTGGTGACTGGTACAGTAACGATGGCTTCCATCAGGGACTTTGTTGATCGCCCGTCTCATGACATGTTGGAGAAGTTTTCCAAGGAACAACTTCTAGAACTTGCTGTACACTACAGGGTAGAGCTTACTGCAAGTGAGAAACGTTTGAATGCTTGAGTGCTTTAAGGGTGTTACTCATTAGAGAGCAGGTGCTTGAGGAGAGGGTGGAGGAGCCTCCTTTGTCTGACGCGTCTCCGCTATTACCTGGTGCAGAGGGTGAGTGGAGGATTAGGGAGTTGGAATTTAAGGAAAGGCAGCTAGAGCGAGAGCGTGAGGAGAGGAGAGAGGAGCGTGAGCTTAAGGAGAGGAAAGAGGAGCGGGAGCTTAAGGAGAGACAAATGTTGCTGGAGCACGAGCGTGCGCAGAAGGAGCTTGAGTTTAAGCATGCTGCCTTACAGGCGGGTGCTCTGCATTCAGAGCCATTTTCCGGTTTTGATGTAGGCAGGAATATTAGGATGGTGCCTCCATTTTTTGAGAAAGACGTGGAAAGATATTTTCCCCTTTTTGAACGGGTGGCGACCACATTGAAGTGGCCTGATACCGCCTGGACACTGCTGCTACAATGTGTTTTAGTTGGTAGGGCACAAGAAGCCTATACTGCTCTGTCCCTTGAACAAAGCGCTGATTATGAGCTTGTTAAAGCTTCCATTTTGAGGGCTTATGAGTTGGTTCCCGAGGCCTATCGTCAGCGTTTTAGAGGCTATCGCAGGTCGGAGGGACAGTCGTATGTTGAATTCGGAAAAGAGAAGAAAAACCAAAGGGTTATGGACGGTCTGTATACACAACAAGGGGTAAACTGGAGGATCCAACGTAAACATCAAAATGGTTCAAGGCAAGAACCAAAGCGAGTGCCTCCTTCTCTATAGTAGAGTAGTGCAGTTGATGCCTGTCAAACTTTTTAGAAAAGTAGCACACTGGGTGCTCCACCTCTAATGCATCCTCTTGCAGGAGGACGGCTCCAGCACCGAGGTCACCAGCATCCACTGCCAACTTGAATGGCAGTTGAAAATCGGGAGCTGACAGAACGGAAGCGCTAATCAGAATACCCTTGATGCTCTCAAAAGACTGTTGACAAGTCTCAGTCCACACGAAAGGTACCTTAGGACTGAGCAGATTGGTCAAAGGGGCAACAACAGAAGCAAAGTTCCTACAGAAACTCCTATAGTACCCTGCCATACCTAGGAAGCGCTTTAACTCCCGCCTGGTGATGGGAGCAGGGAAGCCCACAATAGCCTCCACCTTAGCTGCAATGGGGCACACATGCCCACGTCCAACCACCTTACCCAGGTAGGTAACCGTGGCCTGTCCAAATTCACATTTTGCAAGGTTAACTGTCAAGTTAGCATCACCCAACCGCTTGAACACTTCCGCCAGATGCTCCACATGTTGTGACCAAGAGGAACTGTGGATAACCAGGTCATCCAGATATGCCTCACAGAACGCTACCCAGGCCAGGACCTTGTTCACTAGCCGCTGAAACGTCGCTGGGGCATTTCGCATGCCAAAGGCCATCACTGTAAACTGGCAGAAACTCTCTGGTGTGACAAAAGCGGATATCTCACGTGCTCGCGGAGTAAGCGGAACCTGCCAGTATCCCTTTAGCAAATCCAATTTACTTACAAAGGCTGCTGAACCCACCCGATCGATACAGTCGTCCATCCGAGGAAGAGGGTACGAGTCCGGCTTGGTTACTGCATTAACTTTACGGAAGTCAGTACAGAACCGATGAGTGCAGTCTGGCTTATCAACAAGCAGGCAGGGGGAGCTCCACGCACTAGAACTGGGCTCCGCAATGCCATGTCTCACCATATAGTCTACTTCCTTACTCAAGATCCGTTGTTTTTCCGGATTCACCCTGTAGGCATGTTGCTTAATTGGCCCTGCACTACCAACATCAATGTCATGCTCGAGTACATTAGTACGACTAGGGACATCAGAAAACAAACTTATATGCTGTCTAAGTAGGCGCACCACATCCGTACACTCAGGAAGTGGCAAGTACGACAGGTGTGAGTCCAAGTCACCTAGTATCTGGGTGTTTGGCAATCTGCCCTGAGAAATCTCCTTCGACACAGAACAGTCGGCTACAATAGGAGATGCAGAAACTGTTAGAACAGCCACAGGCTTGACCCCTGACTGGTCAATCTGAGCCCTATCATTGTACGCCTTCAACATATTGACGTGACATAATCTACTCTTGCGCCTGCAGTCGGGAGTCTTAATCAAGTAGTCGACCTCACCAACTTTGCGCTCAACGGAGTATGGCCCACTATATTTAGCCTGTAATGCAGACCCAAGAATAGGCGAAAGAACCAACACCTTGTCTCCCGGTGAGAACACCCTATGTCGGGCCCGCCTATCATACCACACCTTCATTTTTCCTTGGGCTACCTTTAGGTTCTCTTTCGCTAGTTCACATGCTCTACTAAGCTTAAGCCTGAAGTCACACACATAGTCCAACAAGTTAGTAGAGGAAGGAGTCTGGTCAGCCAACCACTTTTCCTTCAGCAGTTTCAAAGGACCCCTCACTGTGTGGCCGAACACCAGCTCAGCCGGGCTGAATCCAAGAGACTCCTGGGTTACCTCCCTAGCAGCAAACAGAAGCAAAGGGATTCCATCTTCCCAGTCTTTTTCGACTCCGTACAATATGCCCGCAGCATTGTTTTGATAGTCTGGTGAAATCTCTCCAGCGCCCCCTGGGACTCTGGATGATAGGCAGAGGAAGGGCAATGCTGGATAGACAACTGCTGGAGGACCTGAGCAAAGAGACGGGACATGAAGTTAGACCCTTGATCTGATTGAATAATCCGACATCCGACTTCAAACCAGGCCAACAAAAATGTCTCAGCACACGGTCATAGTCTTCCTGACTCCCATGTGACCAGCAAGATCATGATCATGTGCTAGATGCAGTATATCAGGACGATACACGGCTGGAACAACAATCTGAAACACACTGCCCCAGTCATCCAGACTGGACAGGTTAGGTGGTGTCCACTTTCTCATGAGCACGTCATTGCTAACAAAGTATCCTTGAGACGTATCTATCATTGCATCCTCTAAAACCGCCTCTTCAAAGAGGGACGACAAGGAGACATCCTTGTTTTGCTCTAGTACCAACTGCTCATGAGACGGTATCACCTTACCAAAACCCTCATCAGGGCCACTTTTCAACTCAACAAAGAACGTGTCACTAAGTGTCATATCACAATCTGAGTTAACAACATCATGGGTGTCACATTTGACCTTTGACATTGCGCGTGTTACCGCACACACAGGAAACACTCCTGGATGCTTCTGTGCGAGCTCATCAGGAACCTCAGAAACTACAGGGATGGGAATTACAACTGGAGTAGCCAGCACTTTGCCACCGGCCAAATCGTTCCCTAGAATGAAGGACACCCCCTTTATGGGAATGTGAGAACACACTCCTACAACAACATTGCCTGATACTAAGGGAGAGTTTAGCGAGACCTCATGCAAAGGAGTATTCACAAAGCCTCCTCCAAAGCCCTGAACAATGGCACCGGAATGCAATGAAGAATCTTCCGAAAATGGCAAAATCCCATCCAGAATGAGAGACTGGAAAGCTCCTGTATCTCTCCATATTGTAATAGCCTGCTTTGATCCTAATGCACCAACCAGTGAAACAAATCCATCCATCATAAACGTTGAGGAGCCCTCTAGCTCCCTGTCTGCACCTTTGATACTTCGCACCCCACCCTCTAATGTCGGCATAGGTGTCCTGTCCATGATTTCTACCAGAGCCACAGTTTTTACATTTTTCTGCTTAAGCACAGGGCACCCAGCAACGATATGACCAGGCTCCTTACAGTAAAAACAGATAACCGCCTCTGGGAATGCACTAGCAGAGCCACCTTGCCTAGGAGTCGAAGTAAACCGACCAGCAGACACGGGTGCCGGGAACCGGCTCCCCTGAAAAGGACGCCTACTACTCCTGGACTCCACACGGCCCTCCTCTACAAAGACAGATTTGTGTGTTAGCACAAACTCATCAGCCAAGACAGCAGCGTCGCCTATCTTCGATACCTTATGCTCATTTAGATGTGTGGAAACGTTATCAGGAACACACCTCTTAAATTCCTCTAGGAGAACCAACTGTCTAAGCTGCTCCCTTGACTCTGCTTTTTGCGAGGTGCACCACCGGTCAAACAGGTTCTCCTTCTCTTTTCCGAAAGTTTGACAGGCATCAACTGCACTACTCTACTATAGAGAACGAGGCGCTCGCTTTGGTTCTTGCCTTGAACCATTTTGATGTTTACGTTGGATCCTCCAGTTTACCCCTTGTTGTGTATACAGACCATAACCCTTTGGTTTTTCTTCGCAGCATGGTGAACTCGAACCATCGTTTGATGCGATGGAGTTTGTTCCTCCAAGCGTATAACTTGGATATTCGCCACATTCGTGGGAGGGACCACGTGCTAGCAGACGCCCTCTCACGGTCATAGTACCGGTGTTTGTGGTACCAGTTGTCGCTGTTGTGGTAGTGGCCCTGACAACTAATGGGTCACAGTTGTTTTTTTTGTTGGTCCCTACAAGATCCTGTCACTCATTAACCCCTCTGTCGTCAAACTCCAGCTTCCCTCTCATATGCGAATTCACCCCTCCTTCCATGTCCTCCTCATCCTCTCCCACATTCACAACGGAAGCGTCACACCCATATATGGGCAGCACCCCTTCACACACTGTCAAGCTCCTCACTCAATACGGCTGTGCCTCATCCCCTGATTCACACGCTGTCAGGCACCTCACTTGACACAGCTGTACCTCATCCCCTGATCAGCAAGACACTACATCTATCGGCAGATTCTGACCAGACCTCGCTGTGGTGTTATTCTAGTTACCTAGGTACGACGACTCAGCCTGAAGCCCTGCTAACCTGCTCTTGTGATCATTCCTTGCTCTAATCTTGTTTCTCTTGTGCCCAGGACCTCCGCTCCAGTGCACCTCCCTGCCTGGACATCTTGTGCTGCACAAGGAGTGCTCCTGCTCTCTCTCGACACAGACCTGTGTCTTCTGCCCACAGCTGCACTGGGAGTGCACCTGTCCTCACCCCCCAAGAACATTCTAACCCCTGTCTGTTGCACATTCCTGCCTGTTCAACTGTCTGCTTGGGGAATACTATTAAAACACCCTAAAATGCTCCATTCTCTCTTCTCCTGTGTTCAGCTATTGGGCTCTGCCTAAACCCATTCTCACAAAATCAATTAAAACAGGTACAAAGAGAGACGGAATGATTTGAAACCATGGATTTAAAATGACCAAAGGTTACCAAGTTATTAATATTTAAGATGTTTTGTAGAGAGTTCCAAGTGCTCAGAGCAAAGAAACTAAAGGCAGATCTTCCAAGCGCAGTATGAACTCGAGGGACCTACAGTGAAAGCCTGCTATTAGACGTCTAGCATAGATGTGATGCAAGATGGCAGCTTCTCAATAAATAACATGTAGGAATTCATAATTTGGTGGTTTGGAGCTCCATTATACTTTTAGCCAGGGGAGTGCCATGGTTTCTCCATAGAGCTCCATTATACTTTTAACCAGGGGAGTGCCATGGTTTCTCCATTGAGCTCCATTATACTTGTAGTCAGGGGAGTGCCATGGTTTCCCCATAGAGCTCCATTATACTTGTAGTCAGGGGAGTGCCATGGGTTCCCCATAGAGCTCCATTACACTTGTAGTCAGGGGAGTGCCATGGTTTTTCCATAGAGCCTGTTGCTCCTCTATATTCTCCTCTATATGCTCCTCTATATTCTCCTCTATATTCTCCTCTATATTCTCCTCTATATGCTCCTCTATATGCTCCTCTATAGGCTTCTCTATAGGCTCCTCTATATGCTCCTCTATATTCTCCTCTATATTCTCCTCTATATTCTCCTCTATATTCCCCTCTATATGCTCCTCTATAGGCTCCTCTATATGCTCCTCTATATGCTCTATAACACCATATTTAACTCAGCTGATAAAACATTGTCCAGTTCACTGACAGTTTTTGCAGCATAGTACAATGTGGAATCATCAGCATACATTTGTACAGTTGCTTTACACAGAACTGATGGTAAGTCGTTTGTGAAGATGGCGTATAGGAGTGGTCCAAGGCAGCTCCCTTGCGGGACCCCGCAGTCTAAGACCTTAGAGTGAGACCAGCTGCCAGTGTAATAAACCCTTTGTGTCCTACTTGTGAGATAACTCTTCATAAATATGATGGCTGTTGGACAAAACCCATAGCATTCTAGTTTACCGATGAGCAGATCATGGTCTATGACATCGAATGCAGCACTAAAATCAAGTAATACTGCACCAGTCATCTTTGAGTTATCAATTTCCTTGAGCCAGTCATCTGTCATTACTGTAAGGGCAGAACAAGTAGAATGATTAGGTTTGTAAGCATGTTGAAAACTTGTGTTCAAGCCATTACAGTCAAAGTAATCCTGTATTTGTGAGTGGACTATTCTCTCCATCAGTTTACTGAGAACTGGGAGAATAGCGATAGGTCTACTGTTCTTCCCAGTGAGTGCTAGTCTGCCATCTTTAGGTAAGGGAATAATTTTACCATCTTTCCAGACAGTGGGATAAACACCTTTCATTAAGCATGCATTTAATATATGACATATCGGACCATAAACATAGTCAGCTGCCAGGCCAAGTACCTTACTATCTAGCATGTCAGTACCTACTGAGCTATGTTCAGGAAGGGACTTCAACATCTTCCTTACTTCCCGTTCATCTACACAATTAAACTTAAAAGTGCAACTCTTGTCTAACATCACATTCTTTTTTATGAGCTTTAGATAATCATAATCAGTATTGTCCATCTTCTGCCTTAGTGCATATACCTTATTTATGAAGAAATCATTAAAATAATTTGCTATATCAGATGGTTTTGTCAGAAACGTGCCTTCTGATTCCACAAAGGAAACCCCACCAGTTGTCCTTCTCCCAATTATTTCATTAAGGGTTTTCCAAAGCTCTTTACTATCTTGCTTTACAGCATTTATTCTTTGCATGTAATATTCTTTTTTCATTGATCTATTCAGTTTTGTAACCTGGTTTCTCAGTTGACAGTACATTAACCTGTCCTCCACTAATCCAGACATTACTAATGTAGATTTGGCTTCATCTCTTTCCTTCATGAGGCTCTTTCTGTAGGCTCCTCTATATGCTCCTCTGTAGGCTCCTCTATATGCTCCTCTATATGCTCCTCTATATGCCCCTCTATAGGCCCCTCTATATGCGCCTCTATAGGCCCCTCTACAGGCTCCTCTGTAGGCTCCTCTATATGCTCCTCTGTAGGCTCCTCTATATGCTCCTCTATATGCTCCTCTATATGCCCCTCTATATGCTCCTCTATATGCTCCTCTATATGCTCCTCTATATGCTCCTCTATATGCCCCTCTATAGGCCCCTCTATATGCGCCTCTATAGGCCCCTCTACAGGCTCCTCTGTAGGCTCCTCTATATGCTCCTCTATATGCTCCTCTGTAGGCTCCTCTATATGCTCCTCTATATGCTCCTCTATATGCCCCTCTATATGCTCCTCTATATGCTCCTCTATATTCTCCTCTATAGGCTCCTCTATATGCTCCTCTATAGGCTCCTCTATATGCTCCTCTATAGGCTCCTCTATATTCTCCTCTATATTCTCCTCTATATTCTCCTCTATATGCCCCTCTATATTCGCCTATATATGCTCCTCTATATGCTCCTCTATATTCTCCTATATAGGCTCCTCTATAGGCTCCTCTGTAGGCTCCTCTATATTCTCCTCTATATGCTCCTCTATAGGCTTCTCTATAGGCTCCTCTATATGCTCCTCTATATTCTCCTCTATATTCTCCTCTATATTTTCCTCTATATGCTCCTCTATATGCTCCTCTATAGGCTTCTCTATAGGCTCCTCTATATGCTCCTCTATATTTTCCTCTATATGCTCCTCTATATTCTCCTCTATATTCTCCTCTATATGCTCCTCTATATGCTCCTCTATAGGCTCCTCTATATTCTCCTCTATATGCGCCTCTATAGGCTCCTCTATAGGCTCCTCTATATGCTCCTCTATATGTTCCTCTATATGCTCCTCTATATGCTCCTCTATATGCTCCTCTATATGTTCCTCTATATGCTCCTCTATATGCTCCTCTATATGCTCCTCTATATGCTCCTCTATATGCTCCTCTATATTCCCCTCTATATGCTCCTCTATATGCACCTCTATATGCTCCTCTATATTTGCCTCTATATGCTCCTCTATAGGCTCCTCTATATGCTCCTCTATAGGCTCCTCTATAGGCTCCTCTATAGGCTCCTCTATATGCTCCTCTATAGGCTCCTCTATATGCTCCTCTATAGGCTCCTCTGTAGGCTCCTCTATAGGCTCCTCTATATGCTCCTCTGTAGGATCCTCTATAGGCTCCTCTATAGGCTCCTCTGTAGGCTCCTCTATAGGCTCCTCTATATGCTCCTCTGTAGGATCCTCTATATGCTCCTCTATAGACTCCTCTATAGGCTCCTCTATAGGCTCCTCTATAGGCTCCTCTATATGCTCCTCTGTAGGAGCCTCTATAGGCTCCTCTGTAGGCTCCTCTATAGGCTCCTCTATAGGCTCCTCTATAGGCTCCTCTGTAGGCTCCTCTATATGCTCCTCTATATGCGCCTCTATAGGCTCCTCTATATGCTCCTCTATATGCTCCTCTATATGCTCCTCTATATGCTCCTCTATATGCTCCTCTATATTCGCCTCTATATGCTCCTCTATATGCTCCTCTATAGGCTCCTCTATATGCTCCTCTGTAGGCTCCTCTATATGCTCCTCTATAGGCTCCTCTATATGCTCCTCTATAGGCTCCTCTGTAGGCTCCTCTATAGGCTCCTCTATATGCTCCTCTATAGGCTCCTCTATATGCTCCTCTGTAGGATCCTCTATAGGCTCCTCTATAGGCTCCTCTGTAGGCTCCTCTATATGCTCCTCTATATGCTCCTCTGTAGGATCCTCTATATGCTCCTCTATATGCTCCTCTATATGCTCCTCTATATGCTCCTCTATAGACTCCTCTATAGGCTCCTCTATAGGCTCCTCTATATGCTCCTCTATAGGATCCTCTATAGGCTCCTCTGTAGGCTCCTCTATAGGCTCCTCTATATGCTCCTCTGTAGGATCCTCTATATGCTCCTCTATAGACTCCTCTATAGGCTCCTCTGTAGGATCCTCTATATGCTCCTCTATAGACTCCTCTATAGGCTCCTCTGTAGGCTCCTCTGTAGGCACCTCTGTAGGATCCTCTATATGCTCCTCTATAGACTCCTCTATAGGCTCCTCTGTAGGCTCCTCTGTAGGCACCTCTGTAGGCTCCCTCCCCCTCCTCCTCTAAACTCTGTCCTTTAGTCTGAAAATAACGGTGCACTTTTAGGGAACCCAGGGCAGAAAAACTGACAGGTCATCCGTCTTGTCCAAATGTATAAGTAAATATATGAGCTGGAGAGCAAGTGTTTGGCAGGCGGGAACAAACAAGCCGGCCATTTCAAATTGAGTATTGTACATGGCATTCTCTGTAGAGGCAAACGGCAGACATGCTCTCTCAAATGGTTGGTTTTTCCTTCTCTCCTCCCTCCCACTTGGCCAGCTTTGCTCTCTAGTCCGTTCTCTTCCATAATATCTCCTTCTCACCCACCCACCCCCCCTTTTCATCTCTCCCTCACTCTGTATCTCTCTCTCTCTCTCTCTCTCTCTCTCTCTCTCTCTCTCTCTCTCTCTCTCTCTCTCTGAATGAGTTGCCCCTGGATTACTGGGGCCTGTGGAGGTCTATCAGAACCATGTGTGGAGGTTTGGAGGCGGTTGCTGGGAAGTCCTCCGTCGAACGGCTCTCTCCTCATTTCTCACAAAGAGCCCGAGCCATTGGAATAAGAGAGAGAGGGAGAGGGAGAGAGAGAGAGAGAGAGAGAGAGAGAGAGAGAGAGAGAGAGAGAGAGAGAGAGAGAGAGAGAGAGAGAGAGAGAGAGAGAGAGAGAGAGGGGGGAAAATGTCCATTGAGTTCAAAGACAGAACTACGTCGGTTTTTACAGGATATTATTTTCCACCGAATGGATAAACAGGAAAAAACTTCTCACCCTCCAAAACCACTTTCAATGAAATACAGGAGCCAGTTGGAAATGTTGGTTCCCTCCCTTTCCCCCTCTCCCCGCACACCTCTCCTCCTCCTCTCCTCTCCTCCTCCTCTCTCCTGCTCCCTCGTCTCTATTGCTGCCTGTCTCCCCTTGACGTGTTTTCGTCTGGGTATCACTACATCAGAGACGTGACAGCTTGGGATCTTACAGGGATTAGACCCGGGCATGCTGGTGAATAAATATCATCTATTAGAAGGACGCCATCTTTTTCCCTCCCAGACTGTGATGTGCTCCCTGTCTGCTGATGCTGGCTTTGTGATCCATATATTAATATGTGAACCATGGGGGAGGCAGTGGGAGAGGTTTGAAGGAAATGTAAATGTTTGGCTCCTGAAGAGCGTCTGAACCTGTGTCTGTTACTGCCACCTTGTGGTTTCTAAGCAGTAATGACACAGGAGGTGTCCACCAATCCACCCCATCGGAGTAGGGTATATCTGCAGAGCCGCAAGCCCAACGTATGGGCGGGGCTTCGGGGCTTGTACTCTGTGTGAGGCGGGACTTCGGGGCTTGTACTCTGTGTGACTGTGCGTGGGCGGGGCGTCAGGGCTTGTACTCTGTGTTGTTTCCTGTAAAACCCGGAAGTAGTCAGTTTGTGCTGTTTATTTTGAACCATAACCCTAACCCTAACCCTAACCTTAACCCTAACCCTAACCTTAACTCTAACCCTAACCCGCAACATGGAACACAGAAATGCAAATGCTGTCGAGTCCTCACTGCTTGTAAAAATAAACAGCACAAACGGACTACTTCCGGGTTTTACAGGAAACAACACAGAGTACAAGCCCCGACGCCCTGCCCACGCACAGTCACACAGAGTACAAGCCCCGAAGATCCGCCTCACACAGAGTACAAGCCCCGAAGCCCCGCCCAGACGTTGGGCTTGCGGCTCTGCAGATTTATACGATTTTGCCCCATCGCCACTATGCTCACACACACACACACACACACACGCACACACACACACACACGCACACGCTCACACTCACTCGATGGTCAGACTAGGTTTTTCCCAACATAAACCTTTTATTTTATGTCTAATTTAGAAACAAACCATTTCAAAGTATTGTGTGTATATACAGTACTAACGTGTGAATGAGTGCATGTATCCGTGTGTGTGTGTGTGTGTGTGCGCAAGATTGTGTATCTGTGGGAACCATATTCTGTGTGTATACATTACTAACCTATGAGTGCATGTGTGTGTGTGTGTGTGTGTGTGTGTGTGCGTGCGTGCGTGCGTGAGTGCGTGCGTGTGTGTGTGTGTCTGTGTGCGTGTGTGCTTGTGTGTGTGTGTGCAGGGAGGCCTTCTGCAGCCTACAGTGTGTGTGCTGAGTGGGTGCGGTGGCAGCGGTTGGCACTGTGAGCCCAAGCTTTGTCTCAGGTCCCAGGAAGTCCCTCATTAGGGCCAGTCAGCCAGGCCTCCTGTCCGCCCCTCTCAGCCTGGGGGACTGGGACACAGAGCGCCTCACAGAGGCCAGGTTACAGGGCACCGCTCTGGCCTGCATTCAGTGCTTGGGGGGGGGGGGGGGGGGAGGGGGGTGTACAGTGGGCGTTGGAGGCCGGCTCTCATTAGCTTATTTTTTTTTCATTCTTTCTACAAGACTGCTGTTTAGTCATGTGACTGAAGTCTGAACATGTATTATTCATTACTTACTTAATTGTCCTATCAACTGATCTCATATTGGACTAAATTATACTAAGGGCCGTATTTATATTGTACGTTTTTAAGAGGAATTATTATGGCTTAAGTAGAAAAGCAGCAATCAACACTGAGGAACTGCTGCTCAGGCAAGAACATGTCTACCAGTTTAGACGTCTGAGACCGGGTCCAGAGAAGGGAATGGAAAAACACACTGCATTTAGGTAAAGCCGTGTCATAAAGCCTTCACTAATGAGCCAGAGGTTTTAAGAGTGGTGGAGAAGAGGAGGAGGAGGAGGAGGAGGAGGAGAAGAAGGAGGGGGAAATGGTTTACATATGGATTTGAAAGAGCGCAGCCATAAGAGCTATGTTGTGTATTTAATGAAGCAGAGTAATCCTAGTCCACATGCCTTTCTCTCTCTCTCTCTCTCTCTCTCTCTCTCTCTCTCTCTCTCTCTCTCTCTCTCTCTCTCTCTCTCTCTCTCTCTCTCTCTCTCTCTCTCTCTCTCTCTCTCTCTTTCTCCTTGCTGCTATCGCTGCTGGTTCACTCTCTCTCTTTGCTGCTATTGCTGCTGGTTTACGCTCTCTCTCTCTCTCTTTATCTCTCTCTCTTTGCTGCTATTGCTGGTTTACTCTCTTTCTCACTCTCTCTCTCACACACACACACACACACGCACGCACGCACGCACGCACGCACGCACGCACGCACGCACGCACGCACGCACGCACGCACGCACACACACACACACACACACACACACACACACACACACACACACACACACACACACACACACACACACACACACACACACACACACACACACACACACACACACACACACACACACACACACACTGGTTTATGTCTTGTGCTGATGTTGTCCTACTATTCTCATACAGATAATATAGTTCTTACATACCCATATGTTAGTATGTAGTAGCTTCATACTCCCGATACCTTTAACTGTTAGACGTTACAGAACGATATTACACAGTGGCGATGAGGAGAGAGTAATCACTTTGTCATTGTACTGTGCATTTTGATTATGAGTTAATCATGTTTGTTGAGATTCCTGTGAAAATGATCTCTGGACTTTGCCCCGGGACTGCTCACTGTGGTGAGATATCGTAGTCCCAGGGGCTCTGTTAGGAATTCTGGGGCCCCTGACCACATGTGAGAGACACCGGGTCTCCCAACCTAAAGTAGAGCCCCACAACCCCTGACTTCATCTAGTAGTACTATACTACTTCTGTCAAAATGAATATTCAGCAGAAGGTCTCACAAAAAAAGCAGGCATCTCATGCAGGTGTGTCGTGCACTGTGTACAATGAGTGTAGTCCGGAATGCAGCGTTGGCGCTGGAGAGGGCGCTGTTTTAATAATATAATGTAGGACCTGTCGGAGATGGTATTTTTTTTTATCCATTTTTTTCTCCTCCTGTTTTTCTGTATTTTCCTCCCATCCCAATTTTAGTCGTTATGCCAATTCCCCCCCTCCCCTTCCTGGTCGTTGCGCGCATGTGCCCCCCCACTGGTCGGTCTAGGGAGCCCTGAAGTCTACATGCTTCCTCCGATACATAGGAGACAGCCAGCAGCCTCTTTTCACCTGACAGCGAGGACTCTCATTGGTGAAGTGTAGGTGGGAGGTCACACTACCTTCACCATTTCCCTCCCTCGCTATGCAGGCGCCCTGACCGACCTGTAGGAGTCGCTGTTTACAATGACCAGATTACCACCCACCGGCTTCCCTCCCGCTGACACCGCCAATTGTGTCAGTATGACGGCCGGCCAAACCCTTGCGTTGTCATGCGGATTGGGCCCATTCATTAAATTTTTGTCGGAGAGCCGAAATTTCACTCGGAGCACTCTGAGAAACGCTGTTGTCATTTGAAGAAGCTTTGAGAGCGAGCGGTCGTGAAGCAGAATTCTACCCAGGAACAAAGCTGTTTGAAACGATGGTGTAAGTAGTGTTTTTAATCAATTATAGGCTGTTACGATTGGGGTGCTAATGAAGGTGAGAACACAGTTTGCAGACAAGGGAGAAGGAACGGAGGCAGAGGCGAGGAGCGATGCTTGAAGAAGGGGTGTTTACTACTGATCCAATATACAATACAAATAAAAGACACTACTACTAACAAAACAACGAAAAAAAACAAGAAAACGACAGGAGTATACAGGCAAGGACTCACTAGACATCAACGGGGAAGGCAGGCACGACACAGGGACAACACGGGTACTGGAGGAAATGACACCACAAGGAAATGAGGACAAACAGACACCTAAATACCAACACTAATTAACAATGATCAACACCTGGCCAAAACACAGAATCACAAACACAACCTAGACACAAAACGCTGCTGTCGGGACAAAACCTCATAACTCCAAAAACCCAACTTTTCAGCAGATGAAAAAAACTAACACAGATTTGAGGGTGAATAGAGTTAGGAGGTTTAGACAGATGATCGGTTTAATGCTTTCCCATTGTTTAAACTTTGTAAAACCCACACACACATATGGAGGATGATCTACGGAGTTGATTTATATAATAAAAAAAAAATTCAAAAAATGGAGTTATGAGGTTTTGTCCCGACAGCAGCGAAAAGCAAAGACACCATAAACACAACTAGACACAAAGGCAATGACACACAACAACCCAACAGGGGGGTGACATCAAACACAGACAGGGATGGCCCAGGATAACAGAATATTAGAAATCCAATCAATAATGTGCAACCAACATAAAATGGCAGACCGCACCATCGGGCTTAGGTCACCAGAGGGAGGTAGGGAGCCAATGTCAGGAGGAGAGCACTGTCCAATGTTATTCTCATGCCGGGCCTTGGAACGTAACAATAGGCAGTTATTGGACATATAGCATTCGTTCAGTTTCAGACAGTTTCTAGTGTTTGTGAAAAGTGTTTGCAGGCATTTTGGTGATTGCTTTTAGCTTCACGCTACATTTCATTGAATAGCGTGGGCTACATGATAACTAGCCGGGAACAGGGGTGCTCGCTCCCGACGCTAGGTGCAGGCACTGTGTCGGCTCGCCCTCGGACATCCGTCAATTGATGGAGCATAACGATGTTTTTATAAAAAGTCTATTTGCTGTTATTAGTGTATTGAATACTGGCTCATATTCTATATATATATTAAAAAAAATTCATCCACCATGTCCGGATATAGAGATGGTTGAATTTGTCCGGCGGACTCCCTCAGCAAATACGCCCTCAACTGAAACCTGTAGGGCGGCCACCAGCAGAGCTAGCTCGTACCTAGCTGGAAGCTAGGTTCTAGCTAGTCAGAACCGACCCCCTTGGGAGACCCCCACTGACCCAGGAACTGACGCTGTGAGGCAGGGAGAGAGAGCAGAGACCAGTGGTACCTCGAGGAAGAGAACGGAGTACGTTTGAATAAAATTTTTAACACACACATTAAATTATTATAGAAATAATAATCTGTGGGAAATAACGCAAACCTCCACATGCGTTACGTTCTCCCAGTGAAACTCCTCGCTGTCAGGTGAAAAGAAGCGGGTGGCGACTCCACATGTATCGGAGGAGTGATAGTCTACACCCTCCCCAGACCGACAGTAGGGCAATGCACGCAACGACCAGGAAGGGAATTGGCATAACGACTAAATTGGGGATAGGAGAAAAACGATAGAAAGGCAAAAAAATATATATTATAACTGAAAGGTACAGAATAAAAATCATTGATTCATTCATTTATCATAAAATAAATGTTTGCGGGTCCAAAATTAATGTTGTTGTGTGCATGTATGAATGAATGCACCTCATTGGATAAAGGCTGGTGCTCTAGTGAGACATCTAGTGGCTGAAGGTTATCTATTGATAGATAACATAGAGGTAGAGGTCCAATAAGGTTATGGTTAGGGGGTGGGTTTATACATGAGGTACCAAGGTCTCAACGAGTCCCACCTCAGTATAGTAAGTGTATAAATGGCCAGAGGGTTCTTTCAGTATCTCAAAGAAACAGATCACTTGTAATGTTACAGGCATCATTCATGCTAGCAAAGACTTCCTCGCAGATATTAGGCTACTAGGGTTCTTACCAGTCTAAAAAAGAGAGACAATTTCATAATGTTGCAAAACAAAAACCCAACAAACTTACCTGAGACTCCCTTGTGTCATAATCACAGCACAGGCCTACTTCACTCCCCCTCCTTTTCCCCTCACGTCCTCCACACGCTCCTCTTCATCCCCCTCTCTATCCACTGCACACTCCTCATCATCCTCTCTTTCTTCAGTCACCCCTTCCTTCACCCTCATTCACCCAGCTGTATTCCATCCCCCTAATTCACACACGGGCAAGCACCCCACTCTCCCCAGCTGCACCCTATCCTCCCCTGATGAGGGGACTATATCTACACCTCGACGCTGACCAGAAGCTGTCGTGGTATTAATTACCACTGTCCAGGTACGACGTCTCTGCCGAAAGCTCTACTGCTAGACACCCTCCGTGTATTGGCTTACTCTAACCCGTTTCTCTCCTGTGCCCCAAAGGACCGCCGTCCCTGTCTGGACGTCACCTGTTCCCGAAGATTCCCGAAGAGGAACACCTACTCTCCCGCTGCCACCCAGCAGCTTCAGCGTCCCTGTCTGGACGTCACCTGTTCCCGAAGAGGAACGCCTATTCACCCGCTGCCACCCAGCAGCTCCCCCGACAAGCACCAGGACCGCTTGCTCGCTCACTGCCGCCGTGGCAGCCACAGGACAGAACATTAACCCCGTTCTATTTCCCCCCAATTCCTGTGTTGCTCAATTTCCATTAAACACCCTTGAAACCGCTCCTTTCTCTTCTCGTGTATTCAGCAATTGGGCTGTGCTCCAGACTCCAGTTCTCACAGTATACCACGACCAAGATGTCAGCACCAGCTGTACTCGAGACCGAGGAGGAGGATACACCTCCATCACGTAAGAGAAAGTTTCAAGGGGAGCCCATGAGTATTACCGACGACCAGAATGCTCGGGTAGACCAACTCGCTCACTCGTTGGATGACATCATTGCTCAGCTTACCGCTCTCGCACACGGCTCTGCGGAGCGAGAAACACAATATCGCCGTATTGAGGCACACCTGGCACAGCAGGCCCTACCCCGCTGCACCAAGCCCCCCGCATAGAGAACCCCCTGTCCCCGCACCAGAGCGTTACGATGGAAGCGTCTCCAAATGCCGTGCGTTTTTATTCCAGTGCTCGTTAGTGTTCGAACAACAACCCCACACGTTTCACAGCGATAGGTCTAAAGTAGCTTACCTGTCGGCGCTGCTCACAGGCGCGGCGTTTAGATGGGCCACCGCTCTCCACTTTAATAATTCCTTCCTCTGTACTTCGTACTCCGAGTACGTCGACGACATGCGTAAATTGTTTGACCACCCTCCAGATGGCTCAGAGGAGGCCTCCGGCTTGTTTTTGATCCGCCAGGGAAGCCGCAGCGTAAGCGAATACGCTATCGATTTCCACATCCTCGCCGCCGGCTCCGACTGGGGGGACACACCGTTGCGAGGCGCATTCCGCCAGGGCTTGAACGACGCTATTAAAGACGAGCTTGTGTCCAAAGAAAGACCCACCTCCCTGAGCGAGCTAATCCATTTGGCCAGGGAACTGGACCTGCGTCTTCGGGAACGTCGCCGAGAGAAGGCTAGCACCGCTCGTTCGCCTATACCCGATCCGCCTCGTCGTGCCGCCCGCGCTGAAGAAAATAGTTCCTCCGAGCCCATGGATTTCGACCGCTCACGTCTTCTCCCCAGCGAGCGCCGACACAGGCTCGTCACAGGAGCATGCCTGTACTGCGGCCAAACAGGACACTCTATTGTCTCATGCCCGCTTCGCCCCAAACGACGGGGCTCGACAGTAGCGCTGGGCGTCTGTTCGAGTCTAGATGTCGCTCCCAGCTCTGGCCCAAACATGTTGTTCCGCGCCACGCTGTGTCTGAATAACCAAACACTCCCGTTATCTGCCCTAGTTGACTCAGGGGCCGACGAGAACCTCATCGACGCCGGAGTAGTCTCCCGTTACAACATCGCTACTGACGCCCTGCCGATACCCCGCGAACTGTGTTTGTTTACACTTGTATAGTAATTAATAAATTTGTGTGTAAAAATGGCATTTGTGTAAAAAAAAATGGCAGTTAGTACTTTTGATCTGGGGAAATTCTTGAGCAATCCTACTTGGGAAGCGCTGGATAGCTGCCGCAAGGCAGACTTAGTGGAGATTGCCACACATTTTAAACTCTCGGTTCAACAAAAGCATCTTAAGCAGGATATCAGGTGTCTTGTGGTAGATAAGCTGTTGGAGCAGGGGACGCTTGTTTTACCTGTGGTCTCTGATGAACATGCAAGTCCTCCTGGTGAACCTACGGAAGCACATCCTTCTGAGGAGCAAGCTCATGGTGCTGAGAAGGCAGGTGTGAAAGTCACATTGCCACATTTTCACTTGGCCTCTCCTGTGTCATCTGGGTCTCGAGAAGGGGCCCAGGTCAAGGTTAGAATAGCCCGTCTCCAGATGGAGGCTCAGGAGAAGGCACAAGCACGTGAGGCAGAGTATCGGCTTCGTAGAATGGAGCTTGAGGCGGAAAATGAAAGGGCTGTTAACATTCGAGCTTGAGGTGGAAAAAGAGCTCAGACTGCGGGAGTTGGAGCTGGGAGTCCAAAGGAGTGAATCCAACTCTGCTACACCGACTCCTCCACAAGGCCCGGGTATGTCCTCCTCCACAGCTTATTCATCACACACTTTTGATATAAGTAAACACATTGCTTTGGTGCCTCCGTTCCGAGAGACAGAAGTTGATACTTATTTTAATGTGTTTGAGCGTATTGCTGCTTCATTGCGCTGGCCAAGAGAGGTCTGGCCTTTGTTGCTTCAATGCAAATTGACTGGTAAAGCCCAAGAGGTTTGTTCAACACTTTCCCTAGAAGATAGTTTACTGTATGATACTGTGAAGGCTGCCATCCTTCGTGCATATGAGCTTGTGCCCGAAGCTTATAGGCAGAGGTTTCGCAGTCACAAGAGAGCTGTCAACCAGACCTTTGTAGAGTTTGCTAGAGAGAAGGGAACTCTCTTTGATAAATGGTGTGCAGCAAGCAAGGCCTCAGATCTTAACTCTCTCAGAGAACTCATTCTATTAGAAGAGTTTAAGAATCGTTTGCCAGAGCGTATTGTCGTTTACCTGAGTGAGCAGAAAGTGTCCACTCTGCAGCAAGCTGCTGTATTAGCTGATGAGTTTGCGCTAACCCATAAAACTGTGTTTGTAGATAGGCGTGACTCGTTTCTCCCCCATGATTTCTCTCAGAGACATTCTGTCCCCAACCATCCAGAATTCACACACCCCCGACCAAAAATGTCACCTCCACGCTCAAAAGAGGAGCGGACATGTTACTACTGTCATAAATCTGGTCATGTTATTTCTGACTGTTTAACATTGAAACGTAAGCAGCAACCGTCCTCTCAGAACTTTAGGCAACCCAAAGGGGTTGGTCTGATTAAAATAGCACCTGGTTCCGATCAACAGATGCACAATGATCAGGATGTTCTCGATCCTTGTTTCAGGCCATTTACTTCCAAGGGTTTAGTTTCCTTGACAGGGGATCCAAAAGATCAGTGTACAGTTCAGATCTTACGAGATACTGGAGCCTCACAATCCTTTATCCTCTCTGATGTACTACCTCTGTCTGAGAAATCTTCCTGTGGTTCTAGTGTCCTAGTTCAAGGTATTGAGATGGGTTTCGTGCCAGCCCCGTTACACTGTATTCATGTACAATCTGATTTGGTCACTGGTTTCTTTAAAATAGGGGTGAGACCTTCCTTGCCAGTTAAAGGCATTTCCTTTATCATGGGATATGATTTAGCTGGAGGACAGGTGAACGCTGTGCTGGAAGTGTTGGATCACCCAGACACAGATTCTCTGCCTGATGACTTGTCACAGAACTTCCCTGAAGTTTTTTCTGCAAGTGTTGTCACTCGGGCTCAATTGAAAAAGAGAGGTGATGAAATTAATTTGTCTGACTCTGTTTTTGCTTCAGCCTTTGTCAGGGAGGAGTTGCTGGCTCCAACTTCTGATACCGCTGACAAACCACCGACTCATAGTAAGGTACCCCCACAGACAACTGTAACTAGTTCCGATGCATTGAAGTTACCCGTTACTCGTGAAATGCTAATTACTGCCCAGAAGGCTGACCCTTCTCTTGCCAAATGTTTCTCTTCTCTTGAAACAGAACAGAGGAGAGAGTTGCATTCTTATTTTGTGGATGAAGGAGTTTTGATGCGTACATGGAGGTCCCATGGTACTAGACTGGCAGAGCATGCACAATCGGAGATAGGGCTACCAGATCAGGTACCAGACTGGAGCACTGTTTATCAGATTGTTGTCCCTGCAGTTTATCGTCAGCATGTTCTTTTGGCCCGGTTTGAAGTCCGATGTAGCACAGTACTGTCGTACCTGTAGTACTTGTCAGATCACCGGAAAGCCAAACCAGGTAATTCCACCTGCTCCCCTCTGTCCTATACCAGCGGTCGGTGAACCATTTGAACATGTCATAGTTGACTGTGTTGGTCCGTTGCCAAAGACCAAAGCCGGCAATCAGTTTTTGTTGACAATAATGTGTACCGCCACCCGTTTCCCTGAGGCTATCCCTCTTCGCAGAATTACAGCGCCTGTAATAATTAAGGCTTTGACGAAGTTCTTCTCCACGTTTGGACTGCCTAAGGTAGTACAAACTGACCAAGGCACCAACTTCCTGTCTAGGTTATTTGAGCAAGTGTTACAGTCCCTGGGTATCCAACATATAGTGTCCAGTGCCTACCACCCTGAAACTCAGGGGGCTCTAGAACGTTGGCATCAGACCTTAAAGTCCATGCTGCGTAAATATTGCTTAGACACAGAGAAAGATTGGGATGAGGGTGTCCCCCTTGTTCTATTTGCTGTGCGAGAGACCATACAGGAGTCTCTTGGTTTCAGTCCTGCTGAGCTCGTTTTTGGGCACACTGTTAGAGGGCCTCTGAAAGTTCTTAAAGAACGGTTCATGTCAAAGGGTGCCAGCACACCCACTAATGTTCTAGATTTTGTTAGCCAGTTTCGAGAGCGACTGCATCAGGCGTGCTCTCTCGCAAAAGAAGCGCTCTCTTCTTCCCAGAGAACTATGAAACGGCACTATGACGAGAAAGCTGTTTCTCGATCTTTCCAGCCAGGTGATAAGGTTCTAGTCCTGTTACCTATCCTTGGTTCTGCTCTTTCCGCTCGTTTTTCCGGACCGTATGCAATAGACAAGAAAATAAGTGATACAGACTATGTAGTTCGCACCCCTGATCGTAAACGTCACTCTCGTGTTTGCCACATCAATATGCTTAAACCATATTTTTCCAGAGATAGTGTGCAGGTGAAGACCTCAGACCAGACAGCCGGACTGGCCGTCTCTGCTGTTGCCTCAACTCCAATAGTTCCGGACTCTCCTGACGTTAGTGGTGAGGATGTAGATGGCTTAGAGTTGCGCAATGCAGCCCATCAGGGTGCTAGATTGTCCAACACTGAGATGTTATTGAACCTGCCCACTCACTTAGCACACTTACCTGAGGAGCAGCGAGAGGACATCACAAATTTGATTCAGGCCTACATGGCTCTGTTTGGTGATGTTCCCTCCTGTACTTCTGTATTGGCCCATGATATTAATGTTAACAATGCTGTGCCTATCAAGCAACATGCATACCGTGTTAACATCACCAAGAGAGCCATGATGCAACAGGAGGTTGACTATTTGTTAAAACATGGTTTAGCCAAGCCAAGTTGCAGTCCCTGGAGTTCACCTTGCTTGTTAGCTCCCAAATCGGATGGAACTCCTAGATTTTGTACTGATTTCCGAACGGTAAATGCTGTCACCGTGCCTGATTCCTTCCCACTGCCCCGCATGGAAGATTGTATTGACAACCTTGGATCTGCCACCTATGTTAGCAAACTAGATTTGTTAAAGGGTTACTGGCAGGTCCCTTTGACCCCCCGTGCCTCGGAAATCTCAGCGTTTGTTACTCCTGACAATTTTTTGCAATATACTGTAATGCCTTTTGGAATGCGTAATGCCCCGGCCACTTTCCAGCGACTGGTGACCCTAGTCCTGGCTGGTGTTCCAAATTGTAATGCCTATCTCGATAACCTGGTTGTCTATTCGACCAACTGGCGTGACCACATGACAACCTTACAAACTGTCTTTGACCGCTTAGCTGGAGCCTCCCTGACCCTTAACCTTGCCAAGTGTGAGTGTGAGTTCGGCAAGGCTACGGTTACCTATCTTGGTAAGCAGGTAGGACAAGGACAAGTGCGTCCGGTGGATGCAAAAATATCTGCAATCACAACTTTTCCAGTGCCTACTACTAGGCGGGAATTGCGTAGATTCCTTGGGATGGCTGGGTATTACCGTGGTTTTTGCCGAAACTTTTCTTCTGTCGTCACTTCTCTCACTAGCCTGTGTAGCCCGTCCAAACCATTCATTTGGACAGCTGATTGTCAAAATGCATTTGATGGTGTTAAAGCTCTCTTATGCAGTTCCCCTGTTCTCTCTGCTCCAGATTTCTCCCTGCCGTTCCAGCTGGAGGTGGATGCCAGCGGGGTGGGAGCTGGAGGGGTGTTATTACAGGAAGATCACGATGGTGTCAGTCACCCGGTTTGTTATTTTTCCCGGAAATTTAACAAACATCAACTAAACTATTCCACTATTGAAAAGGAGACTTTGGCTATGTTGTATGCGTTGCAACATTTTGAGGTGTATGTCGGTTCGAGCGTATTACCAGTGGTAGTATACACCGACCACAACCCATTGGTTTTTCTGTCGCGGATGTACAACCACAATCAGCGCCTCATGCGTTGGGCGCTCATAGTGCAAAATTATAACCTCAGCATAAAGCATAAGAAGGGGTCTGAGAATGTGTTGGCGGATGCTCTATCTCGGAGTTAAATCTCTTGTGCGGTCGACTTGTTTGTTGACTGGTTCATTGTTGTTCCGACGGCTTATTTTTGTTTTTTTCATAGCTCTTTACTTTGGAGTACCAGTTATCTCGGAGATGAGGATCTCGTTGTTAAAGAAAAACATGTTTAGTTGGTGTCAAACATGTTTTTGTCTTATGTATGGGGGTGTTACATCCCAATGTATATATTCCCCAGTGTGTGTCTCCATGTGTGTGTGTTCTCCATTTTTCTTTCCTCCCTCCAGCCATTGTTCCCTCCACCATTGGTCCCTGCCAGGCCTACCCTTCCATTACCCAGCACAGCACTGATTGGTGGATGGTTTTCCAGACTCCAACACTCAATCAACACCACCCAATCATGGATCACCACACACCTGTTAAAACATGGCTTCTCACTTCAGTCACTCTCTCTCTCTGGCATGAGGCTAGGCCTAGTGTGATTTTGTAACCTTGACTTTGACAATATTGCATTTCGTTTATTGGCCTTTGTGCTTAGTGGAAATTGCCTTGTGTGTGTATGGCCACAGAGAGAGCATTGCTAGTTATAGTTTGTTTTTGTATATATTCTGCCTTTGTTTTATGTATCATTAATGTGTTTTTCTCTCTTTCTCAGGAAGCACAGATGGGGTGAGCTGCCATTTCCTTTGGATATTGTTTTCTCCTGTTTTGGTTAGGTAAGAGTAGTTTAGGTAATGTAATTTCTTTTACCATAGATTAGATTGGGTTTATTTGGAGTATAGTGGTGTTTGTTTGTTGTTTTGGCCTGGGCTCACCCTTGAGCTACATGTGCTTCCTTTGCATCTATCAATAAATATCATTGTTGTTTACAAACGTGGTCCATCTTTTCTGTCAACCAACTGTTATGTTACAGCCCTTTACCCTTAGACTCACAGGGGTCGTAACAGAGAGAACACCCGCGCTTTCGTCCTGGCGTGCACCGTGTGTGCTCGTGCGAAGGCCTCCCACCGACCGCCCGCCGGACTCCTTCGTCCGCTCCCAGTCCCCGGTCGGCCCTGGTCGCACGTCGCCCTGGACTTCGTCACCGGCCTTCCCCTCTCACACGGTAACACTGCCATCCTCACCATTGTTGACCGTTTCTCAAAGGCTGTGCACTTCGTTGCTCCCCCCAAACTCCCCTCTGCTGCAGAGACTGCTGACCTGATGGTACTCCACGTCTTCCGGCTCCATGGGATCCCGGCTGACATCATCTCCGACAGAGGCCCTCAGTTCATATCCCAGGTCTGGAGGGCTTTCTGTCGGGCTCTGGGGGCCACGGTCAGCCTCTCCTCCGGGTTCCACCCTCAGACCAACGGCCAGTCGGAGCGGGCCAACCAGGACCTGGGATCCGCACTCCGCTGCGTGACAGCCTGGGACCCCTCCGGCTGGAGCGCCTTCCTGCCATGGGTGGAATACGCCCACAATTCCCTCTCTTCGGCGGCCACAGGTCAGTCCCCCTTTGAGTCATCTTTGGGCTACCAACCCCCGCTGTTCCCTGCCCAGGAAGAGGAGATCGCCGTACCGTCGGTGCAGGACCATCTCCGTCGCTGCAGGACGATCTGGGAGGAGACGAGGGCTGCGCTGCTCCGGACTGCGGACCAGAACCGGCGCTTCGCCGACCGCCACCGGACCCCGGCTCCCGCCTATGTACCAGGTCAGATGGTATGGCTCTCGTCTCGGGACCTGCCTCTCAAATCCGTCTCACGAAAGCTAACCCCCCGTTTCGTGGGGCCCTACAAGATCCTGTCCCTCATTAATCCCTCTGTTGTCAAGCTCCAGCTCCCCCCCCCATATGCGCATTCACCCTTCCTTCCATGTCTCCCAGCTCAAACCGGTGGTCTCCAGTCCCCTGTCTCCCCCTGCTCCAGAGCCCCCTCCTCCGCTGGTGATGGTCGACTGGGAGGACTACGGCCCGGAGGAGCGGAGCTGGATCTCCCGGCCAATGATCCTGGACCCAACTCTCGTCCAGGACTTTCATCGGGCTCACCCTGACAAGCCTGGGCCGCTGGGAGGTGCCCGTCGAGGGGGGGGTCCTGTCATAATCACAGCACGGGCCTACTTCACTCCCCCTCCTTTTCCCCTCACGTCCTCCACACGCTCCTCTTCATCCCCCTCTCTATCCACTGCGCTCCTCATCATCCTCTCTTTCTTCAGTCACCCCTTCCTTCACCCTCATTCACCCAGCTGTATTCCATCCCCCTAATTCACACACGGGCAAGCACCCCACTCTCCCCAGCTGCACCCTATCCTCCCCTGATGAGGGGACTATATCTACACCTCGACGCTGACCAGAAGCTGTCGTGGTATTAATTACCACTGTCCAGGTACGACGTCTCTGCCGAAAGCTCTACTGCTAGACACCCTCCGTGTATTGGCTTACTCTAACCCGTTTCTCTCCTGTGCCCCAAAGGACCGCCGTCCCTGTCTGGACGTCACCTGTTCCCGAAGAGGAACACCTACTCTCCCGCTGCCACCCAGCAGCTTCAGCGTCCCTGTCTGGACGTCACCTGTTCCCGAAGAGGAACGCCTATTCACCCGCTGCCACCCAGCAGCTCCCCCGACAAGCACCAGGACCGCTTGCTCGCTCACTGCCGCCGTGGCAGCCACAGGACAGAACATTAACCCCGTTCTATTTCCCCCCAATTCCAATTTCCATTAAACACCCTTGAAACCGCTCCTTTCTCTTCTCGTGTATTCAGCAATTGGGCTGTGCTCCAGACTCCAGTTCTCACACCTTGTCTCTGGCAGTCTGTTCCTGTCTATCTGTCCCCAGCTCTGCTGTCTGTGTACCATCTCTTGCCTGCTCTGCCTAATGACATCATTATGAAACATTCCATTAGCATTTCACCTTTTTCTTATGAACATTTTTCAATAGTCTAAGCTAGATCCACAAAGAATGGATTGCACGGAGCAAGTTGCACCCTTACTTAAAATTCATTATGAATTGAAAATGGGGGACCCTGATGTAAACAAGACGAAAGTCTTTCTCTGGTCTGCATCCCCTTAACAATTGTGTGTATTGAGCCGTACTGTATTGTACCCATTCTGCAATCTGTTAATACAAATTTCATTTAATCAATTAATCTGCACGGTGATTGATTGAATGAAAATGTTATTAACAGATTGCAGAATGGGTACAATACAGTATGGCTCAATACACACAATTGTTAAGGTTGTGCAGACCAGAGAAACAGGCACGTGCACACATAGAGCCCAAGGGGTGCTTGACCACCTGCCCTTTTGAGCCTCATAAAAAGGTGCCCTTTTTAAAAATATATATATATTTTTTTTACCGTTGCGCATATAGACTGCCCTTCCAACTGAAAAGTGTCAGGATAAAATAAAAATATTAGGTAAAGAGAGAGAGAGATGCCCCATAATCCATTGCAGTTTGCACGGTCTCCTCAGCGTGCCTCTCCGCGGACCTATATATTTTATGCATAGCGTGGGTGGTGATGATGATGATGATGATAGAAACCGTTGTGGCGCATACAGTTGAATGCTGGTATTACACTCACTGAGGGACACGAAGAAGTCAAGTCCGATGGGATTTGGGAATCTCAAATACAAATCAGGATTGGAATAAAAAAATTATTTATATTAAACAATACAGAATATACAGCACTTCTTGGGGTCTGTAGGGTAAGCACTTATTCCCTCCCCCCTGAACATTTATGGAGATGTATGGGCCTTTTAAGTCAGTGATAAAAGTGTCTTTCAAGGATAAGTGAGCTCCTGCACTGATTATTATAGTTCAATATTTGATCACCAAAACCCCCCAAAAAGCAATGTTCTATCTGGCTGGCTACACACACACACACACACACACACACACACACACACACACACACTGACACACACACACACACACACACACACACACACACACACACACACATACACACACACACACACACACACACACACACACACACACACACACACACACACACACACACACACACACACACACACACACACACACACACACACACACACACACACACACGCACGCACGCACACACACACACACACACACACACACACACACACACACACACACACACACACACACACACACACACACACACACACACACACACACACGCACACACACACACACACACACACAGTGTGCATGTTATTTACAGTAGGAGATGGGCTTCTATCATCTATTATCTTATATATCATTCTATTAATGGGATTCGATCTACCAGGTAGTTAGCTAGTCAACACAAACATTGGTTGATGTTAGTGCTGTAGCTAGCTAGCAAACGTCAGCTAACCACTACTAGCTAACATAAGTGACCTGTAATTAAATTTATTAGTATTATATCAATGCAGCGAAAATCAATCAATCAAAAGACTGGTGATGATTATAAATGTGTTTTATTGTATTGAGTGGTAGAAGTAAAGAAATGTCTAACATATCCTTTGTTTGAACTACTTACTGGAAGGTCAGCCAAGACAGCGACCAATGACAGACTCGGTCATATTTTCACACACACTGTAGCCTATACCTGCATCGCTGGTGGGGGTGGGAGCCAGTTGATCAAACCATTGTGAGGCAAAGGGCGGGGGATCGCAATATTTTGAAACTTAAAAACTCACTATTAAGTGTCTATAATCTATAAAGTGCTTTCATTGCGTATTATTAATAGTCTGATTGATTGATTGATTGATCGATTGATTGATTGATTGATTGAACACTTTATTAACAGATTGCAGAATGGGTATAATACAGTACGGCTCAATACACACAAGGGGATGCAGACCAGAGAAAGACTTTCGTCTTCAGTTTACATCAGGGTCCCCCATTTTCAATTCATCATGAGTCTAACACACTTCTCAGACTCCACTACACACATGCTTTTTGAATGCATGACATATTGGACAGGCTTCTTACAAAGTGGACTATTCCTTTAAGACTATAGGCCAGTGGCTCTTACCTCCATTATCAAAAACATCTGTTTAGCGTGGGGTCCATATGGCTAATAGGTAGTCAGGTGGAGGATGCTATTTCCCTGTAGCTCCTCTCCATATTATTTGACTACAGCTCCGCTCTCTTGCCTTGGAAACGATCTAACAAACTACAAATTCTGTCATTCAGGCTCTGCTGTTAGATATCTGACCTTTTAGAATTTAGACAGAGGACAGAAGACAGGTGGTTAAGATCAGTGACATGCTCTCTAAGCCCAGCTCTCTTCACTCTGGCGCCCTCCAGTGGTGTCTTTTGTCACCACTCCTTTTTGCCCCAATTTACAGCACCGACTGTGTGTCACACTCAGAAACGGTTAGAGTCATAATGATGCTGATGCTAGCGGCTGGTGATGACACCTTCTCAGGAGGTCTGATCTCTTGCGATGAGGAATCTGCCTATAGGGGCTGAGGTTAGAGCCCCTGTTGAATCATATACTGAGAGAAAATAGAAATAGAAGAGATGGTGGAAGAGAATTAAGAAATGTCATCATCCCTTTCTCACCTACACACAGACCCTGATACTTGCAGTGATGTGGGCCTGAGCTACAGCTACCCCTGCAATGATCTTGGGTGGGGAAGGTGGTGTAGATGGGTTGGTGGGATGGGAGAGGGCGGGAGTGTTTGGGTCAAGTACCTGGGAGTCCACATCACAGAGGACCTGACATGGTCTACACACATAGATTCTGTGGTGAAAAAGGCGGAACAGCGCCTCTATCACCTGAGACAGCTAAGGAAGTTCAGAATATCGGGGAAGATACTCCACTCCTTCTACTCCGGGGCTGTAGAGAGCATTCTGACTGGAAACATCACTGCCTGGTTTGGAAACAGCACGGCACAAGACAGGAAGGCACTCCAGAGAGTGGTGCACTCAGCTGAGCGTACTACGGGTATTGCACTACCACCCCTGCAGGACTTATATAACAGGAGGTGCAAATCCAGAGCCTGCAGAATTATGAAAGACCCTCACCACCCCAACAACAGTCTGTTTAAGCTGCTGCGGTCAGGCAAGCGCCTACGGTCACAAGCTGAAAGAACAGAGAGACTCCGACTCAGCTTCTTCCCCCAGGCCATCAGAACACTGAACACTGAACTCTCCACTCACAAGTACACATGAGCACACACAGACACACACACCACTCATGCGGCAACCGCTAAAAAAAAATCACTTTAAATAAAATGTCACTTTAAAAGAAATAGAACCTAGGGCGGCTACGTGGTGTAGTGGGCAAGGCGCTCGCCACAAAATCTGGAGACGCTAGGCTCGCCTGTTCGAGCCCAGCGCTCCACATTTGCTTTCAGTTTAGCTGGTCGTCCGTACTAATACACATTGGCCGTATTAGGGGGTGGGAAACTGATGGGTGGGGATCGGGCGTTGTGGACAGCGACTCCTACAGGTCGGTTGGTGCGCCTGCGCAGTAGAATCAGGAAGTATCGGGGGCAGCGTGAGCCTCCCACGCGTTACTCCTCGCCACTGAGAGATCGAGCTGCGCAGGTGAAAAGATGCGACTGCTGTTACCTCAAGTACCGGAGGGGACTTGTCACTTGTGCTATGTATGACTTAGTCCACATTGCAGCCGGCTTGTGGGAGGCAAGAAACAGCGTTCGTGACAGGGGAGGGTTGAATTGGATGATACGAAATTGGGATGGGAGAAAATATAGAAAAATGGGAGAAAAAGTGGATAAAAAAAAAAAAAAAAAATAGAACCTTTGGAAACACTTTAAAAGAAGGAGGTACTGCATAATAGTTTAGATACAGTAAGAGTTAACATTGTAAATTGTATATTGTAGTGTATATAAGAACCAGTTTCTCAGGAACCTAGCATGTCTTTTTTTTTACCATGCATATCTTGTGTCTTGTCTATTTAATTTTTTCGATGCCTATTTTATTCTATTTTATTATTGCACAACTTTGCACAATCAATGCGGGCAAGACCACCCGCATTTCACTGTATGCTCTGGTATGTATGTGACAAATAAACCCCTTGATTCTTGATTCTTGTTTTAAAAATAATTCTGTGAAAAGGGTGGCTAAGTGGCGCAGTGGGCAAGGCGCTCGCCACTCACGCAGGAGATGCTGGGTTCGAGCCCAGCTCTCGCCGTTGCTTCCGGCTTGGCTGGTCGTTCATACTAATACAATATTGGCAGTATTAGCCGGTGGGTGGGGATCGGACGTTGTGGACAGCGACTCCTACAGGTCGGTTGGTGCGCCTGTACAGCAGAATCAGGAAGCAACGGGGGCAGCGTGAGCCTCCCACACGTTACTCCTCGCCGCTGAGAGATCGCGCTGTACAGGTGAAAAGATGCAACAGCTGCCTCCTCGTGTACTGGAGGGGACACGTGATGCAAGGCTTGGTCCACATTGCAGCCGACCAGTGGGAGGCACGGCCTAACAGCGTTCGAGACAGGGGAGGGTAGAATTGGATAATACGAAATTGGGATGGGAGAAAAATAGAAAAATGGGGAGAAAAAGTAGATAAAAATAAAAATAATCTGTGAAATGTACTTTTTTAATTTTTTAATTTCAATAAATAGATTTATAAAAAGGTTTTTCCTGCATCTAAAAAAAAAGTGCCACTCTGCACAGCTGTGATAGAAAGTCTTCTTACCTTTTCTATCACTGTATGAGAAAACATCAGTTCGAGTCAGAAAGCACTGCTGCCAAGGTAACCAGTTAATGGGTCCTCCCCACTATCTCTTCCATATTCTACAACCGTATGGAACGCAAAGCTCTGCTCTGTACTCTGACCCCTCTCACACAGCAAACTGTTACTTAGCTGTGCTTCCCTCTAAAAGCAAGGCCGAGGAGCACCTCCACTAGAACCAGGAGGATTAGTAATAGCACATACCCAAAGCAGTGCAACTTGTACTTTATATCGGGCACTTTGTGACGTGATTGTTATTACTGTTTCTTAGCTATATTGGTTTATTTAGATTTTTTTCGAATGTGTGATGTGATATTGTCTTTTCCTGTCTTTTCTTTTATATGGAGCAGTGCTGAATCAAATCAGCTTTTGGTTGATATAGCAATAAAGTATTGAATCTTGAAAGATCTCTCTATAAATGTTAACTATATATACTATATATACTATATATACTATATATACTAAGCTACATTAAACCATCTTCCAAGCCACATTAAACCCTGTTCCTATCACAACGAACTTGAACGTGCTGTATCCAACCAACTTACTGCTTATCTCCTACAGAATGACCTCCTAGACCCTAATCAGTCAGGCTTCAGGACTGGTCACTCCACAGAGACAGCCCTCATTGCGGTCACAGAGGCACTTCACTTAGCAAAAGCGAAAGGCCTCTCCTCTGTCCTGATTCTCCTAGATCTATCTGCAGCCTTCGACACAGTCAACCACCAGATCCTCCTCGCGGCCCTCGCAGGAATGGGAGTGGCTGGCTCTGCGCTGACATGGTTGTCATCATACCTCAATGACCGCTCCTACCAAGTGTCATGGAGAGGGACCCTGTCGGCCACCCGCCCCCTGCGGACGGGTGTCCCCCAGGGCTCGGTTTTAGGACCCCTTCTCTTCTCCCTCTACACTAAATCACTGGGTAACATTATCACGTCTCATGGCTTCTCCTACCACTGTTATGCCGACGATACTCAACTCTTCCTCTCCTTCCCTCCCTCAGATATCCACGTCTCTGAGCGGATCTCGGCCTGTCTGTCCGACATCTCCGCCTGGATGACGACCAACCACCTCAAACTGAACCTAAGCAAAACAGAATTGCTCCACCTGCCGGCCAAATCCTCCCCCCTGACCGACCTTTCCATCACAGTCGAGAATGCAGCTGTGACCGCGTCCCCGACCGCCAAGAACCTTGGTGTTGTCCTCGACGACCAGTTGAACTTCTCTGCTCACATCGCAGCGACAACCAGAACCTGCCGATTCCTCCTGAGCAACGTCAGAAGGATACGCCCCTTCCTGACAAAAGAAGCCACCCAACTCCTCGTCCAATCAACAGTCATCTCCCGCCTCGACTACTGCAACGCACTGCTCGCTGGCCTCCCGGCCACTGCCACTAAGCCTCTTCAACTCATTCAGAACGCAGCGGCCCGCCTGATCTCAAACCTACCGAAGTCGGCCCATGTCACCCCACTTCTTAGGGACCTGCACTGGCTCCCCATTGCTGCACGAATCCGCTTCAAGGCCCTTGACCTAGCATACCGTGCGGCAAAGGGAACTGCTCCCGCCTACCTCCGGTCAATGGTCTCTAACTACACACCCTCAAGACCCCTACGCTCTGCATCTTCTGGCCGCCTCAGACCTACTCCTATCCAAGCTCCGGGAGGGTCATCAAAGAGAAGTCGCCTATTCTCAGTCCTTGCCCCACAATGGTGGAATGAACTACCCACCCCAGTTAGGACAGCCGAAACACGTCCAATCTTTCGCCGTCGACTAAAGACTCACTTCTTCAACCATTATCTGAATTAAAAAAAAAAGAAAAAAAAAAAAAAAAATCTAACCCTAACTAACCATACTGTCATGCACTTGTCCTAATAAACTAACCTACACTGTAGCACTCAACACTTTGATGAACATTGTTACTCAGCTGATAGAGTTGTGCTCTTCCTGATGGCTTGTCGTACAGAACTTGTAAGTCGCTTTGGATAAAAGCGTCAGCTAAATGACTAAATGTAAAATGTAAATGTAAGACTGTACTACTTTTTCTTTAATGACTTCAGCTGTCTGAGTGTGTCCTCTGTTGCTTCTACCCCCCTGCTAGTGGAAACTCCTCTCTGAGTAACGGCCAGTGTCTTGTACAGAGGGGACCGCCTACCTCCACAGGCATTATGGGATGGTTTGTGGTTCATTTAATTGATTAATCTGCCTAGGTAAAATGGAAGAGAATAAGCACAAAGGAAAACCACCTCAGGACACAAATCAAGATCAACTATTTAAGTGCATTTAAGAGAAAGACAAACAAAGCTATTAAATACTGATACTGTTATACTGTTATCAGTAGCTTTACTGGTCATTTGGCTCACGTACAACCTGTAGGTTCAATGAGCAGGTTAAGATATAGGATAGAGCACTAGATTGCTGTTTCTTTTTTATTTGATTATTTAATTGATTTGATGTGTTTTTTCCTTTACTTTTTAATGTATTTGTTTTATTCATTTGTTTTAATTGTTAAATTGTGGTGAGGTTTTAACACAAGCCCCAGCGGGTTTCTTACCTCACCTGCACATCCACTTTATAAACGTTGCATTGTATTTGTATTGTGCATTGCTATGTGTGTGAATAAAATGAAATTAGAATTGCTATATTTAAGACTATATAGAGAGAATATTAAGAATATATCACTTTTCCGCTAGGGCGCTGCTTATGGAACAAGCTTCATGGGCTACATTTGAGACAAATGTGAACTAGTGTACAAAATATGGTGAAGTCCGTAACACAGTATCCAAACCAAGCCCTCTCATTTGAGTATGTTCTCATCCCTCGTGCTGAGCTCATACCTGCTGGTCCCAACATGCATCATCCCTCACAGTGAGGGTGTAACCGTGTGTGGCTGACCTCTGAGCTTGCTGCTTGTGCTCATCTAGGCTCAGTTGCACCAGCATGCAGGTGTAATGTGCTGTTATAATGTGACCATCCCGCAGGGTGGATGGTGCTGGGCCAATCACTAACATGAACTTGGACTGCTTGGGGAAGAGGAAGAGAATGATGGCGAAGAGGTTTAGGAATAGGACTGGTCCCTCCTGTCTACATGTAGGTACAACTGGGAGAGGATAAAAGCCCTGGTGTGGAGCACACACCCAGAATGCCTTGCGGTCAGAGAAAGACAGAGCATCTGTCGGGATGCTTTTAACATATGCATACTACGGTCATAGACCCTCTTAATGATTGTAACATTACTAAAGCTACTAGCCACTATAGGCCTGTTTGACTGTAGTTAGCAAAGCCAAGATACATAACATGCTATTTGCTGACATTACCATTCGGTTCCGATGCTGTGTTGTATCAAATGGATAATATAAAATCACTGTAGCATTGTTCAGCTAACACCGTTAACGTTAGATTGCTAACTGCAGTCAAAAAAGGCAGCAACCGGCCTGTTTCTATTCTTACCTCCATCTCAAAAGTCATGGAAAAAATTGTCTACGAACAGGTCGAAAAGTACCTTGCGGAAAGAAATCCAATCTATGAATTCCAATCTGGCTTCAGAACATCCCACTCCACTGACACATGCCTTCTCTATTTGAACGACCACATCAAACAAGAGGTGGACGCGGGCAAATACTGCGGCATGGTCATGCTGGACCTCCAAAAGGCTTTCGACACTGTCAATCACTCCATTCTGATTGACAAGCTAATAGTTATAGTTTATAGTTGATAGTGATTAGTGAGCTGGATGCAATCCTACCTGGAGGGGAGAGAACAGATGGTGGAGGTAAACAGTACACTATCCCTTCCCCTCCCAGTGAGCTGTGGTGTACCACAAGGAAGCATACTAGGACCGTTACTGTTCCTAATTTATGCAAATGACATGTCATCAGCTTGTGACTGCAACTTGTTACTGTTTGCAGACGACTCGGCCCTGCTGGTCTCTGACAGGAACAAGTTGCAGGTTGAAAAAACCCTCAGCTCTGAACTCGGCAGAATCTGCACCTGGCTCGCTGATAACAAACTATCATTACACCTGGGTAAAACAGAGTCCATTCTCTTCGGATTAAATAACAAACTCAGCAAGACCAACTCTGTTATAGTGGGTGACAATATTGTCACAAGGAAAGATGAAATTACATACCTGGGTTGTGGGTTCCATCCTAGAGGCAAATCTTTCCTGTGACAAAATGGCAACCAATGTAATAAAAAAAAAGTCAACCAACGAACTAGATTATTTTTTTTTCTCCTTCTTTTTCTGTTTTTCTCCCCATCCCAATTTAGTCGTGCCAATTCCCCCCTCCCCTGTCTTGATCGTTGCTTGCCCCCCACTGGTCGGTCGTAGGGAGGGTTGAAGAATCTATCGCATGTCCCCTCCGATACATGCGGAGTCAGCCAGCCACTTCTTTTTTCACCTGCCAGCGCGGACTCTCATTGGCGAGGTGTAACGTGTGGGAGGCTCACACTACCCTCGACATCTCTTCGATCTGCTGTGCAGGCGCCCTGACCGACCTGTAGGAGTCGCTGTTTACAACAACCAGATTACCACCCATCGACTCCCCTCCCGCTGACTCTGCCAATTGAGTCAGTATGACGGCCGGCCCAAGCCGGAGGCAACACTGACAGCCGGATTTGATACCGGTGTCTCGCGCATTGGTGATGAGCGCTTAGACTGCTGCGCCACCCAGCCGCCCCAAGGAACAAGATTCTTGTACCGGATCTCCTCTCTGGTAAATAAGAATACCCTGAAGACTAACAGGAGCACTCATTCAAGGGTACTACGACTATGCTTGCACCTCATGGTACAAAAGCACTTCAAAGGCACTAAAAACAAGATTACCAACATCACAAAACAAACTGGTCAGACTACTGCTTGACCTTACTCCTAAAACCCACCTCACCCCTGCCCATTTTTACAACCTAGGATGGCTTAAAGTAGACAACAGAGTACAGCAACGTGCAATGGGCCTGGACTACAAGATACACAACACCATTAATTAAGGTACCCATGTACATGTCGAAATACTTCCCAAAGGTCAGTGAATACCACGACCACAACACCAGAGGGAGTTCCACAAATCATGTTCAACCCAGATTTGGCTCAAACAAGGGACATATTCTTAAATAATAGCGCTGCCCGAGGCTGGGCATGATACAGTCAACATATAGCAAGAGAGAGAGCGAGAGAGAGCTCCCGTTCTACAGTCAATATACAGTGTACAGAGAGAGAGAGAGAGAGAGAGAGAGAGAGAGAGACACATTGGAAAGAAATTGAAATGCTATTTGGCCCTAAACAGAGAGTACACAGTGGCAGAATACCTGAGCACTGTGACTGAAGATCCTTGACTAGGTACAGACTCAGCGAGCACAGCCTAGCCATCGAGAAAGGCCGCCATAGGCAGACTGTGTGTGTTAGAAGAGAGAGAGAGAGAGAGAGAGAGAGAGAGAGAGAGAGAGAGAGAGAGAGAGAGAGAGAGAGAGAGAGAGAGAGAGAGAGAGAGAGAGCATGTGTGTTTGTGTGTTAGAGAGAGAGAGCATGTCTGTGTGTCGTGTGTGTGTGTGTTAGAGAGAGAGCATGTATGAGAGAGATAAGCAAAGATGAGCCCCTAAAGGATATTCAACTTTTAATGGAAGAACAAAACAGAAAGAAAAGATAACTTCAGAAAGGCAACATGAATATACATAGATCCAAAAGGACAAAGATCAACACTTAAATCCAAAGAGAAGAGGGTCTATACCAGAGAAAACAAAGTAGCAAGGAGCCAATGGCCGACATCAGCTAAATAGGCTAACTGCAAATAGAGTAGCCAGGTACTGACACCAGGCCACACACAGCTTTGGCCAATGCTACCCAAGCTACACAAACGACCAAGACAATTCACACACAGCACATGTTGTATCTCCAAATGTTGTGAAGTAACATATGTTTTGCCTGGAAAAAAACATCGTTATTAACAAAACATTCGGGAGGGGAAGGAAGGAAGAGTGGGGTAATGTCCAATGGACATCTTACCTGCACCAAGGAACGCAGGGCGAAAGGTACAGCAACGTGCAATGGGCCTGGACTACAAGATACACAACACCATTAATTAAGGTACCCATGTACATGTCGAAATACTTCCCAAAGGTCAGTGAATACCACGACCACAACACCAGAGGGAGTTCCACAAATCATGTTCAACCCAGATTTGGCTCAAACAAGGGACATATTCTTAAATAATAGCGCTGCCCGAGGCTGGGCATGATACAGTCAACATATAGCAAGAGAGAGAGCGAGAGAGAGCTCCCGTTCTACAGTCAATATACAGTGTACAGAGAGAGAGAGAGAGAGAGAGAGAGAGAGACACATTGGAAAGAAATTGAAATGCTATTTGGCCCTAAACAGAGAGTACACAGTGGCAGAATACCTGAGCACTGTGACTGAAGATCCTTGACTAGGTACAGACTCAGCGAGCACAGCCTAGCCATCGAGAAAGGCCGCCATAGGCAGACTGTGTGTGTTAGAAAGAGAGAGAGAGAGAGAGAGAGAGAGAGAGAGAGAGAGAGAGAGAGAGAGAGAGAGAGAGAGAGAGAGAGAGAGAGAGAGAGAGAGAGCATGTGTGTTTGTGTGTTAGAGAGAGAGAGCATGTCTGTGTGTCGTGTGTGTGTGTGTTAGAGAGAGAGCATGTATGAGAGAGATAAGCAAAGATGAGCCCCTAAAGGATATTCAACTTTTAATGGAAGAACAAAACAGAAAGAAAAGATAACTTCAGAAAGGCAACATGAATATACATAGATCCAAAAGGACAAAGATCAACACTTAAATCCAAAGAGAAGAGGGTCTATACCAGAGAAAACAAAGTAGCAAGGAGCCAATGGCCGACATCAGCTAAATAGGCTAACTGCAAATAGAGTAGCCAGGTACTGACACCAGGCCACACACAGCTTTGGCCAATGCTACCCAAGCTACACAAACGACCAAGACAATTCACACACAGCACATGTTGTATCTCCAAATGTTGTGAAGTAACATATGTTTTGCCTGGAAAAAAACATCGTTATTAACAAAACATTCGGGAGGGGAAGGAAGGAAGAGTGGGGTAATGTCCAATGGACATCTTACCTGCACCAAGGAACGCAGGGCGAAAGGCCGCAACACAGGTCTCCACGTTGACGAAAGGCCTCTCGCTGGCGGGACAAAAAGAAGCTATGGCCGAAGCCTTGTCATGGTGCAGGCCCGACTACATCTTCTGTCAAAGATGATGTCGTAGTCAGAGTGCCAGGGCCTGCTATTCTCACGGCTAATGTCAATGGTCGTAGCACAAGCTAACAGCTAACTCTAGGCTAACTGATAGCATCAAGCTAACGTTCCCAGCCGAGCGAAAACGAGCAGCTAACGTCGTAGCTAAACAGCTAACTGGCTAACAGTTAGCTCAACCCGGCTATCGCTAACCATTAGCTAACGCAGAAGCAAGCTATGCGGCTACCACTGAAAAACTGTACAACGTGAGAAAAGCAATACAGGCCAACACTTCAGACAGCCGCTGTGTTTTCCTCTTCTCATACGAAGAGAGAAGGGAAAAAGAAGGCAATACACGTCCCACTACAGAGTGGTGTTTACCATAGCGGTGCCGGCAACAAGTCCCTCGCGGACTATAGCCGACTTGAGCATGGAGATATTCTCATAATGAAACACCAAGCTCACCTCCCTCGCACCAGGTGCTGACACCAGGCCACCAGTGATGCCACTAAGATGTTACTAACAAACATAAAGAACATTTTCTTGAAGTATAACACTCCAACCCATCAAGTGCTCCTGTGGAACGGCTTTTTAGTCTGGGAGGGTTGGTGCTCACGCCTAGAAGGAACAGACTTTCTGACAAGAGGTTTGAGAAGATTCTGTTACTGAGATATAATCACTGGTTTACTCACCCCTCTCCCCTGTTTCACTAGGAACATTAGAACCATATCTGAATGGGGCAGGCCTCAAAGGTAGGCTACATATCAGCCTACATGTGGTGTTATTGACCATTTATCTTTTGTGAAATCTATAGATCTATAGATAGGCCTACCTGCCCTATTAGTACATTTTACTCAAACTGAGTACATTTTACAAATTTTTTTTTGTCATTCTTATGTTGTGGCAGCAGTAGGGGGGACGACTTCGTAACCTAGTTACTTTCAAAGTAACTAAGTTACTCTGATAATCAAGTAATCAGTAAAGTAACTAAGATTACTTTTTAAAGGAGTAATCAGTAATCAGTAATCAGATTACTTTTACAAGTAATCTGTGGCATCACTGCAGGCCACACACCGTTAGCTACTAGTACTACAACAGCTAGTCGGCCCGTTTGGCTCCCGAGAGAGAGAGAGAGAGAGAGAGAGAGGAGAGAGAGAGAGAGAGAGAGATATCCACGGCGGGAATAGAATAGAGTGCATTAAAAACTCACCAAACGTCCAAGAGGATGGAGACAACCGCGTGGAGTTGACGAAGTTCATCTGCCGAACGACCGTCCTCTTCATCTTGGCATAACAATGCTGCACGCGCTGTCTCTAGGTTAGCTAACGCTAGTTAGCCTTTAGCTAAGCTAGCTACTAGCCGACATCATCATGGCTATATCCCGACTGAACCACACGTTAGCACTCAATATTATAACGTAGCTAAAGCTAACTAGCTGTCCCTGTCTTTAGCCGGGATGGCTAGCCTGACTGAACTGTCTAACATGCAACAACTTTCATCTTCAGTCCATCTGCCGAACGATGTCCTCTTCATCTTGGCTGGCATAACCTCCAATGCTGCACGCGCGAAATAGTCAGACGCTACCTTACCTGTAACCCCTCCCCTCATTGAAACCAATTCTGCTGCCTGCAGAGCCTCAGAGCTGCCTGCAGAGCCTCAGAGCCAGGAACAAGTCAGACACATTCTACAAACGTGTCTAATGTGAAATATATAAGCATATAAGCAAAACTAGATTTTAGGTCTGTGATGAAAAAGGGCCTCGCGGGAAGGGGGGCCTTGCAAAATAAAAATTTAAAATTAAAAATAAAAATAAAAAAAATAATAAATAAAGAATAATGTTTTTATTTTTTTATTTTTTTTTGTGCGAGGCCCCCCTTCCCGCGAGGCCCTGTGCGACCGCACTGCTCGCACACCCCCTGAGGCGGCCCTGCCTGTATGTCATGTATG
The DNA here is from genome assembly GCF_963971535.1 of Notolepis coatsorum. Lineage (NCBI taxonomy): Eukaryota > Metazoa > Chordata > Actinopteri > Aulopiformes > Paralepididae > Notolepis > Notolepis coatsorum. The sequence continues at coordinate 50,195,414 of NC_140182.1, forward strand.
TCATAAATGTCATGATATATATCTGTATATCTGTATGTTGTGTATGTGGTAAATGTCATTATGAATTGAAAATGGGGGACCCTGATGTAAACAAGACGAAAGTATTTCTCTGGTCTGCATCCCCTTAACAATTGTGTGTATTGAGCCGTACTGTATTGTACCCATTGTACCCATTCTGCAATCTGTCAAACTATAAAGCTTTCAATCAATCAATCAATCAATCAATCAATCAATCAATCAATCAATCAATCAATCAATCAATCAATCAATCAATCAATCAATCAATCAATCAATCAATCAATCAATGGGTATATTCCACTAGCATGCTAGTGGCTAGGTAGATAAATTGGCTTCAATCATTATGCTTGTCCTGACCTACTGATGCTACAGATTTTGTTTGTAATTTTGCCATTTTTATCACAGCCTGAATCAAAGCCACAATATCCATTGTGAATCATATGAATCATATAAGAACAGGGATTGCGAGTTGTTTATGACGTTTTACAGGTTTTCCATGGGTAAAATGTAATCACAGGCTGAATCAAGCCACAATCTATTCTCTTTTAATACAGTTGCATGCTGACAGGCAATAAGCAGGGGCCACCACTGTTCCCCTAGCAACAGAATACTTCTGAACAGGTTGATAAAAAGATGTTTATAATAACTATTATCAAAAACAGCTCATCTGGCTGCCAATTCCTTTCCCAATTGAATTTTTCTTTGCTGCCATGGAACATTCGTTGTGCCTCTGTCTTTGTCGGACCGTGATTCTGCTGTTGTGGTATTTACAAATGGCGGTTGTGCCTCCGGTCACACTCGGTCCTTCTCAGACTGCAAGGCATTCTGGGTGTGTGCTTCACATCTATCCCAGGTGTACAAGCAGAGGCGGTTTAGGAATAGGAACTACAGTCAGATTGAGTAGATGAAGGATAATTTGCATTTGCAATCATGACATTCCCAAACAAACAAGTTTTTGGCACTATATTATATTTAGATCTGCTTAATTAAAACATTTTAAACACTGAAACATTGTTAGAAAAGACACTGTACAGCATCACCACAAAAGGCTCCCCAATATTGGAAAGGAACCTCGAATGAAACATCAGTGTGGGACTGATTTAGGCATTGTGTTGTCTTTGTGTAAGAATTGCCATTGGCATTTAGTAATTTAGTAATGAATTAGCTATCCAGCCCATAACCTTGTGTTACTGGTCCC
>NC_140182.1:50196829-50256628 GCF_963971535.1 Notolepis coatsorum
GGTCCCAATGGGCTGCTGGGTGCCTCTTGGGTTCAATATCAATGGCCACTTAAACCAATGGTCACTTAAATCATAAGCGACATCTTCATACTTCTCTTTACCAAACATTCACTCTACACGTGCATGTGTGAGCTTTTCGGATAACTCACAATGTAAAACCACACCTTTAAACGAGAGGGGGCGAGGCCGCGAGGGGATAGCAAAGATAGAGGGAGAGGGAGAGCGAGAGAGAGAGAGAGAGAGAGAGAGAGAGAGAGAGAGAGAGAGAGAGAGAGAGAGAGAGAGAGAGAGAAAGAGAGAGAGAGAGAGAGAGAGAGAGAGAGAGAGAGAGAGAGAGAGAGAGAGAGAGAGAGAGAGAGGAGAGAGAGAGCGGGAAAGAGAGAGTGGGAGGGAGAGAGAGAGACAGAGACATAGAGAGAGAGAGAGAGAGAGAGAGAGAGAGAGAGAGAGAGAGAGAGAGACGAGAGAGAGAGAGAGATCGATCGATCGATGGCTTAACTATTCCTCTTTTAACCAAAGGCTGGAACAGTAATTTCAATACTATCACAACGTGCTATTGAAACAACAGGTTGCCACATGTCACCAATGTCCATAGGTCAGAGAGCACCAAAGTCAAACCTACTTTTACCGTAACCTACTTTGGGTATAAGACCCAGTTAGGACAGCCGAAACCCGTCCAATCTTTGCCGTCGACTAAAGATGCACTTCTTCAACCATTATCTGAATAAAAAAATAAAAATTAAATAAAAAAAAAATCTAACCCTAACTAACCTTACTGTCATGCACTTGTCCTAATAAACTAACCTACACTGTAGCACTCAACACTTTGATGAACATTGTTACTCAGCTGATAGAGTTGTGCCCTTCCTGATGACTTGTCGTACAGAACTTGTAAGTCGCTTTGGATAAAAGCGTCAGCTAAATGACTAAATGTAAATGTAAGACTGCTCTTAAACTTCATGGGAAATATTCCTTTCCTAGAATCATTTGCTCCTATTCAAACTTCACAAAATGGTGTCTCCTTAACATTCAGTTCTGACTGGAGGTGCGTCCTGGTGACGTATGCATACTGCGGCCTTCAGACACATTTTCAGGGAAAGTGATTACCCTTATTCCATATTTTCGTTATTTCACATTATAGTCAAACAACCTTACTTCACATTATAATCAAGCGCTCATGTTTCAGCATTGGATAAACAAGTCACAATGTACCTTAATAATATAACGTCTTTTATACCCCAGCGGCAGGTATGCGCTGCTAGTATTTGATAACGTGGAAAACGCCATTTCCCTCGCGGCAAATGCATATCACAATGTGCGTGCATATTTTATATTCTTACTGACGTTGTTAAACATTCAACTCATTTCACAATTCTTGTTACTCATTTCACCTAACGTTATAACTTCTAAACCAGTGGCGGCCGGCCGATAGGGGCTGCTGGGGCGCCGCCCCCCCTGGTTGAGAGAGAAGGAGAAGAAGAACTTGTGTTTTTTATTTTAGATTTTTTGAAGCCCTAAAAATAAACTAAACATGTTTAAAATGAATAATAATTACTATTAAAATGCACAATAACGTTAATATAGCTAAATATAAATCATTGTTTTGTGCATGCTATTCTCCCCCTCGTTTGTGATTGACGTCACTCATAGAAATCTACCTACCTCCAAACTTGGGCGCTTGTCTTAACGCACACTGACTCGGCGTCACTGCGCGCCAGCGGCCAATGTAAATTAATCAAGCAAATAAATTTAGCCTATCAAGGGTCATAAATATGATCTGTGGGGGCGGGGCTTTCTAGCGCTCCAAGCAAGCAGGGTCACTGGTGTGTTCGTCACTCTCTCGTCACACAGAACAGAGAATTAGCTTACTAGCTAGTAGCTACCATGGATGATGGAGTCAGAAAATTCCAACCTCGTAAATGCAGGTAAATCCCTCAAAATACCTTTTGAGAGATGAACACTGCAAGAAAAACTCAAGAGTGAAAGAGTTTCGACCTTATCAGCCTGATATCTCGATTCAGAAACAATCAACAGACAGAGGAAGACAATAATACTCTGTCGTTTTCTAGCTGGTTCAGTAAGAAGTGTTGGCTAACAAGAAGCTATATGGCTAGCTGGATGCAGTCATGTAAATGCCGTATTTTGCTTTCCATTCCTGCTTTTTAAAACGACGGGGACAGATACAACATGCCCATGGACTGTTACTAGAGTAAAGGACATGAAACACTTTATTAATTTTTTTTTAAGTGGATTAAGGCTTGTGGACAGCTGAAAACTCACCCCCTTCAACTCTTCTGATGGTAAGTCTATGTTTAATTTATGCAAGCCAGCCGTGGCTCTTTTAACAATATGCAAAATATGCTGTACTCATACTGAAGTTATTCTTGGTATATACTGTATACTAGGTCTGATCCTTTGCAATTTCTTCTAATTTGTGTACTGCTTGGGATTCCACGTGAGGTACTTAATGCTGTGTGTGAGAGAGAGAGAGAAAGAGAGAGATAGAGAGATAGAGGAGGGGGATACTAATTAATTTTGCAGCGGGGGGCATAATCCCACGGGACAATGCATTGGTAACTTGTTTCAAATGACAGTATATACAGTATATAGAGAGAGAGAGCGTGCGTGCGTGTTTGTGTAGGCGCTATTGGAAACGTGGCTGCATTGACTGATCATATATTGATTGATGGCAATGGTGATAGTTGTACTGTACCTACTTAAATATTCGTACCTTGTGGTTTCGCCGAAGCTCTGACGTGCACAGTAGGCTACTTACTCAGTGTGTGGTTTCGCCAATGCGTGCACGCGCGTGTTTGTGTGTGTGTGTGACATTGTGATACCTCTGTACATGTTTGCAAAATGTTTGGTATAGCGCCCGCCACTGCTATTTTCTGAAAATCCGCCTAAAAATACACACCTAAGTAAATGGAAGATTGCTCCACTTCTACAAGTTCCATTTGCATGTTCTTGGTGTAGCATCCTGAATATTCTGCTATTTATTCAGAAGTGCTGACTTAACCTGTTACTTCCCCTGTGTGCACGAAGACGTGATAAACAGTGTTCCTTTTTGATATCTCGCCCGGACTAATAATGCGAGGTGCTCTTCTTCCTCCGGCTTCGATATGGACCATTAACGTGACATTGAAGCATCTTTCTTCCTGCCTTGAGTGTCCTATAGTGGGACCAGTTTGCGGTCGCCAGCAGGGGGCAGTGGTGGCAGGTGGAGCGGAGGAGAAAGGAGCAGCGAGTGAGAGATGATTACCTGGAGGGCGGAACAGAAGGAAGTCCTCTTCGACAGTGACCTCGGACGTGAGCGGACATGTGCTCTCGAAGAGCCCCGTTGAAGGGCAACGGGAGATAACAAGTACTTTGCTATAACACGGGTTATCCTAGAAGTACAAGCGATAGAGAAGTGTGTGAATAAGCAAAACGGAAAGAAGAACCAACGTCAGTAAATAACGTGTTATCCTAGAAGTGAAGCGGTATATTAGCTTGCTGCTAACGGCTATAGTGGCTCTGAGTATACCACCAGGCAAGCGTCGCTGAAGACCGGTGGTGCATACAGCCACATTGCGTTAGCAGTACAGGCGATAGCAGGAGGGTTCACCAAGACCCACAGTTTAGCTGTGTTTAAGGTAGCAAACAGTTTAGAGCGCACCAGCCCAGTCAGCAGCCCCGCAGTGGACGTCTCGTCGACGCAGCCGAGGACACCTCTTCTTCCAGCAGAGGTCGCCACAACACAGCACGCTCCTACAGTTCAGCCACTGCCCCTGCTGCCTACCCCAGCCCGCTGGCTGTGCTCGCGGGATCGCCCGACGGCCATCTTGTCACCCGGACGAGGGGTGGTGAGAGTGGACCCGCCATCTTGGTTAAGTACAGCGGTACTTCGTGTGCCAAAACAGTATTAATTTGAAGCGAACGCTAACCACCAGCGTCTAGGGGTACCCCAACCATTATAAGCCGGCTTTAGCTTAGGTTTTTATTTGGTAACGTGGGCCCACATGTAACTTATTTTTGTATTGTAATAACTGTGTGACGTTCTTGAATTCCCATTGAACTCCTTGATACGTGCCTGGGTTTCCCCTAATCCAAGCGGGGCTTTTGAATTAATGTACTGAGCACTAGGTGCATATGTTGGGAATAGCGTTCCCCTATAATGTGAGTGAGAGCACCCGGTGCCTAATGTGATTATATGCCATATGAACCACATAAAGTATAACCTGTAATTGCTACTTGACCAGGCCTTATATAAAGGAGACGTAGATGGGAGCACGGTGTGTGTGTCTATTACTGAGCCCGTATTCTAACCTTTGTTGACTGGGTAAATATATGACTGTAGTATTATTATTTAACCCTTCCCACCCTATTCGCATCACATGGTTAAAGGTCTCTACAGGTTGTCAAGGAAGGGTACTGCTTTGGGGGAGCGCAATATCGTTATTCAACTAACAGTCACCAGGTGTGGGAGGGCTAACGGAGGTACTGGGGGAAGTGAGAGTGTGTGGGGAGCTACTGCTGACCGCCCTGGAAGGCGATGAGGACCAGAGTACCACCCCCCAGGTTAGTAAATCCTGGGCCCCATCCACTCCTGCTGCCCGCCCTCCAGTTCGACGTTCCGGGCCCAAAGACGGGGGTTCAGATAGATTAGAATCTACTGCATCCCGCTACCAGGTGGCCGTGTACAACCACTCCCATAAAGCAGGGATAATCCACCCTGCTACATTGGTATCTATGGGACATCTATGGATCTCAGGGAATGTATTCACAGTATCAGAAATATTCTGTCTGTTACTAGGCTTGAGTAAATTGTTAATGAACCAAAGGAGAATATAAGTTTTCTTTTTTTTCCATTTTTTTTTTATCTTTGACGGTGAATAACACCATGGTAAAATTTACCAAAATCTAAGCAAATTAATAAAGGGAAGATGAATAAACAGAAGGTTTTGTAGATACAGTACTGAATTCTGCCACACGGACATATGCTATTTGAAATATGATTATAGAATATCAGGCCTATAAATTAAGTTGCACATCTATGGATTGGGCCAAATCTCCCCTTTCCAATGGCAGAGTTCAATCTGGATTTAGTATCACCAGGCGTGATTCACAAACCGTGAATGAAATCTACTGTAAGTACAGTTACTTTTTTATAATGTAAATTTCGCCGCAATTTTTCATCAGATTGCAATGCGTTTTTTTTGCTAAATGTTCACAGAAAGGTAGAGAAACTAACTTTGTTCTGTTTTATGGCAATAACGTTCAGGTTTGTGGGATATGATCAGGAATAACAGAAATAAAAAAGTAAATCTAGAAGTCAGATGATTGACGGGCTGGCATGAGCTGGGAAGTGTACAGTAGTTATTTGAAATTCGAAAGCCCATCGAAATCTCTGGGTCTCTTCTCTCAAAAGACTACACTCAAGTTAGGTTGCGCGAAATCCTAGCAGCGGGGTCCGGGTGGAATGACATTCCGTTAAAAGAGGCATTCCGTCAAGGCCTCAGCGACGTCCTTAAGGACGAAATGGCGTCCAAAGAAAGACCGAACTCCCTGGACGAGCTAATTGAGTTAGCCAGAGAACTAGACATGTGTCTTCGTGAGCGCCGCCGTGAAAGGACGAGCGGCACCCGCTCCTCGTTATCCAAGTCATCTCGCTCTTCTTCCCCCAGGTGCGCTGCTCGCGCCGAGCACCACTCCCCTAAGCCAATGGAACTTGACCGGTCCCACCTTCATCCCAACGAACGCCTCCACAGGCTCAGGACTGGGGCATGTATTTATTGCGGCCAGCTCGGTCACTTCCGCGATTCGTGTCCGCTTCACCCAAACGGCGGCGCTTGACAGTAATGCTGGGTGCATGTTCGAGCCTCAATTATGTTCCCAGCTCCGGTCCCAATATGCAATACACCTATCTCAAACCCTGCCCCTTTTCTTGATCCTCCAATCACAGCTGTCGCTTACCTCGGACTTCCTCGTAAGCGACAGCTGTGATTGGAGGATCAAGAAAAGAGGGCAGGGTTTGAGACAGGTCCATTCAATGCCACCCTGTGTTGGAACGTCCAGTCACTTCCCCTGTCTGCACTGGTAGATTCGGGAACTGACGAAAACCTCATTGGCGCCGGCGTCGTATCCCGCTTCCACCATTGCTACCGACGCACTGCCTATTCCGCGCGATGCCCATGGCCTAAATGGGAGGCTGCTCTCACGGATAACTCATCACACCAAGCCACTCCGCCTGTTGCTCTCGGGAAATCACAACAAGGTTATTCGCTTTCACGTCACTAGTTCCCCCCATGTACAACCCTATTGTACTTGGCATGCCCTGGTTGAAATTACACAACCCAGTGATGAACTGGCCTACTGGCTCAGTCGTTAGCTGGAGCGCCCACTGCCACGCCACCTGCCTGTGCTCCAATCTATGCCAAAAACATTCAGTTTTGTGGTAGAGTATCCCGAGAAATAAGAGAAATAAAAGAAATTCATACACAAGTAATTTGCTTGCAGAAAGCTAGAATTCGCTGGGTATACTGTAGTTTTTTCGAAATGTCAACGCTCATTGAGAACTCTGGATGCGCCCTAGTCATATGACTACAAGTGGCGACTTTTCGCTAATTCAATATGGTGGATAATCACTCAATTATGAACACATTCCATACACTATAATCTCACTAATAACACTTTAACCTATTGGTAAACAAACATATTGCTGAAAATATACACTATGACTGCTGTTGTGACATGGTTAGGTTCTTTACTCTTAGATACATTTGAAAAGAAAACGCTACTTAATGTCATACAGTCTGGAGAGATGGATTTATGACGTGATGTCATTTGCGGTTCTCCGATGGACCGCTCTGGTAGAAGAGGAGGTTTACCAACACATCGGTTGAAAGGTAAAAGGGCCGCTGTTTGATTGACACCCTACTTGGCCTATTACGTGCTTCCAATTTCGGGTTATAAGACCAAACCGCCAACGAGCGTCAGTTTCGATAAAGTAACCACTTCCGGTTTCGCCTCCCGGTGATCGGACCAGTCACCTCTGATGGTGAAAATGATTGACCATTTTTGTAGCCAATGGAATTCTGGAAATAACGATATATGACGTGATGGATATTTCCGAGGATATATATGCTCTTTTTCTCTGGCAAAAGAAGAAGACTCGAGAAGACTCCTGCACGTGTGGATGCATTGGTGACAATGATGGCCATTTGGATAAACACACTTTTTCTGTGGTATTGTTATCAACTTTGGACCTGTACTAGGTAAGACTTGAGGCTATGGACCCATTGTGTTTTCCAGCTCATACCTCTCAGCTGGAACTCTTTTGCAGGCATCTGTTTCCAAAATAATTCAGACGTAAGTAAAAGAAAACTTTTATTTCAGTGTGTTCAAACCTCTGTAACTCTATTACAGTAGCACTCAGTGTGTTTTTGAGTCAGAATGGTTCCTTCAAAAGAGGCCAGACTTGTGCATCTGCTACAAATGGTTCCAGAATAGTGACCAATTTACTTTCAGAATGCAGGCGTTTTATGCAAAATTTGCAGGACTGTTAAGAGGTTATAATCTCAACAAAAGCCAGCCATATCCTTCAGAATGCTGGATATGGTGCATGTAGAGGGTTGTAATTCCACTGGATTCCCATTAGATCGGATGCTGCAAAATTGGTCTAAAGTAGGGATGTCCGATATTATCGTCCGATATTTTTACATTTCTATAACCTTTATTTACCCAGGCAAGCAAGTAAGAACAAATTCTGATTTTATTTATTGTCAAAAGTATGCATAATGTTGTGTTAATTCCACAACAAGAGATATGTAATGTTAATTACCTGAAATTATTCCATTTTTGGGGGGGGGGGGGGGCGGGGGGGGACCCTGCATATATCGGTTGATATTGGTATCGGAAATTAAGAGTTGGACAATATCGGTATATCGGTATCGGTAAAAAAGCCAATATCGAGCATCCCTAGTCTAAAGAGAAGTTGGTTCACTCTGCCGCCATCTTGATAACAGGGACTAACAAGGCCAGACCCCTGTCTCTTTGAATGGGGAGTCATCTGTATCTAAGAATCTGTCATACATATAATTTATCTTTCATATTTTAAGTCACTGGTAAACAACACAGGACAATGGACCTCATTCAGCAACATTGTCGTAGGTTTCCTCTTAAATAACCTTGTTGGAAGTTCGTAAGAGAAAACCTACGACAGTTACCCCCGGATTCATCAACACGTGGAGAGGTTATCTTAAAGGAAAACTCCAACATTTTGGGAAATTAGCTTATTTAACATCTTCCCTGGAGTTAGACAAGAAGATACATACCTTTTTCGTCTCTCTGCATGCATTGGGCTTAGGGAACGCCTGGACCGTTAGCCTAGCTTAGCTTCATCACTGGAAGTGGGGCAGACATCTAGCCTAGTTCACTACAGTCAGGAAATATACTCCAAATACAATCAAAATACAACTCCCAAACGTTCCTGTAAACATGTTGTGACCTGTGTATTTAGCATGTCTCCCAGTCACACGAGTCTCCCAGTCACACAAGTCACACGAGTCTCCCAGTCACACAAGTCTCCCAGTCACACAAGTCTCCCAGAAACACAAGTCTCCCAGTCACACAAGTCTCCCAGTCACACAAGTCACACGAGTCTCCCAGTCACACAAGTCTCCAAGTCACACAAGTCACACGAGTCTCCCACTCACACAAGTCTCCAAGTCACACAAGTCACACGAGTCTCGAACCTTCCTAGATTTTTTTGTCAAATCGTTTTCGCAATGGTCACTTTTGGTGAGTTGTTCTACATTTAGGTTAAACATTAATGAACAATGGGACGCGTGAATATTTTAGGCAACCAACTTGTGTTTAGCGTTTCTCTGATTGGCCACTACGCCCATGTGCAGCGCGAGAGAGCTGCAGCGCGGAAATAGGCCGTCTATTGCCTCGCGCTGCAGCGCGGAAATAGGCTGTCTATTGCCATTCTCTAAGACAAACTCTAACCTTAACCAGCTCCTTTAACAGCGCCTAAACTTAACCCTTCTAACCTTAACCAACTCCGAAACAATGCCTAACCTTAACCTTAACCATAACCAACTCCGAAACTATGCCTAACCTTAACCTTAACCATAACCAACTCCAAAAGAATATTGCCATTCTCTAAGACAAACTCTAACCTTAACCAGCTCCTTAACAGCGCCTAAACGTAACCCTTCTAACCTTAACCAACTCCGAAACAATGCCTAACCTTAACCTTAACCAACTCCGAAACAATGCTTAAAGTTAACATGCCTAAACTTAACCGGCGAAAGAATGCACGTTAAAAAAGTTAAAAAAAATAAATAAATAAAAATTGAAGGGAATCGAACTTGTCACCAACAGACCGCAGGATCCACGGCAAGGCAGTGCTACCAATTGAGCTAGTTCTGGATGTTAAAAAAGGGGGGATTACTGCTACATAATGCTGCCGCGTCGCCGCGGGGGCGTGGCTAGACGCAAGTTGGACGTGGCTAGACACAAGTTGGTTGCCTTTAATATTTAGGCCAATGGGACAGCTATAGTATGTAAATTGTAAAGCTATTTTTTTTATTCCAGTCAATCATAATGTAATGATCATGAATCATGAATCAACGCCTACTGCGTGTGTGAGAGAGAGAGAGAGAGAGAGAGAGAGAGAGAGAGAGAGAGAGAGAGAGAGAGAGAGAGAGAGAGAGAGAGAGAGAGAGAGAGAGAGAGAGAGAGAGAGAGAGAGAGAAAGAGAGAGAGAGAGAGAGAGAGAGAGAGAGAGAGAGAGAGAGAGAGAGAGAGAGAGAGATATCGCGGCCACTCACTCATATATCAGACCTCACTGCACGCCTTGTGTATGTATGTGACAAATAAACCTCTTGAATCTTGACTTGCCATATTCAATCAGTTTGCCTTGTCAGCCTTCTACAACGCTGTTCGGTTTCCGGGTTCTTCTGATTGACCACTAAGCCCACGTGACCCTACGCTAGCACGCCCCCCTTACGCCTGAGAGTCACACACAGCTAGTGGCAGGCAGAGAGCCTTGCTACTACTAGCCGAGTGATGAATGAAAATGTATCTGTTTCACCTAACAACACTATTGCTCCGTGATCATAGCCATCCATCTCTAAAGCTAACCACTATTTGTAAAAGCCACAACCACGTTACCATATGTAATAATGTAAATCATTGTGTCGTTGTACATATTGTGTATACACCGTTAGAAGCTAACGTAGCTTAGCTTGGTAGCTATTGTTGTGCTAACAACATCCCGACACCCAGCTTCTTAGCCAGCATGAATACCCGATACAGCACTATTGCTCCGTGATCATAGCCATCCATCTCTAAAGCTAACCACTATTTGTAAAAGCCACAACCACGTTACCATATGTAATAATGTAAATCATTGTGTCGTTGTACATATTGTGTATACACCATTAGAAGCTAACATAGCTTAGCTTGGTAGCTATTGTTCTGCTAACAACATCCCGACACCCAGCTTCTTAGCCAGCATGAATACCCGATACAGCACTATTGCTCCGTGATCATAGCCATCCATCTCTAAAGCTAACCACTATTTGTAAAAGCCACAACCACGTTACCATATGTAATAATGTAAATCATTGTGTCGTTGTACATATTGTGTATACACCGTTAGAAGCTAATGTAGCTTAGCTTGGTAGCTATTGTTCTGCTAACAACATCCCGACACCCAGCTTGTTAGCCAGCATGAATACCCGATTTAAAATGGTTCTTTCCTCCTTGTATACCCTTGTCCTCACAAGTATTCTGCCAGGGAACTTATGGACATGACAATAGTATTTATAAGGTGTTTGATCATTGTGTCGTTGTACATATTGTGTATACACCGTTAGAAGCTAACGATAGCTATGAGCTAACTAACGCTACAAGCTCAAACACCCTACAACCACCACTATTGTCGCGTCCACAAGCTCCCCCGGCAGAACACCCACAAGGACAAAGGCACACAAAGAGGAGAGAACCACCCCAAATCGGGCACTCATGCCGGCCAACAAGCGACCTGCGTCTATGCCTTCTACATCGGGCATTCATGCTGGCTAACAAGCTGGGTGTCGGGATGTTGTTAGCACAACAATAGCTACCAAGCTAAGCTACGTTAGCTTCTAACGGTGTATACACAATATGTACAACGACACAATGATTTACATTATTACATATGGTAACGTGGTTGTGGCTTTTACAAATAGTGGTTAGCTTTAGAGATGGATGGCTATGATCATGGCGCAATAGTGTTGTTAAGTGAAACAGATACATTTTCATTCATCACTCGGCTAGTAGTAGCAAGGCTCTCTGCCTGCCACTAGCTGTGTGTGACTCTCAGGCGTAAGGGGGGCGTGCTAGCGTAGGGTCACGTGGGCTTAGTGGCCAATCAGAGGAACCCGGAAACCGAACAGCGTTGTAGAAGGCATAGACGCAGCCAGGAGAGGGTCACGGTGGTGATGGAAGCGCTTGTTGGAATGTTTCTTCACTGGCTCGTACAATGTATACAATAAGCCAATGTTAAAAAATACAAATAAAACCAACAATAAATAATAACAACAGAGAACATGGCAAATATATAGCCTACACTGTAAGAAAAAAAGCTGCAAGAAAATGGTAAATGTCTGGCATCAATGGTTGCCAAATACTTACTGTCAAATTACAGTAAAATCAAATTCAATACCGCCGCCTAACACCTTGCAGCCGCTATTGCACCCCATTTGAAACTATGTAGTTTGTTTTCTGGGCCGAGCTGAGCCGTGCGGGCGGGGTTTAAATACTCCGGCAAGACAAGCGCTTACAACGATGCATCAACTAGGCTGCCCCCCCCCCCCCCCCCCCTCGTTCATATGCAATGCCGGATAACGTGGGACGGACTACCACGACCAGTACTTGGAATGGCAATCAGATAATTGGATACTGTTTTTTGCATTACATCAGAGACAAGGTAAGGACAGTATATATCCAATATTGCATTGACCTGATATTTTTTTCTCCCGCGATCGAAGCTGTCTGTGTGGAATGTGTGTGTGCTGTTTCCCGTTGGTCACATCACAGCACGGAGGGGCGCCCCGCTACAAGCCCCCTTTCATGCGTGCATGAGGAGACATAATAACGATAATCTAGCGTTGATTTCAGGAAGATTCGATAATCAGGCAAAAAATGGCAACGTGATAAGTGGATTTAACTAAAGGGCTGTTTTCGCATCTTTTCCTGGGATTACTCAGAATCACTCAAACTATACTCATATTCACCACGGTATAAAATGGAAATGTACGGATGAAAAAATAATCAGTTTTTTGCATGTTGACCAGAAGAAACTCACTGACAATCGACAACGTTATTAGATCAATAGCTATAATATTTAATATAGTTTTAGCACTCGCAAACACGGCATTTTCTCCATTGAACAAAGCGCTGGCACAAACGGCCATACGCCCACAGCGACCTCCGGCGGTCAATGTATTAAAGTAGAAAAACAAAAGTAATCTGTAAAATAACAGTGAATTTCCCGTGAAAAACATTTATTTTTTACAGTGTATGAAAGGAATGGGGTGTGCTGAGAGCAGAATGTAGATCTGTCCATTCTATTCCACTACAGCTATATCGGCGGGATTGGGTTTAGATCTTATTTATTGATTTATTTTATTCACTGTCATTTGCAGTGTTGGTGTAGTGCTTTTATTTATTTTCGGACATCCCAATGCATCATTGAGGCATGACTGTAAATGTAAAACGTAATTTTTTATCATACAAATATTGTCATGGGGCGGCTATGGCTCAGGGGTAGAGCGGGGCGTCCAATGATCGAAGGGTTGGTGGTTCGAATCCCGCTCAAGCCCATGTCCATCCCATTGCTGTTGTGTCCTTGGGCAAGACACTTAACCTACTTGCCTCGTATGAATGTGTATGCATGTGAATGAATGTTGGTGGTGGTCGGAGGCGCCGTAGGCGATGATTATTCGCCACGCTTCCGTGAGTCTGCCTCAGGGCAGCTCTGGCTGCAATTGTAGCTTACCACCACCGGTATGACTGTGTATGAACAAATAATGGACTCTGTGAAGCGCTCTGAGTCAGAGAAGAGCGCTATATAAATCCAATCCATTATTATTATTATTATAATTATTTAATTCCAAGGATGTCTGTAGAATCGATGTGAACGCAATCCTCCCTCCATGATTCCTCCCACATAAAGCCCTTAAGAACACAGCGCACACCAGTCTGTCCGACTTAAGACTGCTCTTCCGTGCTTGTAAATACAGTACTGCTCTTAGCTATGAGCGAATACCGTCCGTGAATGCCAAAATCGACCCGAAAACGTCGTAAGTGGAGCTACAATGAAATTTGCTCTTAACTTTTGTCTTAAGTCTGTTGGTGAATGAGACCCAATTTGTCCTTTTTTCCACTTAAACTAGCAGTGCACCGGCTATAGAATCTTTAGTTACCATGGCAACCACTCACTGCATGATTCCCAGCCTTTTGGCAGAGATTGTTATTCATTTGAAACATTTAAAAGTAATATTTCACCTCAAGATGCAGTAAATAGAGGGCGGCTAGGTGGCGTAGCGGAGATTGCGCTCGTCACCAATGCAAGAGACTCCGGTCTCGAATCCCGGTGTCAGCATTGCCTGCGGCTTGGGCCAGTCGACATACTATCTCAATTGACAGAGGTAGCGGGTGGAAGTCGATGGGTGGGGATTGGACGTTGTGCACAGCGACTCCTACAGGTCGGTTGGGTGACGCCTGTACAGCAGAGACAGGAAGTATCGGGGGCAGCGTGAGCCTCCCACGCATCACTCCTCGCCACTGAGAGTCCGCGCTGTCTGGTGAAAAGATGCGACAGGCTGCCTCCTCGTGTACTGGAGGGGACACGTGATGCAAGGCTTCTATCCTCACTACAGCCGACCAGTGGGAGGCATAGTCTAGCAACGTTCCAGACAGGGGAGGGGAGAATTGGCAATACGAACTTGGGATGGGAGAACATTTTGAAAAATAAGGAGAGAAAGTGGATAAAAAAAAAGATGCAGTAAATTATAATTTTACTAAACATAAAATCACATCACATTTAAAGGTTTGATTGTTTCTCAAGTTTCTTTAATAGTTGTCATACAGAAGTACAGAATACTTTTATACAAAATGCTTCTTACTGTTACGCTCCAGGGACTGTGCTAGACAAGATAAGTATGAAATAAAATAGTATAGCATGTAAAATAGAAGTAAAAATAGAGGTCACAGTGTTCAGTATAGACATATGTACAATGTTCAATGCAGAATAGAAGTAACTGAGTTACCATACAATATACAATATACTATGCAATGTACTAATATACAATACTATATAGTGCAAAGCAGAAATGGGATGAGGTACAATTTAGGTACAATTTACAGTAAGGTGTACGAGTTGTAGTGCAAATCCTTTACCAATAAATATAAAGTGTAAAGTGTGTTTAGGTGATCTAAAGTGTGGAGAGTGGGTGCTGCAGTGTGTTGTTTGTTTAAGTGAGTGTGTGTGCTGTGTGCATTTGATGGTTGTTGCATAGTGTTTATTGTTCGTTGAGCAGCCTGATGGCCTGGGGATAGAAGCTTCTTCTGAGTCTTTCTGTGCTCGCCTTAAGACTCCGGTATCGCTTGCCTGACCGCAGCAGTTCAAAGAGGCAGTTGTTCGGGTGGCTGGAGTCCTTGATGATTCTCTTAGCCTTACCCCTGCACCGCTTGTTGTAAATGTTCTGGAGGGTGGGAAGCCCCCCTCCAATTGTGCGTTCGGCTGAACGTGTCACTCTTTGTAGTCTGCTACGGTCTTGTGCAGTGCTATTCCCAAACCAGGAGGTGATGTTGCCAGTCAGGATGCTCTCTATTGTACATGAGTAGAAGTTCTTAAGGATCTTCTGACTGACTTGGAACTTCCTTAGGCGCCTGAGGAAGTAGATTGATTGATTGAAAACTTTATTAACAGATTGCAGAATGGATACAATACAGTACGGCTCAATACACACAATTGTTAAGGGGATGCAGACCAGAGAAAGACTTTCGTTAGCCCCTTTCGTGACTTTCGGTTTGCAAGCCTGGGGCTTTTGTGACCGCAGTCACTTATTTATCTGCCGCCACCACTTCAGAAAATACCAACCAAGCGTGAATGTGTGGATCACGTTGTGTCAAAAATATATCAGATATGAATTTCAAAGATACCCAGCGTACAATATGGGTTTAACACAGCTTTACGGTGGGGTCTGGAAGCTCGGAGTTGCTAATAAACAGTTTAAAACATTGTTACTCGACGAGTGGTATTTACAGACTGAACGTCCATCTCCGCCGTTGGTGTCACAGCGCATGCGCAAACCGAAAGTCACGAAAGGGGCTAATCCAGAACCTGAGCTATATGGAAAGCAAACAACAACTGGTGCCGCTATTAGGCTGCCTGGTGCGCATGCGCTGTGACACCAACGGCGGAGATGGACGTTCGGTCTGTAAATACCACTCGTCGAGTAACAATGTTTTAAACTGTTTATTAGCAACTCCGAGCTTCCAGACCCGACCCCACCGTAAAGCTGTGTTAAACCCATATTGTACGCTGGGTATCTTTGAAATTCATATCAGATATATTTTTGACACAACGTGATCCACACATTCACGCTTGATTGGTATTTTCTGAAGTGGTGGCGGCGGATAAATAAGTGACTGCGGTCACAAAAGCCCCAGGCTTGCAAACCGAAAATTACGAAAGGGGCTAGACTTTCGTCTTGTTTACATCAGGGTCCCCCATTTTCAATTCATAATGACATTAATGACATACGCAACATACAGATATATATCTTGACATTTCTGACATACATGACATACAGGTATACAGTACTGTTACATTTGTGACATACAAGATATGCAAATATACAGTACTGTTATCCTAACAGAAAATATATACATACAAGGGGGAGGAAACTGTACATTAGGAGGGGGTGGGTGGGTGGCAGGGGGGGTTTGTACATTTACAGGGGCCATACACATATACAGATATATACCATGACATTTATGACACATGAATGAATACATGACATACAGGTATACAGTACTGTTACATTTGTGACATACAAGATATGCAAATATACAGTACTGTTAAACAGAGATCCTAACAGATAATAATATACATACAAGGGGGAGGAAACTGGGTAGGGATTCACATTTTTTTACGGCTGTGGGTAGGGCGTTCCACATTGATGTGGCATAATTGCGAGGTGCTATAGATAGGTGCTATAGATAACATTCAGCCACTAGATGTCATACTAGAGCACCAGCATGTCATTTATCCAATCAGGTGCATTCCACATGGGGAAATGGGAAGTATACGGAGAGGATACATGCACGCAACAGAATTAATTTTGGACCCGCTAAAAACATTTTAATGATAACTTCATTGTTTTTTTGGGGGGGGGGGGGGGGGGAGCAATTATTTTATTCTGCACCTTTCTAAAAAAAGATAATTTTTTATTTTATGATTACTCTACATAAATGTTTTATCTATAGCACATTTAATTATACTCTCCTATATTTATACAAAAATGTTGTAGCATGATGGTCGTTGCCACCATCTTTAGTGGTACGGATGAACGGATCTCCATAGTATATATAGTGATCCATCTAATTATATAGACTGTCTCTGAATGCTGCCAATTATCTGTATGTGTGGTGGAGGAGTGTACTGCATATTGAATGCACAGTGCAGGGTTGCAATCCAACTGAATTTCCATTAAATGGAGATATTTTTACTAAAACATGCCACAAGACCTAGTATTGCCTTATTATATTTCCCCATAAAATAAGTTCATTTTTTATAAATGTGTCCAATCCTTTGCAACCCTATATACGATATAAAAGCAGAACATGTTGCAGAATCTCCTATCTCCAAAAGAGTAAGCTTTAATTAATAAAAACAACCTAATATTCTGATTGACAGCCATGTATTTCTGAAGTTACACATTGGGTTTTGAATGTGTTTCACGGTCCTGAGAGAACCAAGTCTAACCTTTCCTGCCAATCAAAGACATGACAACTGGAGATACATGTTTTTCTGCCTGACACCAACACCTCCAATAGTCTTATTGTCAAATAAGAGACCTCTGCCTGCAGCACTCTGAAATAAGCAAGTTTTAATGTTCATGAGTAATGCTTAATTATCCATACATGGCCATTTACAAGCATATTGCCACAGGGCTCTGACTTCACAACATTCCCCAATCTAATAGAAAATAACGTTATTGTGTGCAGTCAGAATTATTCACTGCATTACCCACGATTCATAGCATGTATTAACACAAGCAATTTCATGCACATGGATACAGTGGGTCTTAGCAGGGGGAACTCCTGATTGCTCTGAAACTAATTTCACAATCATTAGTTTTGGTGGCCGGGAGAGACGTGCGTTTACTAGATTCCATGAAATGGCATGTGAGGAAGGCCTAAATATGAACAGGTCGGACCAATGATAGTCATTACCATCGTGGTGGATTGGACCGTGATGCAGATTTGCCACTTTATAGCACGATGGTTAGCTTTCGCTTTTCCATAGTGCTTCTAGACTTTTCCTCTCCAATAAAAAGATCTTTCAATGTTCTGTTTTAAGAGTTCTTCCTTTTTTTGTTTTTTTACACTTGGCAGGAGGTAAAACAATCCAAAGAAGCGCCCTGCTTTGTGTCTAGATAATGGCATTACATGCTCCAACATGACATAAAGAATCCTAGAGGAATCATGAGGGGGAGGCCTTGGTAAGTGAAGGGATGGGTGCTTGAGGTACAGCCACAACACAAAGCCATTTAGCCTGGAGGAAGAGTTAATGATTCATGGCCGGGTGCTGAATTCCATCCATATGTAAGATGAAAAAGATATTTTAGCAAAGCCTCTAAATCACATAAATGCCGTTCTGGGCCATTGTTCACAATAAACATGTAAATTGTGTTTATGGAGTAGCCAATAAATCTATGGTGTTGGTTTCCTAATAGTTTATAGTTACAGTGGGCGTGTCATCCATAGCTCTCTGAAAGTACGAATGTTGTTTTGATTTGCGTATTGAATTGTATAGAGGAAAGAGAAAGAGAAAATAAACCAGGATATGGGAATGATTTATCAAAGCGCATTGATTAAATCAGATTCATCCAATTCATTAAATCAAATCCCATCGAGTCCTATTCAAATATATTGAGGGGTGTCGGTCTCTATTTTGTTAGCAGGGAACACAAAATAATATCATAAATTACCACCAAAATCATTAGATTTTATCAGAATATATTTTGTTCATAAGAATTTCTGCAGGTGCTAATGATTATGAAATGCATGTTTTGAGGATAATTATCACTTCTTGATCATTTTTTTTTATAATATTTTAACAATTTTAACTAATGGTTAAGATTAATCTCATTAATATTTTGAGTGAAGCAAGCTGATAAACAACAATGAATACTTTTTTCACTGCCTTTTTTGTTAACATATACAGACTGTGCCAAGAATTCTTGAGGGCATCGTATGTAGTTGATTTTACATAAAGTTGAAACATTTTGAGAGATTCAGTATGTTTTCATGTCAAAGACCCCCAAATTGATACGTAATAGGCTATGGACCCATCATTTCCTAAAATGTTGTCCCAGGGATCCCATCTGAAGAGGATGTTTGTTGTTAGACACAATATGAGTTACTTCTGAATTCCATCGCTGTCTTTAGAGGAGGGTGAAACATGTGATGAGAATAGTCATTTGTATACATTAGTGATATTAAAATCCCCTATTTTTTGGGGACCCCCTCGAACCCCTTCAAGGGCCCCAGGGGGTCCCTGCCCCCACTTTGAGAACCAAAGCTATAGACAACAATGACCCTCTTCCCACCAATCCAAGTGATATGTGCCTTTTTGGTGGATGATACCTAATATTGTATTAGTGGAGGGAAGCCACTAGGTGGGGACACATCTTGTTTATTGTCGCCCGTGCTTACTGCACAAACTGCCCTATTACACTTAACTTTGGGTAGCAAGTTGTGATTGTGATTCCATAATTATTTTTTTAATTAATGTATGCTAGTTGGCAAGCCTCAACTTTACATTTAGAACTGCTGACCACACACCAAGCTAGTTTGTGGAATGTAAACAACGATTACCTACAGATCTTACACAGTGTACATCAACAGGCTTGCAATTTACATTCCCTGAAATATCTCGACAGTATCATACTTGGCCCATCAGATGGTTGTGAGGTCCAAGAGACTACAGACCCTGAGATAAGGGGTACAATGTGTTGGACAGAGGGCCACACAATGGGTGGTAGACAGGGAGGGCTGGGGCCTGAGCAGGAGCTTTCCATGGTGTTTTTTAGTTTAGGGCAGGGAGAGGGAGGGGGGCCGGAGGTCACTGCTGTCCCAGATCTGGAGGTGTCACCGTCTGGGGGAGAGATTGATGGCTGCGAGCAGTAGATAACAGCTTGCAATGTGAGGGCAGATTAAAATGCAGGCAGAGATTGTAGGGAGAACCTGACCCCACCCTGATCGCGCTGTGCAGTCTGGCCTGAACAGCCACTTCTCGTTCTAACGCACTGCAATTAGCCACTGTGGCAATTACAGGTTTCTAAAGGGTAAACGTGAGCTCCTCTACAGTCATTCATCATATAATATGCTTGCAAGTTATCATTCAGCCCAGAACTCTCCTGCTGAGTATAGTGTTTACAGCCAGAGTTGGGCCAGTAAGCAAAGTGGGCATGTCCAAAACTGATTCAATAATTCAATGTTTTGCAAAGAGGAATCAAATAACTTTACAAGCTTTGATTAGGATGGGAATTCAATGTCCTCAGACCACTTAAAAATGTCTCGAAGGTTCTCCCGTACTGAGGGACACACAAAGGCCATGTTTAATCCGTGCCCCCATCCCCATCTAACAATTGTTGGGACAGCGGTCCAGCTGATCAGACCCCGTCAACCCCCTCCTCCGTCCTGCTTATTTCCCATGTACCGTGTGCATGGTCCACCACAATGCCATTGTTATCCGTCAGATTGTCCACAGTCATTATCTATTCAGCCAGCCGCCGTGCCTTTTGTCCAAAATCACTCTTCACTCTGTCCCTAAGAACTTCCCCTGCCTGCTGCGGCCCCATCTGCCCCCCTGTCTGACACGTTCTAAACACACACACAACCCACCTCCCTCTCATACTCTCACACACATGCAAGAAAAAAAAGAAAACACTCCACACCAGCTGTCCAGTTTGTGTCCCCTGGGTGTAAAAGGGTGGTGCTGGACTCGTGCAGGCTATTACAGACTGGCACATGGCAGCATCGCTCTCTACACGCCTCTCTCCACTATAACCTGCTCCGGGAGCTCGGACCGGTGGAGAAAAAACTGCATCAGCAGTCAGCGTGGCGCTGTGTTGTTTCCTCCTCAACCCTTGTGTCACCGCATCCTGTCGTGTAATTTGCTCTCGTCGTCTCTGTAAATGTAGAATTCTGGAAGGTCAGGGAGTAGAAATAGTCAGAGTCGTCTAAACAACCTGGAAATAATCGACGGAAAAAGGAGTCTTCTCTCTATGTGTTACAAAGGATCAGATTAAACCGAATATATATATTTATTGATTGATATATATTGCATAATATTTGTATATCGTTTGATATCCCTTGTATATTCCTTGTACATATACACGGAATATCCCTTTAGCCTAGTACAGACCATAATATTTCATTCTCCTATTGGACAGCGGTCCACAGGCGCCAAGGCCATGCCTCCAGAGTCAGGTTCAAAGCCACCGTCAAGACATGTCTGTACATGCCCGGCCTTGCCCAAGAATACGAGACAGAAATGAGGTTGGCACTAGATTGTTCGCCGTGCATATAAATATGGCGCAGGTGAATACAGAAGTATGTTACCCAATAAGTTGAAGCCTCACCCACGATACTCTGTGCGGTGAAGTATGGCCTGTTTGGCCCCAAATAAGAGCATTGAGACCGCGTGCGAATTAATAACTGAATTGTCAGAGTTTGGCGCTATACCGTCGAGTGCGACATATTTCTATTAAGTCAGTAATAGTCTATTTGTGTATAGTGTATCGTGCGGCTAAAGTTCTACAGTGACCAGCATCACCAACGCTTCCTCGTATCAGCTAGAGAGCTTATCCAGGCTGGGCTGCTTTCATGGCGCTTTCACCAGAGGAGCCCTAGACGAGAACCGTGTGGACATGTACACTGGATTAATCTACCCGACGACTACATAGCCCTTTGCGGCTGGATTATATTTGCTTTTGGTCCTGTGATTAATGGAGCGGAGAATCGCCGACGCCTACACGTGTGTGGGATTTACCCTGTGAGGAGCCACGTCGAGTCTGCGCCTCAGAGAGCCTGAGGCAGGCTAGCTTTCTTCCCTGTGGATCTACAGGCTACGGAGAACAGCTGTATTCGTCTGTGGATCAAGATCTTATTGCACCGTCTCCCATACTCGGAGTCTCCTTATCATCGTTGACCCAGGCTCTACTACCGACAGATCCTCTACCCCTGCTGGCTTACAACCGGGGGGACCCTTCCAGTATCTCCCGCTATATATTACTAGTGTACCATAGATATAATTCCCTAAGATTCAGGTTGTATAATTACCTCCTGCGTAACCAGAGAATGGACATTCATTATTGATTTGCCTATGCACATTCCTTTGCCTTATAAGCGCATCCAAAGTAAAATAGAGAAGTATATTATGTACCTTTTGCTGCAATAAATACTTAATTACAACTTTGTGTGGAACCGATTCATTGTGGGAAGTGTTCATCATATTTATATATCATGTACTGTATGGCCAGTAATTAAAGTACATAAGACGGTAGTGGTTTAATGATACCATACTTATCAATACAGTCAGGGAATTGTACCCCTCAGTTACACTATGTATTGCTAATGCATGTACAGTATGCCTTTAAACACACAACTGATTTTTCTTTGTACTGCATTGAAGCATATAAAACGTGTACCTTTTTTTCAAATCTCACTGCCAAGTTTGTATTCTAAGTATTTATTCAAGAGGAAGGAAGTATGAAAGCCGTGCCAAATGCTCCAGTAAAAATAGAGACTGGTGGCTATTGATGGAGTTTATAAATAGTGAAGGAAGGGGGGGCTGCCATGATGAGCTCCTGGCCTGGGTATTTATAGCACAGGCACACTGTTTACCAGGAGGCTACAGCCAGGGGTGGACTTATCAATAACGCCATAAAAAACAAACCCCCAAATAGCACAGAACACCCAGTCACCTTCGTCCGTTTCTGGAAAGATGCACCCAAGGTGAAATTAAATCACTTTTATGAGAGGGGATCAAAAGGATTGACTTGTGAGAGTCCTCTATTTAAGGACACAGTGATTGTGAAGTGGGATAGCCTTTCAGTGTTGACATATCTCTGATTGCAATATTTCTTCCCTGTTCCTGCCCCATAAGTTCAGTGTTTGATGAGTTGACACTTGACAGTGGGTTTTAAAGCATGACAGGCAGGGCCGCAGGGAGGATGGCCTATAACTGTGTGGGATAGATAAAGGACAGCATGCTGTGGCCACGGGTCTTGCAGTCGCTGATAAACCACCATATTCAATTGAGGAGAAAAACAGGATAGTCTATTTAAAAGTACAAACCCTTGATTTCCCCCCTCAATCAAACTATAAAAACAAAGTGAAATCAAGATGCCTTGACTCTACTGTGTTCTACAGTGTGTAGCATACAGTTCTCAATCTGAACCATCAAGTACAGGGATTAAGGAACCGAACCAACTCTAATGTGACAGCCCCAAAATACATTTGAGTGTGTAGACTGAGTGAGACAGATATTGAGGTTAGTTCGGTTCAATTCAATACGATTACACCCAGCAAAAATCCCACAGTCTAAAATGTGTGTGTGTAACATTCATTGATTGATCTTTATTTATTTCAAACACAACAAACTAAAACTAAACTAAATAAAAATCACAGTGAAGATAAATTGTAAACATAAACATGATTATGAGTCCTTGAGGATGAGTTTGAGAAGGGACTAAAGGAAGCACAACTTATCTAGTCCTGCTCCTTTTTTACAATATCATAGCATTTCAAATAAAATCTTACTACCTAAAAGAGATAACAAATAATAATTAATAAAAAAAAATGTGTTTGAAGAAATCAAAACATTCCATGAGAGCAACTATCTATAATTCCTCAGTTCACCACATCCCCACAGTAATCTCACAATATAGAATATCGAATATTATAAGTGTTTGTTGTACCGAATGGTGCAAGGCTGCATCATCCCATCCTCACTGTCTATGTCGGCTGAGGAGGAGGAGGAGGAGGGGCCGACAGGCAGCGCTGCGCGAGCCCCACTTTGAAGCCATTCAACTCGAACGGAGTGAACCTGGTCCTGCGCGAGGCGAGCAGCCACACTGAGCCCCGTCTGGCTGCCTTGTTTGTTTCTCTCACACTTTTAGCTAGCGTTAGCTAGCTAGCTACAGAGCTGTTCTTGTATGCAGGTTACTTAATTTACGCAAATAGTTGCATAACTGAGACGACATAAAAAACATGTCTATATTACCGTTCACTCCACCAATCGTGAAGAGACTTCTTGGGTGGAAAAAAGGAGAACAAAATGGACAAGAGGAGAAATGGTGTGAGAAGGCTGTCAAAAGTCTTGTGAAGAAGTTGAAAAAGACGGGACAGTTGGACGAGTTGGAAAAAGCCATTACTACACAGAATATCAACACGAAATGCATAACCATACCCAGGTAACGTAGCGCTAACCCTATCAAGACCAGGGAACTGTCTCCAACAGCTAACGCTAGCTAACGCTGGTTACGTTAGCATGCCGAGTAAACAAATGGCAGCTAAGGAGAAGTAAGCTGTTACCTCAGCTTTTGCTTGTCTACCACATACGTTAGCTAATCTACGTCAGCAACTGGGTTAACTGTAGATATGTATGAAGTTGCCGGATGAGACAACGCGTTACACTTGTTAACTATTGTAGCTAGTCAGCTAACGTTATCTTGGTAACGTTACACTGCTTCTTGTCAAGGGAATCTTGGTGGCTATGTGTTGACAAGCCTACAGGCTGCAGCCACCGTCAGCTCACAAGCGCCTGTTCACTGTTCACTTGGCCACACTGTTGTCAAACGAGCTAGCAATCAGCTGAGATGTTTCATTTTGAAACATTGCTGATGCTTTGTAGAGACCTGACGTTAGCTAGTAATCGTATGGTTGAGCAGTGTCCATGTAGCTAGTCACTGTAGACCAGCTATCGGTGTAGCTAACGCTGCAGTACCTAAGCGCCTGTTGTGATCGTTATTTTACACAACCACAAGGGCCCACTAGAAGTCCTGTATCTCCAATTAGTTTATTCAAGTTGGTTTTACCACTAGACCTGTCGGTAACGGCCACTAACACATTACCTCAGCGATGTAAAGTAGTAGGATCTCTGAAAAATTATAACTTGAAACAGGTCTCGTCCTTGATAACATTAACTGTGAAGTTGACCCCCACCTCCTACCATAACCTATACTATAATAATACTATACTAATGCCATACTATTTATATGACTGTTGTGTACAGTTGACACTTGTTCTGTCCAGAAGTATGGGTGGCTGAATCATGCAGCCAGGTCTGACTCATTGAGGCCAGGGACATTGTTTAGACTAGAGAATGTGAACATGGGGAAAGTTGGAATGGATGCATATTCTGTGGGATTCCCCACATGGGATAGCTATTTGACTAATGTCAACATTTGTCTGAAATAGAGATTTTTTTTCTGGTCCTATGAGTGAGTTGTGCACTGCACTCATGATTGCATCAATCTCAATGAGTTATTTGATGATTGACTGATCTGTGAATGAAGTGTGTTGTGTTTAAGTGCTGCTCGTGGCAACACACAATAGCCCTGTCAAGGTGTAGCACAAGGAGCTTGAATAGACAGTGACATAACCACAAACTCTGCTACCGTCAGTCCTACCATCTTCAAAACCCCTGCATCTATAGTATTTATTTTATTTTTATTTCAGGGAGACAGATTCAGATGGCTAGTGGGTCTATTTACTAACGCAAGCGAGACTCTGCCGTGTTGTGTGTGTGTATAGCAGTCTGAACATGGGTGGTAGACTACAAGGAGACGCTGTTGCTCAGTGCTTGGGAATGTGCTGCGGGCCCTGGGGAGGGCGTGGGCCACTGTTTGGTTTGTGGTTTAACTCCAGTGGGGCCAGAGGCTGTGGGTTTACAGAGTAACGGCTGCCTTGCTATCTGCAGGGAATAATAGTGACTCTGGACTGAAACAACAAATCTGCTTTGTGCTGCATTTGTCATCGCCTCCTCTAATGTGGTAGCGGCAGCAGAGAGTTCTCACGTTGGGCTAATAGTTGGAGGCAGCTCAGTGCGGGTCCAAGGTGCACAAGCTCTCAATAAGGAGCTAACCCAACCAACAGGAAGTTGCCAAAAATCTGCATTGAGGTCATACCGGTTCTCTGGTTCACTCATGTTGCTTGGAACTTTTATTATTGTTGAGAAATTCCCAAGGTTGATTCTCCTCTTTTTGACCTGTAAAACTGTGTACAGTCTACAGTGATTTTCTCTAAATGGGAGCCTCAAAAGGCACTAAAAACAAGATTACAAATAGGGATGCACCCATATGAAAATTTGCCACCGATACCGATTGTTCAACTAACACAATCGGCCGATACCGATATTTGTGGCAAAAAAAATATTTGTATTTTATATATATATATATATATTTTTTTTTTATGAAACTACTGTATATTTGTATGTTTGTATTTGTAGGTCTCTTTACTTACTTAAAAAAGGAAACATCAAGAAATATGTTTATGGTATTAATTCCACCATGCCATGTAGCACTACCCCTCTCCCAGTATGGTCTGGCGGCCTGCAGCTGGATACTATTGTCTCAACCAGAGCTCTCAACTAGGGGTGCACCGATATATCGGTCGGGTATCGGTATCGGCCGATAAGTGCCTTGTTGACTGCTATCGGCCTATCGGCCGATAAGCTCAAATGTGCCGATAGCAGTCGCCGATAAATACCCATCAATTTTTGTAGCGTCAAAAGGCAAAAAAATAAAAATTCACTCGCGACCTACCTGCACAACGCCCGCCGTCCCCCACACACAAGCTACTGCATCAAAGTTACTTTATGATTAACAAGGCATTCGTTTTGTGGCATTAACGTTATATAGTTAGTGTTACACGGACAATAACATCAGCATATTATTATTACCCATAGCAGCAAGGCATTACTCCGAGTCCGTTCATTAGCTACCGGGAGATGCAAGACTAACGTTACTGGTGAAAATGTGATTTGCGTTGGAATACTCCTTTGCCAACTTGCTGTACTTTGCTTGCAGGTCTGCAGCCATTATTGCTGGATTATGAATAGCCCAAACTTTAGCCAAGGTAACGTTATGGCTAAACCTTTAACAATAGTTAACGCTAGCTTTCGGTTAGCTGTTCAATGCTATTAATAACGCAACTCCCCGTCAACACCCTCTCTCGGGAAGATGGCATTTAAGAAAGTATCTGCTGTTAAAATGACACAAACATTTGTTTTGTGGCATTAACGTTATATAGTTAGTGTTACACATTCAATAACAAGCATATTATTTACCCGAAGATAGCAGTAAACAAGGCATTACTCCGTTAGTCCGTTCATAGCTGAGTTCCATTCCGTTGCTCATTCCGTACCAAACTACCCATTCTGCAATCTGTTAATAAAGTTTTCAACCAGACAAATGTATAGAAAGGCTTTGTTTTATTATAACATTTGTTGCAGTAAAATCATTATGTCTCATTTGGTCATGCTGTGGAGCGCTGGTCGGCGGGCCGGGCAGCTAACGTATTCGCTCTCGCAAACAGAACAATGGCGGCATGCCTGAAAGTAGAAAATGAATAAACGCTTGCCGATTGGTGGTAAGGACAGCAGGAGGTGGGTGCTAGCGGTGTGGCGTAATTGGCCGAATCGACTGTCAATCAAAATGGTTCCATTGCATTGGTTGAAAGCTCTGGTTGAGAGAATAGTATCCCGCTGCAGGCCGCCAGAATGGTTCCATTGCATTGGTTGAAAGCTCTGGTTGAGAAAATAGTATCCCTCTGCAGGCCGCCAGACGATACTGGGAGAGAGATAGTGATACCATAAACATATTTCTTGATGTTTCCTTTTTTTAAGTAAGTAAAGAGGCCTACAAATACAAACATACACATACAAATATACAGTAGTTTCCAAAAAAAAATTAAAAAAAAATTACAAATACTTATATACAAATATACAAATATCGGTATCGGTATCGGCCGATAGTGTTAGTTGAACAATCGGTATCGGTGGCCAATTTTCATATCGGTGCATCCCTACTCTCAACCAATGCAATAGAACAATTTTGATTGACAGTCAATTACGTCACACCGCTAGCACCCACCTCCTGCTGTTCTTACCACCAATCGGCAAGCGTTTATTCATTTTCTACTTCCGGGCATGCCAAGCATATTTCTTACCTGCCAATATATATTTTATATATACAATTTTTTTTTAAATAAAATATATATTATATAATCATACTTGTAGTTGTATTATCTGCGAGACATCGCCACCACGCAATAAGTCAAAATGCTTGCTATCTGCAAACAGCTCCACTGTCTGTTTTGGCTGTGTTGCTCTTCTAGAAAAATAATCCTTTCAGGGTTGCCTATTGAAATACTGTACACTTTCCTACTGTACACTTTCCTGATTAATTGAAATGGGGGACCCTGATGTAAACAAGACGAAAGTCTTTCTCTGGTCTGCATCCCCTTAACAATTGTGTGTATTGAGCTGTACTGTACCCATTCTGCAATCTGTTAATAAAGTTTTCAATCAATCAATCAATCACACCTCCAGTACAGAAACATTGTTTGAGTTTGCGTGTCAGGTAGACCGACAGTCGAGTCTGCCAATTACATCACATCGCTTGCACTCCGGTGCTGCAGCTGGACCCATTGCCCACCTCTGCTGTTGATAACGCTAGCCAAGTTATTATACACACAGATACACAGTGGGCCAGTGACTTTGGTGTAGGGGTGTAACAATGCATCGATCCTAAGGGGGAAATTCAACTGCATCGATTTGAAAATGTTAGAATAGATTATCGCAATTTTAATGTGTACACGTTATGTTATTGTCATGTCCGTTACAGCCAACACACCGACATACGCTACTGCATCAACGTTATGATTAACAAAGCAAGGCATTCGTTTTGTTGCATTAACGTTATATTACTATTGCTATCGATAAATCTAGGTGTTCTAAAATCTATTGCTATTGGTAAGAGAGACTATAATAAGTTGGTGTCTCGGAAAACGAGAGCCCTGATCGCGGAGTTTCAGGAAGTAAACAAGAAAAATGAGAGCTTCCGATTGGTCATTTGCTTTATTTCCCATGAAACCAGTCACTTCACTCTACTGTGATTGGACCGTTGGCTTGAGTGCAATGTGGGACTTGTAGTTTTTTAACGATCTCGCAGCGGAGGAAAAAAAAGACGAGAGAGGCTATAATCTGTATTCGCACAGCGTGCGCGTAATTGATTTTTACCGTTCGCATACAAATATTTTTAGGGGCCTGCTTATGAACTACACGTCTACACGCCACACGGCGGGCAGCCCTCTAAGTGTCATGCGCCAAAGGTAAAAACAGACCGCCCCTGGCGGGCGGCGGGCTTTAGTTTCGGTCCCTGTTAACAAGGCATTCGTTTTGTGGCATTAACGTTATATAGTTAGTGTTACACGTTCAATAACATCAGCATATTATTTACCCCAGCGTAGCAAGCATTACGCGTTCATACTAGCTCAGTTCCTTCCGTTGCTCATAGAGCCCTGAGTTTTACCCATTCTGCAATCTGTTAATAAAGTTTTCAATCAGACACATGTATATAGGCCTGCCGCGATAAGCAATAAATCGATTAATTGCTGCGATAATTAAAATGAATGCAATGATTTTGACGGGCGCGATTAATTGCTATTTACGCGTTTGTTTTAATGAGGCGGAACCAGTGCCCCTTGTCAGTCACTGTCCGTGTTGGGAGGCGGGCCGCTGACGTTACTAGAGTACAGCACGGGAGCTTAACTACATTTCTCAATAGTGTTGCTCCTTTTAACCAAGTAGCATTATTTGTAGTGTAACGTTAGCTATTTTTAGACCCAAGTAGTTACTCGCTACTGCCCGGAGAAACTGGACTGCTAAATAAAGATGAAAGATAGAGCTTTGATTCTCATTCCATGCTAACAACATTAGCTAAATAGCTAACAAACGAAATACAACGTATAGCATAGCTACAAGTACAACACAGAATAACGTTAATACAATTACATGCATCATTGTTTACAATGAACGGGTGGGGCTAGTCAAAGGACAAGGACAAGTTAAACATGAATTAATTTATTATAACACTCCGGTAGTTTCGAGTCGTGCTGCAGTGCTTACGCACCACAGCTATTCTATTATATACTGCTTTGACGCTTCCTCCTCATCGTTGATTGCCTGTAGTAGCTGCATCTAACGTTAAAACTAACCTAAAGTTAGTTGTTCACCAACAATTTGTTTTATCATTAGCTCAAAAACAGAACCGGACGAGACAAGTTGTCGGCTCATAGGTTCTGCTTAGGATAATCACAACAATACTTCCGGTCCGGTCGGTGGGCTTCAAAATAAAAGTCTAAAACACCGGAAAAGACGGAGCGGTGGGCTTCAAAATAAAAGTTTTGGGAAATAAATTTCTCAAAAAAAATTCTCTAACCGGTCGCAATAATATCGCTTATCGCGATATTTTCGGGGGCAATTAATCGCCCAGCAAAATGTGTTATCGTGGCAGGCCTACATGTATAGAAAGGCTTTGTTTTCTTATAACATTCGTTGCAGTAAAATCATTATGCCTCGTTTAAGTCATCCTGCGGAGCTAAAAGCTAAACGTCGGCTGCGCCGCCGTTGTTGTTGTTGTAGAACACCTCGTCAAAATCAATGGTGGACAAAAGCGGAAGTAAAAAATGTATACGCGCTTGCCGATTGGTGGTAACAGCAGAGGCGGGTGCAAGCGGTGTGTGACGTAATTGGCAGAATCGACTGTCAATCAAAATTTCATTGGTTGAGAGTAGGGGTGGGCGATATATCGAGTATACTCGATGTATCGCGGATTGTTCTACCCGAGATGTAGTACTGTACTATATCGCGAACATCGAGTATTTAGTTTATATGGCGCCGCCCGTGGCCGAGAGACACTCGCAGTGCTTTCCTCGAGAAGGGACGGCGGAGCTATAGGCTAACGTTAGTGTATTGGTCCCGAGTGTAGCAGGGACGGCGGAGCTATAGGCTAACGTTAGCGTAGTCAGGGCTGTACAGTGCGATATAATGTTGCGGTTGTAATTTCATTAGACAGACCAGCGCGGACCTTTAATAACATGTAATTTAATTGACACGAGCAATGAGCTAACGGTAGCTGCTAACCAAGGTATCCATTAGGATTATGCTAAGCTAACTAGCGATAGCTGCTATCCCTGGAAAACGGTCAAAGCGGACTCCACAAGACTAGTTCCATTCGTGAGGAAAGGGGGTGGGTTATATTGACAACGCTTGACAACAGAAGTTTAAACATAACTTCATATTTATTGGTTATTCGTTTCTGTATATCATTCAATTTCCATCTCCGTGTGTCTCCATCTCTTCCTGTTTACATTCGAGTGTGACGTCATCACCTACGGCAGCTTAGACGATCAAAACGCGAACCTAGAACAAAACCCGAGGGGGGGGGGGCTGGCTCTCTTGTTCATTCTCGCCCCCTCTCTCTCTCTCTCTCTCTCTCTCGCTCTCTCTCTACATTCAATGATTTAAAGTAGCCAAACGTTACAGACAGTATAAATACTAACTGGATAGTTGATGATATAAACATTTAATTTCATTATCTGAAATATTCTAAAATCATTAAG
The DNA here is from genome assembly GCF_963971535.1 of Notolepis coatsorum. Classification (NCBI taxonomy): domain Eukaryota; kingdom Metazoa; phylum Chordata; class Actinopteri; order Aulopiformes; family Paralepididae; genus Notolepis; species Notolepis coatsorum. The sequence goes on from NC_140182.1 coordinate 50,227,793, forward strand.
TCTGCTATAAGCCATTATACCTTTGTGTGTGATTATTATTTTCTCACAGTAGGGTGTGTATATATATACATATATATATATATATGTGTGTTTGGCTAAAGTGGATAGAAAACACAGTACTGTGTAAAAGTCTTAGGCACCCAAGAGTTTTTATATACATTGTCTTAGATGTAGACTACTCTTAGTACATTTTCATTAAATTATTTTTTAAAGCATCTTCATGGTTTAATAATGCAAACATATGTTGCAGGGACTTATTATACTCATCATATTGGCGTGACTGTATGCATCAAAGGGTTAAATCAAGCATTTTTAAGTGATTTAGAGGAAATGTCAAAATATTGCGATATATATCGTGTATCGCGATATGGCCAAAAAATATCGCGATATCATTTAGAGGCCATATCGCCCAGCCCTAGTTGATAGCTCTGGTTGAGACAATAGTATCCAGCTGCAGCCCAGCCGGTAGACTATACTGGGAGAACTAGTATCTAGCTGCAGCCCTGCAGAACATACTGGGAGAGAGATAGTGCTATTTCTTGATGTTTCCTTTTTTTAAGTAAGTAAAGAGGCCTATGTTCATATCGGTGAGCACAATTTGTAACACAAATATACAGTAGTTTCATATTTTCTTTTTTTTTAAATTACAAAAAGAAAAAAATTACCAAAAAATAAATAAAAATGTTTTGCCACAAATATCGGTATCGGCCGATTGTGTTAGTTGAACATCGGTATCGGTGGCACATTTTCATATCGGTGCATCCCTAGGAGAGAGTAACTCGTTTTACAGAAACTAGCAGCAGACAAGACACTCGTTAACACGTTAGATGACACGTTTGCTTTGCTACATTAGCTGAAAATACATTTACATTTTACATTTAGTCATTTAGCTGACGCTTTTATCCAAAGCGCCTTACAATTGACAAAAAAAGATCCAATAGCATTTTGACATAAATATCTACACTACACTACAGGGATAACTGTCTTACGTAGCTTCCATTCCACGACCACAGAGACTGGTGAGAAAATACACCCGTTTACTGGTTTGAACCCTGCCTGGACAGTTTTATTTTTTAGATTCTGGATTACGGACTTTTTATCAGTGTTTGTTTGCCAAACAATACACCTTTCCGCACTGACGGCAAGTCCCGCCCCCCCCGTGTTACTGTTGCTACGGTCTCCCACGCTCTCCCAAATGTTCTCACGCACACCGAAACAACCACATGTCAATTGAACAACATGGATTCTCTCTTAAGGATTCCTGAAACTATTGCTATCAGTTATTTGCCCAATGCCGCTACTCTATCGAAGAGAGTTCTCCAGAAAGGCCTGAATTATTTTACTCAAGGATATATACATGACATTAGGATTTCGGATGGAGAAGATGACAACGTCAAAGTTGATGCCAAGTGTTGGCGATCCATGTGGAAAACACAAACGCCTCACAAACTCCACATTGTAATTAGTCAGGATACAATTGTGGAGTCCTACTGCACATGTAAAGCAGGGTGAGTATGTTAGTGGTCCCTTATTATAAAATTGTTAGTGATCGTTTAAAATTAAGATTTAAGCCTAGTATCTGCTAACTGCTAGCTACAATGGGCTAATCATCTAACGTTATGCTAATCACACATGTCGCGGTATTTGTAGGTGACAAATAAACCTTTGAATTTGAACTACTGTAATTAGCTAGCTTACCTTTTAGTGTTGGCGCAGCTGTACATTGATGTGTGGAGTAGCTATCAACCATTTGATTGTTGCATGTGTATTTTCAGGATAAATGGACACTGTTCCCATATCGTCGACATTGTCAAGTCTCTTCAAGGATTCAAATGGCACAACTTTACCCACATACCAGAACAACAAAGTTGCACAAGCATACCACAGCAATGGCATGTCCCCAGAGGTGATAAAATACAGCCAGTACCTATAAACCATGTCGTGGTTGCAAAACCCTCTGAGAAGAGAAAGAGACGGCCAGTGGTGTGCCATGTTGACACTTCTTACAGGTAAAGTGGTAGTAATACATCCAACGGATATAATAAAGTGAACAAAGTCAATGAGTTACAATATCAAAAATAAATTTTATTTATAAGTTGATGTACATATAAAAATAGCTCATGAGACATCAATGAAGAGAACACAATCTTAGAAGAATTCAGGATTCAGAAAATAGCATAGCACTGAAACTGCCCTCACCAAAATAATCAGTGACCTCAGACTAAACTCTGATGAGAATAAAGTATCCATCCTTATAGTGGTATTCATAAAAAAAAAAAAAAAATGGAAAGAAATATTACAAATTAAGTTTTTCATGACCTTGAACGTGATGCAATCTTTTCATGCACTGATGTGCCAACTCTGTCAGTTACCTAATAAGGCATAAGGGTTAAAACATACATCAGAGGGAGGAAATTATATGTTAACACTATGGCAGGGCTGTACAGTGCGACATATATATCGCACATGCTACAGCAACAGCGGTCTGTGCGATGAATGGATTTACTTCAGTAGCACTGGTGCGATAGGCATTCGGTTCATATTGATACTCTTATTTTGAAAATCCTGTCACAGGTCTCATTTCCGCCTAAGCGCAGCTCCAGTCATATTATCTGGGCTCCGGCAGCTAGCAACGGTCAGGTTCATATGATACTCTTATTTTGAAAAAAACCATAGCAACTCTGCGATGTCATATCCGCCCCAGACCGTGCTTCTGCCTTCTGCTCTCAGCCGAGCAGCAGTGCGGCTATTTTGCGATCCGAAATAAGTCTGTGGTGTTTTTTTTTTTCTCACAACGGGTCAAATGCATCTAACACGCTTTGCATCGTCGCCATTCCTTTATGCCCACATCGCCCGAAATGAACGTCACATTAGCATAAGCTAACAAGCTAATCCTGATCAGAGGCAGAGCCATAGAAAACAGGGGACTGGGGAAAGGGTGTGTGTGTGTGTGTCGAGAGGAGTGGAAGTTTGAAGACAGACTAGACTACAATATGATGCAGGGGTGGTGAGTTGAAACAGTGTGAATGAATGAAAACTTTATTTAACAGATTGCAGAATGGGTACAATACAGTACGGCTCAATACACACAATTGTTAAGGGGATGCAGACCAGAGAAAGACTTTCGTCTTGTTTACATCAGGGTCCCCCATTGTGTGTGTGTGTGTGTCCCAACCGACCCCACTTCTATGTTTCAATAAATTATTTGCATTTAAAACTATTAACGCTGACTCATTCCTTCAGTCCACTCAAAATTATGCTAATATTCCTTATGTTGTTTATGATATTAATTGAAAATAGCATATGAGAGTATTATAGTAATAATAACACATGGCGATATACTAAAAAGCAATTTATAATTTTTGGCTGGTAAAAAATCTGCCTTTTTTAAATCTACCAGCCAAATGGCTGGTAAGTCAAAAAGTTAAGTTTGTTCCCTGACTGCAACTAAATAACACAAATACAATAGGCACATTTGTGACTGTTACAAATATAACACGTTTTATACTTGTGCTACAAGATTTTGGCCAGTGCTACAAAACTATCAACCTCTGTAGCACCAGTGCTATGTGTAAAAAAAGTTAACGTACAGCCCTGCACTATGGTCGCCAAAAACGCCTTACCACGTCATTCCCCGCCATGCTCATTCTGCCAAAGACGCCGTACCACGTCTTTGATATCAATATTTCAAAAATCTGTGATCGCAATCATATTTCTCCCCCGGAGACTTGAGATCAACTGTTGATCCCCTCTCAACTCTCCAACGGTTCAAGAGCGCCATCTGGTGGCCGATCGGCGGATTGCTCAAACCGGAAACAGGAAACGGAAGCTGGTGCTCATTCCAATTCGGTCCGATCACTCGCTAATAGTCCCAGGACTCGAGCTAGACACAATGGATAGCAATCCGTTACCAATAACTCGATAAACAACATGATTTGGACGTATATACTATTATACAACCTGGAGATGGATCGCATATTTCTACATCCCATAATAGGAATATTTCTGCTCATCGCCCAACGGCCCGAGGAAGCTACGGTTAGTTTCAGCGTTATTTTTTAACGTGTTCGATACAAACTGCTATAATGATCATATCAACCACACTAGATGAATCATCTAACGTTGGCCACGGAATTATAAACGACCCCCCCCCCCCCCCCCCCCCCCATCCGGTCAACATCAGATGATAAGTAGTAACTTCTAGAAGCACGTCCATTTGACATTTTTTATCTCGCGCCGATTGCTATCAAACTGTATACAATCAATATAATGCATTTAGGGCTATAAATCACGTTCTGGAGAAAGCTGCAGAAAACGATAAAAACATACTTATACTTTAGACCGTATTTTAGTATGAATATGTGAATGAAAAAGTATAACGTTGCTACATCCTGAACAATAGATACTTGATGTTGAATGGGCCATAGTAATGTCAATTTAGCAATACAATTTAAAAAGTTATAGCCCTGCAAAGAAGGGGAACTTCTCCATAGACAAATAGAGCTGGCGTGGGATGGTTTATTAAGAATATAAGCCTGGCGACCAAAGTGTTAAACTAGGAGGCCACATGTCTGAGATATATGACAACAACTATGGAGTTGCACAAGGGACTTGCTTAGGTCCTTTACATGTTACCGCTGGGTGATATCATCAGAGGACATAATGTAGGTTTTCTATCTATTATTCTAATTATCGTCCCCAAAACAAAAAAATAAACGTTGATAAAGAACCTGGGAGGACTAACCCCTTGGATCAAATCTGAGGTCACAAGTCTCTGGGTTATCATAGATTCAGAACTGAACTTCAAGTTTTATATTAACAAAGTGACCAAAACATCGTTCTTCCATCTCAGAAATATAGCAAAAGTACGACCAAGTTATTATTAATATATGCAATACATTTAATACAATATTTTAAATATTTACTGACTTCCAGCTGTAACAGAGGACGATATTGCCCATCTACAACGGATGACTGGAACACCTTTGCAGGGAACAAAATAAATAAACGTTTTGACTTACCAGCCATTTGGCTGGTAGATTTTAAAAACTACCAGCCAGGCAGATTTTTTACCAGCCAAAAATTACACTATCTATCCTCAGTAATCCTCAGTTTACTATAATATACTCCTGTCCTGAGTTCTGACTAGTGACTTCATCGTCTTTCCAAACGCACGCACACACACAGAAAGGGAGAGTGCCCCCATTTCCCGTTCCCCAGTCCACACTGTCTGCTATTCTCTATGGCTCTGCCTCTGATCAGGATTAGCTTGTTAGCTTACGCTAACGTAACGTTAATTTCGGGCGATGTGGGCATAAAGGAATGGCGACGATGCAAAGCATGTTAGATGCATTTGACCCGTTGTGAAAAAAAAAACCACAGACTTATTTCGGGTCGCAAAATAGGCACACTGCTGTGTAGCCCTGCTCCTCTGCTTGATCGCCCTGCACCACACAGACATTAGCACGGACTGGGCGGATATGACTCATCGAGTTGCCACGGGATTTTCAAAATCAGAGTATCGATATGAACCGAACGTTGCTAGCTGCCGGAGCCATAGATATTATAGCTGGAGCTGCGCTTGGGGCGGAAATGAGACCCGCCACAGGATTTTCAAAATAAGAGTATCGATATGAACTATTTTGTTACACGCCAGGTGGTGGGCAGACCTCTCATTGTTACTCGCCAAACCTTAAATCTGCCCGCCATTGGCGGTTGGCGGGTACTTATTTTGTTCCCTGCCTTTGGCAACTATCCTGTCTACCAGTGTGCCAAAGATCACAACCCCTTTTGGAGAAGTCCAGATTGGTTCTGTACTTTCTTATCAGGGAAGGGCTTGTGTCGACTAGGGACGTTTTATGAGTTGTCAGCTCCTTTCTGGCATTAATTTCTATGCTGGAGACGCGACAGGCGCGCTCCTCTTCCCAGTGCCGCGCCTCGCGTTTTATGAGCTCTCGGCGGCAGCGTTTCTGGTCGGAGCGCTCCCAGCTCATAAAGTTGAAACTAGTTCAACTCCTGGAAAGGAGCGCGCTCATCAATGTAACTCATCAAGGAAGGGGCGGAGCCGCGGCTGGCGCGAGCCTCAGAAAAATGCTCTGAACGCGGTCCGCCTTGAAAAAAACGTCCCTGGTGGACACATAGCCTAATGCAGGTCTACAATTTCATTTATCAGTTACAAACACATCCTGTTGTAGGGTCATAAAACAACAAACTGACCATATCTGGTTTATCGTTTTGAAAAGGGTTGTTGGTATGCGATCTGAAAGGATTTTGTACGTCTTAACTTTACATATAAGAAGCTCAATATGAACCCTGTGACGAGCAATTTTGTTAGTCAATGCCACATTTGACTGAGACATCTGAGAATGACCAGCAGCAAAAGGAGGGATATTCAGACGTAATCCAAGCTCTTTCAACTCGTTGTGTATTGTAAAACCCTTGTCAGCCATAACAGCATCACCATCCTTGATGTAACCATGAACTTTCAGTGTTTTAAGTCAATCATAAAAACCACTGCTTTCAGTAATAGCCTTATCGGATACAGCACCTGTAAATAACTCGGACACAAAAATTACAGACCCACTTGGATCACATCCAATCAATGCTTTGAGGGTTGTGCTTGACTTATAGTCACTATAAAGCTGACTTTGTAAAGCCAGTGCAAATGGCACCTGGGTCTTAAATTCAGTACCATCAATAATGACTAAAGTAGAAGGAAATTCTTTTCTAAAGTTTTCAGGCATGTTTTCAATAATAATGTCTATGAGGCCATATGCTAATTTGTCCAAATTTAAAATACATAAGTTCTATGGATGTATTAAAAACAAGTCATGCAGACTGCATGGATACTCCAAATATTGAAGTCCAAAGTTGTGTCTTAACCTACACAGTGTCAAAAATAGGCCATTTTGTTTTCCTAGTGACTTCATGTCTTTACGGCCCTTTGCATAAGGTGCATCACAGCCAGCAGGCACAAGAAAATCTAACAATAACATGAATCTAACATATGTGATCCTAGTGTAGTACTTAAAAAGCCCTTTGATCTTTGTTTCTTTTTGGACAACACTTTCCACAGTACAGAATGTCTTTTTCTGAGCATCCTGTTCGAGAGACTGTATTATCTGTTCCTTTTCAATAAGCTGCCCTCTCAACCAGGTTATCTTGCACCTTCCACAGCAGTGCCCAATACTTCTAAAGGGCAAACCCCTGGAAACAGAAATGTTAAAATTATTGTTAGGGAGTTTCCACATATACATGACACAGGGTTCGAAATTAAGGGGGGCTTGGGGCAAAATGCCCTCGATAATTGACCAAATGCCCTCAAATCAGTTCAGGGGGGGGCAAGAAAAGCCCCTGACACTTTGCACAGATGTTTAGCCCTTAGTATGCACTAGGGATGGGCATTTTAAAGAGAAATCCAGATCGATTGATCGCATGCTATACTCGAGTGATTGTGTATTACTCGAAGGGGAAAAAAACTTAAAGAAAAAAGAAATAATAATAATATTTGATAAAAAAAATTTAAATGTTTTACTTATTTGTTCATTCACGTATATATGTTTAAGGAAACCAACAAAGTTATAATCTTACACATGTGAAAAAATATGTTAAAAAAATAAAAAGATTTAATACATTTCTTTCATAAAAATTATTAATAATTTTGCAAAAAAAATGTATTCTATTTTTCTCATAGCTACGAGTAATTGATTAATTGATTAATAGATTAATCGATTACTCACGCTAGGGCTGGGCGATATGACAAAATCATATCGCCATAGCAATTTCAATTTGGTCAGTATTGTCATTTGGACAAGCAAAGCCATTACTTTAAGTTGCAGGCAAGAAAGACAAGTCTGTCCACTGTCTCGATTTTTTTTCGTCCGATATCGATTATTAACACTTTGGTCGCCAGGCTTATATTCACAATAAACCATCCCACGCCGGCTCTATTTGTCTATGGAGAAGTTCCCCTTCTTTGCAGGGCTATAACTTTTTAAATTGTATTGCTAAATTGACATTACTATGGCCCATTCAACGTCAAGTATCTATTGTTCAGGGTGTAGCAACGTTATACTTTTTCATTCACATATTCATACAAAAATACGGTCTAAAGTATAAGTATGTTTTTATCGTTTTCTGCAGCATTCTCCAGAACGTGATTTATAGCCCTAAATGCATTATATTGATGATCAAATACAGTTTGATAGCGATCTGCGCGAGAAAAAAAATGTCAAATGGACGTGCTTCTAGAAGTTACTACTTATCATCTGATGTTGACCGGATGGGGGGGGGGGTCGTTTATAATTCCGTGGCCAACGTTAGATGATTCATCTAGTGTGGGTGATATGATCATCAGAGCAGTTTATATCGAACACGTTAAAAAAACCCGCTGAATCTCACCGTAGCTTCCTCGTAGCGTTGGGCGATGAGCGTCGAGCAGAAATATTCCTATTATGGGATGTAGAAATATGCGATCCATCTCCAGGTTGTATAATAGTATATACGTCCAAATCATGTTGTTTATCGAGTTATTGGTAACGGATTGCTATCCATTGTGTCTAGCTCGAGTCCTGGGACTATTAGCGAGTGATCGGACCGAATTGGAATGAGCACCAGCTTCCGTTTCCTGTTTCCGGTTTGGGCGATCCGCCACCAGATGGCGCTCTTGAACCATTGGAGAGTTGAGAGGGGATCAACAGTAGATCTCAAGTCTCCGGGGGAGAAATATGATTGCGATCACAGATTTTTTAAACATTGATCTCAAAGACGTGGTACGGCGTCTTTGGCAGAATGAGCATGGCGGGGAATGACGTGGTAAGGCGTTTTTGGCGACCAAAGTGTTAAAATATATCGCGATATTTATCGTTATATCACCCAGCCCTAACTCACGCCCATCCCTAGTATGCACACGCACAGTATAATATGCATGTAATAAATAGTTTGTTAATAAACTGTTACTTGAACAATTTTCACTGTGCTCCTAAATTTCTTTGTGTGCTCCTAAATTTTTATTTAGATTTTATTTATTTAAATTTTATTTAGGAGCACATGTGCTCCTTGGGAAAAAGGTTAGCATAGAGCCCTATATATGGAGACATTAACATTACGTTATCAAACATAGGGACCAAGACTGTAAAAAAAAGTGTTGACAATGTTTTATAATCTTTATGTTAATTTATCATAAAAATTCGGTGCCACCGAAATACAAAAAAAAGCACCCGAAAATCAATTAAGGCGGGCAAAAAAAGCCCTGGAAAAAACATTTTAATTTCTAACCCTGACATGACATCACAATAATAACATTTTGCTTTTATTCTACAGACAAGAAATCTCAAGAAGAAAACAGACCCGATTCCACACCAGAGGTGTGGAAATGTATCTGTGCACCAGCCATCTCCAGTGAAGCTTCCAGCGATCTACAAAGATCTGAATACTGCTGCAGACACAAACCTGGTAGCACTGGAAGAACACACTCGGGCCCAGGCTCTGTCAAATGACTGGTTTGAAGAGCGGAGGTCACGACTGACTGCTTCAAACTTTACGAAAGCGGTAAACAGAAAATCTGCCCCAACAACTAAATGTCTGGAGAGTGTTTTCCGGTTAACATCCATTTGTGCCCCGGCTTTTGAGTATGGGAAAAGGAATGAGGCAAAGGCGAAGGCCAAATATCTGGAGGTTTATCCCGCCAGACATTTTCACGAGTGTGGTCTTGTTGTCAATTCAGAGTTTGATTTTTTAGGAGCCACACCTGACGGGAAGTTGTGTGACAATGGCGAGAGTGGGATAGTCGAAGTGAAATGTCCTTATAAGGCAAGAAACTGTTTGATATTGGAGGCTCGCGACAAATTCCCAGATTTCTGGTTACACGAAGATGAGGGGGGCAGTATTTCATTGAAGAAGACGCATGACTATTATGTGAAAATACAAGGACTTATGGTGACAGGCTGCCAATTCTGTGAATTCATAGTTTTTACGCAGAAAGATATCTTTGTGGAAAGAATATTCCCAGACATACAATTTATGGAAAGATTACTGCACAGACTTGCTGCATTTTTTAAAGATCATGCTTCTCAGTTCCTAAAAGAAGGTAGACCCTTACATTCTCCTTCAGTCTGAGTAGCTGTGCACGTCTGTGTAGCTGTAGAACTGAGCTCTGATTGGTGGTTGATGACATCCAGAGAGGGATTGATGTTCCTGTGAAGTATCATAATCAAATAAATGCACTTTAATTAATAAATCCATGTTGTTCATTAATCATAACATTTGGTCTCAGTATTATTTATGTATTGTTGTTTGATTGTAACAAGAACTTGCAGTATCTTTGGTTCACAAATTAATACTAGATATGAGCATTTATAACAAATGATTAAATTACATCTGATTCACACATGCAAATGGTATTTTTAGTTAGTGATTCACATCTTCACTAACACATCACAATATTCAGACAATACCGCCTATAAGGACTTTGACAGGCTGACTCTAGAGGCATGTGGCAGGGCCTCAGAACAATGACAGATTACAAAGGCACCTCCCTCAAGCTGAACAGTGACATATCCGTAGCAAATGATCTCAACTCCTTCTATGCGAGGTTTGAGGCTGTGAATAACAACGCCAGCCTACAAACCACGGCAATTGGGGGGGGGGGGGGGGGGGTCTGCTGATGGAGACTCAGTGTTCAGGGTAACAGAGCATGAGGTGAGACGGATCTTTAAAAAAGTGAATATCAGGAAGGCAGCAGGACCGGACGGCATCCCCGGCTAAAAGTCTGTGCCGACCAACTGGCCCCGGTATTCACTGACATCTTCAACCTGTCCTTGGAACAGGCTGTCATCCCCACCTGTCTGAAGAAGTCCACCATCATCCCTGTACCCAAAAAATCTACGCCCGCTTGCCTCAACGACTACCGCCCTGTAGCCCTCACCTCCATAGCCATGAAGTGCTTTGAGAAGCTAGTGAAGGGCTACATCTGTTCCTCCCTCCCCATCAACCTGGACCCCCTGCAATTTGCATATCGCCCCAACAGGTCCACGGAGGACGCCATAGCCCATGTGCTGCACACAGCAGCATCACACCTTGACAAGAGGCAGGGGAACTATGAGAATGCTGTTCATCGACTACAGCTCAGCATTCAATACCATAGTCCCCTCCAAACTCATAGCCAAGCTCAGGGACCTGGGCTTGAACTATGACCTCTGCCAGTGGGTCTTGGACTTCCTGACGGGCAGACCCCAGGTGGTAAGAGCAGGCAACTGCACCTCCTCATCCATCACACTCAACATAGGGGCCCCCCAGGGCTGTGTTCTGAGCCCCCTCCTCTACTCCCTGTACACACATGACTGCGTGGCACAGCGGAACAACAACACCATCATCAAATTTGCTGATGTGACACAGTAGTGGTGGGCCTGATCTCTGCCAACGACGAGAGGGCCTACCTGGAAGAGGTAGAGAATCTGTCACAGTGGTGTCAGGAGAACTGCCTCTCCCTGAACGTCAGCAAAACAAAAGAGATGATTGTGGACTTCAGGAGGTCGGGGGTCAAGGACTACAGCCCCCTCAGCATCGACGGGGCACCGGTTGAGAGAGTGAACAGTTTCAAGTACCTCGGAGCCCACATATCCGAGGACTTGACATGGACCACACACATTGACAGTGTTGTGAAGAAGGCACGACAACGCCTCTACTTCCTCAGGCGCCTAAGGAAGTTCCAAGTCAGTCAGAAGATCCTTAGGAACTTCTACTCATGTACAATAGAGAGCATCCTGACTGGCAACATCACCTCCTGGTTTGGGAATAGCACTGCACAAGACTGTAGCAGACTACAAAGAGTGACACGTTCAGCCGAACGCACAATTGGAGGGGGGCTTCCCACCCTCCAGAACATTTACAACAAGTGGTGCAGGGGGAAGGCTAAGAGAATTATTAAGGACTCGAGCCACCCGAACAACTGCCTCTTTGAACTGCTGCGGTCAGGCAAGCGATACCGGAGTCTTAAGGCGAGCACAGAAAGACTCAGAAGAAGTTTCTATCCCCAGGCCATCAGGCTGCTAAACGAACAATAAACACTATGCAACAACCATCAAATGCACACAGCACACACACCCACACGCACACACTCACTTAAACAAAAAACACACTGCAGCACCCACTCTCCACACTTTAGATCACACAAACACACTTTATATTTATTGATAAAGGATTTGCACTACAACTCGTACACCTACTGTAAATTGTACCTAAATTGCACCTCATCCCATTTCTGCCTTGCACTATATAGTATTGTATATTAGTACACTGCATAGTATTGTATATTATATGGTAACTCAGTTACATCTATTCTGCATCGAACATTGTACATATGTCTATACTGAACACTGTGACCTCATTTTTTTTTACTTCTAATTTACATACTATACTATGTTATTTTATTTCATACTTATCTTGTCTTGCACAGTCTCTGGAGCGTAACAGTAAGAAGCATTTTGTATAAAAGTATTCTGTACTTCTGTATGACAACTATTAAAGAAACTTGAAACTTGAACAATACCCAGTCTTCAGGACTTACAAGTTAGTATTTTCCTGCAGTAGTTCTTTTTTAGATATGGGAGTAGGAAGGTGGTTGTCAGGATCAAGCCGGTGTCTTTTCCTTGGCAATGGACGCACCCACTTACATGTGGTCCCATCAGCTTTTATAGGGTCTGGATATTGCACAGTAGGTCCATCCCTGCCAACAAAATGCTATAAGGTGAGATAGGCATGACAGCGAAGAGAAAGTGGATCACAGATATTGTAAGGCATTCAGGTTACTCATGCTAGCTGATTGAAAACTATTAACAGATTGCAGAATGGGTACAATACACTAATACAGTACAGCTCAATACAAGTTAAGGGGATGCAGACCAGAGAGACTTTCGTCTTGTTTACATCAGGGTCCAAATGTCAAGTTAGACCGCGCTCTCAAGATACGACACTGGGTGCTGAAATCCCATTAAGTATTATATAAAAGAAGCAGTGAAGCCAGACCAGCACTCTCAGGTTCAAAATTTAATGGCAGCCTGAAACAAACATGTTTCGGAAATATGTATTCCTTCTTCAGTGTTATAGCTTGCCACATCAGGGTCCCCCATTTTCAATTCATAATGACATTTATGAGTTATGACATACACAACAGATATATAGCATGACATTTATGACATACAGATACAGTACTGTTACATTTGTGACATACAAGATATGCAAATATACAGTACTGTTAAATAGATATCCTAACAGAAAATATATACATACGAGGGGGAGGAAACTACATTAGGAGGGGGGGTTTGGACATTTACACTAACATTTAGCTAACGTTAGCTCGGTTGTTAGAATCAACTGGACAACTTCCAATTAATAATTTCCAAGAGTGTTGACTAAGTAGCTGTAGCTATATGTAGTTTTCCTTCAGCTCATGAACTGATCGGAATGTTTTAGGAGACTCTTTTTGGTGACGTTAAACCATGCGTTAGCGTTAGCTAGCTTAGCATTAGCAACCTTGATTGATGTCTGGAGAGGAGACATGATTAGCTGGCTACCTAACGATCGGCTAGCCATCTATCTATCTATCTATCAGATAGATCGAGCATACAGCCTTGTTCTTGTTGATCTTGTCCACATTCAGCTGTGTATGGGGCCGTCCACAAGCCTTAATCTACTTTAAACATTTTTTCAACTGTGTTTTAGGCTTCGGAAAATTTATAAAACGCGCTCCCTTTAGTCTTTCTGGATATCTCTGGTCATTATTGCACGTTCCCCAAGCACATCTAAGAACCATTTTCTCAACAATGCAGGACTGGCTGTCTGTGTGAGACCTAATGGTGTCTCTATTTCAAGAGGCGCGGCCTTAAGAAATCGGGCAATCTTATTGGTTATTGTTGTGAAGGATCAGATTAAACCGAATATGTATATTTATTTATATATATATATTTAATTGTATTTGTATATCGTTTGATATCCCCTGTATATTCCTTGTACAATATGCATTGAATATCCCCGTTTCTACTAAACAGCCCATAATAGTTTCATTCTACCATTGGACTAGAACCTGGCGCCAGGTTGCCATACCCCTAGGTTCAAGTTCAATCGTGCCGCCTAACATGTCGAGGCAGCCCCCGGTTCCGCGCAGTAATATGCCGGGCGAAATACGTGTGGTACTATTCATAGCGCATATATATATGACGCTCGTAAAGTAGAACTTTCTTTTAGTCCAGTTCTTTACCCTCCAACAGAGTGACAGACGCAAAAGCCTCCCCACGAAGCACGTGCGGTGTAGTAGGGCCTACTTGGCCCAGAATAGGCATTGAGATATCGTGTAGATTAATAGTTGAATGGTCATAGTTTGGCACCATACCGTCGAGTTGGACGTATTCTATTAAGCTAATAATAGTCTATTTATGTATGGTGCATCGTTCGGTTCGAGTTCTACAGTTATCAGTACCCCCATCGTTCCTGACGTTATCTGGACGCTTATCCAGGCTGGTCAGACCCCTAGTGGTGATTGCATCCGAGGAGCTCCGGGTCAAGAGCGACTGGACCTGTATATTGGATTACTCTACCCGACGACGGCGAGCCTTCCACGGCTCTTGGATTATGCTTTATGTGCTTTGATTATTCCATGGATAAAGGCCAACACTGTCGAGTGTTGAAATTACCCCCCGGAGAGGACTACAGGTGAGGCGGCGCTCTACACGTGAGGTCGCACCACGTCTCTCCGTTGTGGACCGGCAGATACCGTTCCACAGAGGGTCCAGCTGTGTTCGTCTACGGCCCGAGGTTCTGTGGGCACTGGGTCTAAGACTTTGGATTCTCCCAAGACACCGTCGGCCAGATGGGATACCGCCAGCGACTTCTCTAACCCCCCCCCCTCCTACTGTCTTACAACCAGCGGGACCCCCCCCCCCCCCTTAGTGTATCCAGCTATAATCATTTAAGTACTATCGCTATCGTTTCCTAAATATTCCAGGTTGTATACTTACTCCCTGCGCAACCAGAGATTGGACATTCAATGTCGATTTACCTACGAATACTCATTTGCCATAAAAGTGCATACTTAACATTTCAAATCATAAATGTAATTAAGTGAATATTGTGTACACCTAGGCCTGCCGCAATAAGCAATAAATCGATTAATTGCCACGATAATTAAAATGAATGCAATGATTTTGACGGGCGCAATTAATTGCTATTTGCGCGTTTGTTTTAATGAGGCGGAACCAGTACCCCTCGTCAGTCACTCTCCGTGTGGGGAGGCGGGCCGCTGGCTTTACTACAGAGCACAGCACGGGAGCTTAACTACATTTCTCAATAGTGTTGCTCCTTTTAACCAAGTAGCGTTATTTGTAGTGTAACGTTAGCTATTTTTAGACCCAAGTAGTTACTCGCTACTGCCCGGAGAAACTGGACTGCTAAATAAAGATGAAAGATCGAGCGTTGATGCTCATTCAATGCCAACATTAACTAAATAGCTAACAAACTAAATACAACGTATAGCATAGCTACAACACAGAATAACGTTAATACAATTACATGCATCATTGTTTACAATGAACGGGTGGGGCTAGTCAAAGGACTGGACACAAGTTAAACATGAATTAATTTATTATAACAGGTAGTTTCGAGTCGTGCCTACGCACCACAGGGCTACTATTCTATTATATACGGATTTGACGCTTCCTCCTCATTGTTGATTGCCTGTAGTAGCTGCATCTAACGTTAGTAGCTAACGTTAAAACTTACCTAAAGTTAGTTGTTCACCAACAATATCAACATTTGTTTTATCATTAGCTCAAAAACGCAGAACCGGACGAGACAAGTTGTCCGCTCATAGGTTCTGCTAGGATAATCACAACAATACTTCCGGTCCGGTCGGTGGGCTTCAAAATAAAAGTCTAAAACACCGGAAAAGACGGAGTGGTGGGCTTCAAAATAAAAGTCTAAAACACCGGAAAATACGTTTATTTTGTACAGCGTTTTCCTCCACGAGTACTCGAGTACATCACATTGTGATCAATCGATCTGGATTATTTTTGCCCATCCCTAGTTTATCCTGTGCTGAAGTCTCCATTCCAACAGAGATAGTATATATTTTGGTCTTTATTTGATTATTGTTTCACTGCCTTTTTATTTATTATGTTTCCAGTTTTTTCCTCACACTTTATTAACATTTTGTACATGGTACCGCGGCGCAAGGTACATTAATAATACATGTACATGTTAAAAGGATGACACAAAAAGCCAGACAGAGGGCTTGTTTCCAGTTTCAGTTTGTTTTATAATAAACAATCAAACTGAGCATTTTTTTATTTAGGATATTTAAAATGTCTTCCAATGTTAAATAAAAGTTTATTGCACTTTGAAACGGTGTCCTTGCATTATTATTAGAGATGTTCCGATACCATTTTTCCCTTTCCGATCCGATTCCGATACCTAAGCTTTGGGTATCGGCCGATACCGATATTTATCCGATACCAGTGCATAAAAAAAAAGAAATGTAAAAAAAATTATATAAATTATACTTTTTTTTTTTTTTTTTTTTCAGATACTGTTATACTGTTTTTTAGTAATAACTAGAACGTATGGTATTTATTCAACAACAGGTGATTGTATAGATTTGTATTAGTATCATTAATCAATGAGTATGGGCTGCAGCACTGCAGATATACCCTACTCCAATGATCCACACGGACATTAAACGGTGTTGCACTCGCTACTCAGTGGCTCTGCAGATATACCCTATTCAGTCTGTAAGCTAGTGGCAGATAGAACCATGTTGTGATTTTTGATGCAAAATAAATATTCAACATTCTCTTTTGAAACTCCGCCTCAGACTCTTATCCTTTGGCACTTGCTGTACTTTGCTTGCAGGTCTGCAGCCATTATTGCTGGATTATGTGAATAGCACCAACTTTAGACACGGTAACGTTATCAAGCTAAGCTAACTGACCTAGCTCGCCTTCCCGCAGTGACATTAAGATAACGTTAGTAATAGTCAGCTAACGCTAGTCCGTAGCTACTTAACTTAAATACAATTCACCGTGGGTGCATTATTGTTGATAGACGGTCACGGACAGTGTTAGGTCCTGGAGAAAGGACAGGCGATCATCTGATTTGATGTAACGTTAAAAGCGGATGTTGTTCCAACTAGCTATCTTTCCAGCTAATGCTATCATAACACCAGCCAAACACATCCCGATTCCCGTCCGAGCTCCCCGTCACACCGCACTGTCGGGGACAATGGAATTTAAGAAAGTGTATCTGCTGTTAAAATGACACAGCATCACACTTTAAAACATGTTCATTTTATAATCCTCACTCTCTGCAGGACTCGGCAGGAGATAAATTACATCATGGGATCGGAGGCTAGAATTTACGTGTACTCGCCGATACCGATACTAGCATTTTAGGCAGTATCGGCGGCATTTCCGATACCGGTATCGGTATCGGAACAACTCTAATTATTATGCTATTATCATTATATTAGTGAATTTTTTTAAGAAAATTGAGAACTTTTGGGAAATAAATTTCTCAAAAAAATATTCTCTAACCGGTCGCAATAATATCGCTTATCGCGATATTTTCGGGGGCAATTAATCGCCCAGCAAAATGTGTTATCGTGGCAGGCCTATGTACACCCTTTGCTGTATTAAATATTCGATTTGGTCCATTTGTGTTGGTTCGTTTCATCAGGTGGGAAAGTGTTCATCATACTTATATCTTGTACTGGGTGGCCAGAAGTTAAAGTACATGAGGTAGTGGTATTAAATATCATATCTAACAATACAGTCAGGGAATTGTACCCCTCAGCTACAATTGGTCCTTCGAACCGGATGGTAACTAGTGTAATATTAATATAGTGTTATTAATATCGAAATGGCCTATGATGAACACTCCACGAAACGATCCTCCTAACCTAGAACGCCCGCGGCGCAGACGACAGACACCTCAGTACTTAGAGGCTTACACTGTCAGTCAACTACCTAGCCTTCGACAAACGGTAAACGTAGTAAAAGTAGAAAGTAAAATTATGTCTGACCTTAACGACCAGGTTTCCCCGACCACAGAGGCCCGAGTAGGTCCTAATGTAACTGACCAAGCCCACGGTGGAGACCAGGAGGGAATTGACATGCCTTTACCCCCCGCCACTACTAAAGAAGTAGTCCCCGACACGCCCCGGGAGGAAGACAACCCTACAGAGAGAGAACTCTGCACGGAAGAAGAAGAGGAGAGCGCCGAGGAACTAGAGCTCCAGGACTCCCCAACGAGTACCCCCAGGAGCGGTTCACGCAGGAGCGGCTCACCTCCACTACCGCCTTCCCCCAGCGAAGCGGAGAGGATACTACAACAGGCGTTCCTCGTCAGCCTGACAGCCTCTACCGAACGCGATCGGCTCCAAGCACAGACGCTTAGCGAGCGCGAACGTCTCCAAGCCCAGGCGACCAGCGAGCGCGAACACCTCCAAGCACAGCAACGGAGCGAAGAACAGCGCACAAGTCTGGAGATGAGACGCTTCCAGATGGAAGAGAATATGGCAAGAGACCGCGCCGACGCCCAGCGCACCGCTGCCGGTGCCCAAAGAGACGCAGAGCGCGACAGACTACAAGCGCAACTAATAGAGCAGCTGATCAAAAGGACAACTCCCTCTCCCTCCGCCAGGGGCTCAAGGAACTCGTCGAGACAGCAGTCAAGAGCAGCGTCACCGCAACGAGCAAGCGACCCTGAACTTGACCTACAGACCGAGTCTAGACCCCCCGCAGACCCCCTTCCCATACCGGTCCAAGCGAGACCCAGCTACAAGGAAGGAGCGGCCTACACTGCGGAGAAGCTAAATAAACGATTACAAGATCTGATAGAAGAAGAAGAGGGAGAAGAGGAGAACCAAGCCCGACGACAGCACAGTACTCCACCGGACCAGGAGGTCCCATACAGTCCAGGCTATACCCCCGCGGCGCTGCGCTACAGACCCCCGACTCTATTTACGGGTGAGCACGACGCACGACCAGCCCCGAGGAACAGTACCTGGACCAGCGGGCCATGGTACCCTGCCAGTACCGGCCCACAGCGAGGCGCAAGAGGGGACTCGCCCAGGAGGTCTCTCCCCCAACGCTCGCCGATGTATTCGCCATCCACGGCGTCATACAACGCCACGCCATCAATCCCAGACTTCGCCTATGAGAGTCGAGCACAGTACACGGAGCTCTGGATGTGCTTAGAGACAATGCTGGCGGATGTCATTGATGAACGCCACAAGTATGCAATATTATTGAAGCACCTGAAAGTACAGCGAGCACACAATATAGCGCTAGCCTATGCTACCTCCTCGACCCCATACACAGCGGCCCTTGCAGCGCTGGATCAAAGATATGGACGTATATGGGATTACGTAATCCAGGAGATAAGGCATATTGAGCGCCTACCCCCAGCCACAGACAATCGCTCACTAGATGACCTGTCAATCAAAGTGCAGTCCCTGGTGGGGATGCTGGGAGCTCAACGGGAGAAGGGCAGGCATGAGCTGTACGCCAACTCTAACGTTGAGAGGATTTTGGAGAAGCTGCCACCCGCAAGACAGGAGCGCTTTCGGCGGCAGAGGGACTACCGAGATCCCGACGGCCCCGAGCCATCCCTCCTTGATCTGGCCGACTTCCTGGCGAGAGAGGTCAGCAGCTTACGACTGGACACCTTCGGGCGGAGCACGCCAAGCTCCAGAGAGGGACCCAGGAGAATAAATGATGGAAGAAGATCGGTGACTGTCATGCACCAATCAGAGTCAGTACCGAGCAGTAAGAGTCACAGCACCCCCTCGAGGAAGGAGAAGTGGAAGATAGCGTGTCCCTACTGTGAGAAAGAACACTGGCTGTCACAATGTGACACATTCACAAAGATGAATGCAGAAGAAGTGAGCCAATGGATAAAGTCCAACCGGCGCTGTTATCGATGTGCGCGGCCCCACATGGCAGCCGAATGCCGCCTAAAGAAAAGGTGCAGCCGGTGCGATGGAGCCCATCTAGATATACTACACGATAGTAACGGAAGACGGCCTACACCTGCACCACGGAGCGGCACCAAGGCAAGTGTCATGTACATTGACCCCGCCAGCAGCAACGGAGCTCAAGTGCTCTTAAAGGTAGTCCGTGTGACATTGAGCTACCAGGATAAAGTCATGGACACTTACGCCGTCCTTGATGACGGGTCAGAGAAGACCCTTCTGCTCGCCTCCGCTGCGACTCAACTGGGACTGCGGGGGAGCAAGAACGAAATGACGATTCGGACAATAAGAAGAGATTTGAAGACGATAAAGGGCGAGAATGTCTCCTTCACTATCGCAGCCAACGGGCAGCCAGAGCGACAGTACAAGATCACAAATGCTTTCACCAGCCAAGAAATAGGACTCTCGCAGTACACCTACCCTGTCACCAAGTTGATGGATAAATATGTGCACCTGCGCCAATTACCTATCCCGCTCATAAACGGCGCTACCCCGACCCTGTTGATAGGCTCCGACCATGCAGAACTCATAGTCCCGATTGACCGGGTCCATACCGGTCCCCGAGGCTGTCCTGCAGCCGTCGAGACCCGCTTAGGATGGACATTACAAGGCCCCCTCGCTAAATCTCTCAACCGAACCGCAGCCACTAGCTGCTTCCACTCCCGAACGACAGAAGAAGACACCACTCTCCTGCAGCATGTCGAGAGGCTATGGACCCTAGAGACAATGCCCTTTAAGAACGAAAAGAAAGACATTCGCTCTAAAGAAGACATTTACGCCATCCACCTACTCGAGCAGGGGACAAAGAGAGTCACAGTCGGCGGAGTGATGAGATACGCAACTCCACTCCTGAGGAGAGAGGGAATGCCCCCCTTTCACGCAAAGAAAGACGCCACGGAGCGCTATCTACTGAACACAGAGCGGCGCCTAGCCAAAGACCCCGCTCAACAGAGTGTGTACCGAGCTGAGATTGAGAAGCTAATCACAGCGGGACACGTAACAAAGATTGACATTAAAGAGGCCGATCAGATGACCGAATCATGGTACGTGCCGCATCACAAGGTCCATCACAATGGCAAGGATCGCATTGTGTTTAACTGCAGCTACCAGATCGGATCCCAAAATCTGAATAAAGAGCTCTTGCCCGGCCCCACACTCGGCCCCTCCCTACTAGGCGTGCTACTGCGCTTCCGCCAGGACAAGGTGGCTATAAGCGGGGATATCAAAGGGATGTTCTTGCAAGTGAGACTAGTAGAGGAGGACAAGCCTCTGCTACGGTTCCTATGGAGAGAGAAGATCGGAGATGAGAACCCATCCATCTACCAGTGGGAAGTACTCCCCTTCGGAACCACATGCAGCCCGTGCTGTGCTACATTTGCACTACAGAAACACGTCACAGAGGACCCAGCAGCAGATGAAGAGGTCCAACACAGTGTGAAGAACAGTTTCTACGTAGACAACTGTCTACAAAGCGTCTCGACTCAAGAAAAAGCCGAGGCTCTCCTAATCAAGTTACGCGCCTCCCTAATCAAAGGAGGCTTTGATCTCAGGCAGTGGGCCAGCAGTGACCCGCACGTATTGCGCAGCCTCTCCTCCGCAGACAAGGCTGCCAGCAGCGAGACCTGGATGGCGACAATCCCAGGAGAAGCCCAAGAAATGACACTAGGATTAGTCTGGCGCTTCAAAACAGACTCGCTCCACTATAGACACAAACCCTTGGCTCCAGAGCAAGGAAGGTCGGCGGCGATACCGACCACCAGACGGAGTGTGTACAGAACACTCGCCAGACAATATGACCCGCTGAGATGTATTCTACCTTACACCACCAGGGCAAAGATGATTGTACGAGCACTATGGGACAAGGACCAGGGCTGGGACGACCCAATACCCGCACACCTTGCCTCAACATGGAGAGAGTGGGAGACGGAACTCCGCTCGCTCCCAGGTGTCAACATACGCCGCAGCTACTTCCCATCCACAGTGAGGCCAGAGACATGCGAGATTGAGCTACACGTCTTCAGCGATGCCTCCGAAGTAGCCTACGGATCGGTTGCTTATTTGCGTGCCCAAGAGATGGGAGGAGAGATACACACTGCTTTCATACTGGCCCGCTCAAGGATAGCCCCACGTAAGCAACAATCTATCCCACGTCTAGAGCTCTGCGCAGCCCTCGCAGGAGCGCATCTAGCCACGTTAATCCAACGTGAACTCACCATTCCGGTGCATAGAACAATCTTGTGGTCAGATTCCACGACAGTACTCACATGGATTAAGTCTGATTCATGCAGATACAAAGTCTTCGTGGGAGTCAGAGTCACCGAGATTCAGGAACTAACAGAAGAAGCAAGCTGGAGATATGTGGATACCAAACACAACCCAGCTGACGTCATCACCCGGGGAATGTCCCTGGATGACCTAACCCGTCACAACATCTACAGTGACGGACCAGCATTCCTCCAGCTCCCGGAAGGAGATTGGCCTACGCCCACCCCGAGGGAAGCAAGTAGAGAGGAGGCTGAGAACAAGAAGCCTATGTTCTGTGGACTGAGCACTGTCGCCTCCACAGACCCGAACATAGATGACTGCATTACCCTAGAGAGTGCGCAACAAAGGACATTCCTGCGGCACCACCCAGAGATTCAGTCCACCACTGACATGTCAGCAGCTGACTACGAAGAAGCAGAACTTCTTCTACTACAACGAGCCCAGAGAGACTCGTTCCCCGATGAGCTAGACTGTCTACAGGGAGGAAACCCCGTCCCATCAGACAGCAGACTGATTCACCTGGCACCAGAGAGTGACGCACATAATCTCATCAGAGTGGGTGGTCGCCTGCGGAGAGCCCCCAATCTACCAGATGACATTAAGCACCTGATCGTCTTGAACAGCCGACACAAGGTCACAGAGCTGATCATAAAGAAATACGACGAGGATGTGCACCACGCCGGAGCAGAGAGAGTCTTCGCGGAGATCAGACGTCGTTATTGGATATTACAAGGGAGAGAAGCAGTACGGCGCTTCCAGCGAACCTGTCTAGACTGCCGTAAGTGGCACGCGCAGCCCAGCATACCACGGATGGCTGACCTACCCCCCTGTCGCCTCCGAATCGGCGACAAGCCATTCCATTCCACAGGCATGGACTGTTTTGGCCCGTTGTATATAAAGAGAGGAAGAGGCACCGAGAAGCGGTGGGGTATTGTATTCAAATGCATGACCACCAGAGCGATACATATCGAGCTCCTTCCGACCATGAGCACAGACTCATTCCTTATGGCCTTCCGGAGATCCATATCACGGAAAGGACAACCGTCTACATTGTTGTCTGATCACGGGACCAACTTCAAAGGCGGAGAAAGAGAGCTGAGAGAGAGCTTCCAAGCTATGGGCCCAGAACTTAAGACCCACCTCGCTCCAGCCCAGGTTGACTTCCAGTTTAATCCCCCGAACGCACCCCACTTCGGTGGAACCTGGGAACGAGAAGTACGTTCTATAAAGACAGCCCTGTATGCCGTACTCGGAGCCCAGACTGTGGCAGAGGAAGTCCTAATGACAGTCCTCACGGAGATCGAGGGAGTATTGAACTCCAAACCCCTCGGTTACGTCTCCAGTGATGTAGCAGATGTCGACCCAGTCACCCCCAACACACTCCTAATGGGGCGGCTGGACCCCGCGCTACCCCAGACAATGTACAGGCCCGAAGAAGCGAACGGCCGAAGAATGTGGAGGTACAGCCAAGTACTAGCTGACAAGTTTTGGAGCAGCTTCCTACTTCACTACCTACCGTCTCTACAGACCCGCCAGAAGTGGGTAAAAGAGAGAGACAATTTGACAGAAGGAACAGTCGTCATGATAGTTGACCAGTCACTCCCCAGAGCTATGTGGCCGGCTGGCCGCGTAAGCAAAGTGATCACCGGTGCCGATGGCAAGGTCCGAGCAGCTGAAGTACTCGTCCAAGGGCGCACCTACACACGGCCCGTGGCGAGGCTCATAGAACTGCCCCGACTCCCAGATACTATCGATGATGACCATGACCCTATGACTTTGTGAGTTGACTGACCTTACAGCGGACCTTGAGTGGAAGACAGTGCGGTTAATCTGTCTCTGCTTAGCTAATTAGGTGGGACTAATTAGGGGGCGGCTGTTGTGAAGGATCAGATTAAACCGAATATGTATATTTATTTATATATATATATTTAATTGTATTTGTATATCGTTTGATATCCCCTGTATATTCCTTGTACAATATGCATTGAATATCCCCGTTTCTACTAAACAGCCCATAATAGTTTCATTCTACCATTGGACTAGAACCTGGCGCCAGGTTGCCATACCCCTAGGTTCAAGTTCAATCGTGCCGCCTAACATGTCGAGGCAGCCCCCGGTTCCGCGCAGTAATATGCCGGGCGAAATACGTGTGGTACTATTCATAGCGCATATATATATGACGCTCGTAAAGTAGAACTTTCTTTTAGTCCAGTTCTTTACCCTCCAACAGAGTGACAGACGCAAAAGCCTCCCCACGAAGCACGTGCGGTGTAGTAGGGCCTACTTGGCCCAGAATAGGCATTGAGATATCGTGTAGATTAATAGTTGAATGGTCATAGTTTGGCACCATACCGTCGAGTTGGACGTATTCTATTAAGCTAATAATAGTCTATTTATGTATGGTGCATCGTTCGGTTCGAGTTCTACAGTTATCAGTACCCCCATCGTTCCTGACGTTATCTGGACGCTTATCCAGGCTGGTCAGACCCCTAGTGGTGATTGCATCCGAGGAGCTCCGGGTCAAGAGCGACTGGACCTGTATATTGGATTACTCTACCCGACGACGGCGAGCCTTCCACGGCTCTTGGATTATGCTTTATGTGCTTTGATTATTCCATGGATAAAGGCCAACACTGTCGAGTGTTGGAATTACCCCCCGGAGAGGACTACAGGTGAGGCGGCGCTCTACACGTGAGGTCGCACCACGTCTCTCCGTTGTGGACCGGCAGATACCGTTCCACAGAGGGTCCAGCTGTGTTCGTCTACGGCCCGAGGTTCTGTGGGCACTGGGTCTAAGACTTTGGATTCTCCCAAGACACCGTCGGCCAGATGGGATACCGCCAGCGACTTCTCTAACCCCCCCCCTCCTACTGTCTTACAACCAGCGGGACCCCCCCCCCCCCCCCTTAGTGTATCCAGCTATAATCATTTAAGTACTATCGCTATCGTTTCCTAAATATTCCAGGTTGTATACTTACTCCCTGCGCAACCAGAGATTGGACATTCAATGTCGATTTACCTACGAATACTCATTTGCCATAAAAGTGCATACTTAACATTTCAAATCATAAATGTAATTAAGTGAATATTGTGTACACCCTTTGCTGTATTAAATATTCGATTTGGTCCATTTGTGTTGGTTCGTTTCATCAGGTGGGAAAGTGTTCATCATACTTATATCTTGTACTGGGTGGCCAGAAGTTAAAGTACATGAGGTAGTGGTATTAAATATCATATCTAACAATACAGTCAGGGAATTGTACCCCTCAGCTACAGTTATTATTCTCTGTGTGATTGACAGCGCGGAAAGGTCTATTGGCCGCTAGCTAGCCTGCTCGCCAGCTAAGCCTACTAGCTCTATACAAGTAGCGTCAAGCCGGTTACCATGGCAATGCCAGTCGCTCTCCCCCTGTCCTGTGTGGGCTGTATTAACAGCAGCAAGAGGATATAGGCCGTACGGTGAAGGCTGAGAAGTGGTTAGAAAACGATTCTCGTTCCCACCTCAGCAGACTACACAATTTTCACTCTGGGCTAAAGATCTATTGGTGTAGATTTAGGAATAAAAAGTTCTCCATTTACAATCCTGCCAGTTTTGCGCAATCATAATTTTAAAGTCGGGACTAGATCTTCCCTCGCGAACAGATACTTGGTCACCACAGAGTTTTATTTGACGTAATTGGTGCGAGTGCGGTCACATATCTTGCGCTCGACCAATAGCAGCTCTCTTTGTTACGAGGATACGGCCATCGGGTGACAACAAATGACATCCACAGAGTAACATTACGGACGAAAATGGACAATACACACTAAAGTTTGCAAAAAGGTTTCTAAACAATGTTATATGCATCTCACGTCCGTTCAGAAAGAACGTGTACAAGATTTACACAGACCCGGTGGGATAGATATAGAAACTGTGTAGAACGGTGGCTTAACCTACCAGGACATTGTTTAGAGATCAATTTGTGTCATAAATGTCATGATATTATATCTGTATGTCGTGTATGTCATAAATGTCATGATGAATTGAAAATGGGGGACCCTGATATAAACAAGACTAAAGTCTTTCTCTGGTCTGCATCCCCTTAAAGGGGAACTCCAACATTTTGGGAAATTAGCTTATTTAACATCTTCCCTGGAGTTAGACAAGAAGATACATACCTTTTTTGTCTCTGTGCGTGCATTTAGCTTTGGGAATAGACGCTCCGTTAGCATAGCTTAGCTTCATCACTGGAAGTGAGGCAGATCCGTAGCCTTACAGTGCCTTACAGTGTATTGCAAGGTCTGACATTGACCAAACTTGATATGCATGACCTTGGTGGGCTCTAGGTCAACTCCTGAAAAGGGGGTCAATGTCAGACCTTGCAATCAAAAGTTAGGGGGCGCACTGAAATTATGGCAAGGGTTATTAGCCCCCTAACTTTTGATTGCAAAGTCTGACATTGACCCCCTTTTCAGGAGTTGACCTAGAGCCCACCAAGGTCATGCATATCAAGGTTGGTCAATGTCAGACCTTGCAATACACTGTAAGGCACTGTAAGGCTACGGATCTGCCTCACTTCCAGTGATGAAGCTAAGCTATGCTAACGGAGCGTCTATTCCCAAAGCTAAATGCACGCACAGAGACAAAAAAGGTATGTATCTTCTTGTCTAACTCCAGGGAAGATGTTAAATAAGCTAATTTCCCAAAATGTTGGAGTTCCCCTTTAACAATTGTGTGTATTGAGCCGTACTGTATTGTACCCATTCTGCAATCTGTTAAAGTTTTCAACCAATCAAGATGTGGATACACTATTTGATGAGAGAGACACTTTAGCTGTGTTTTTGTTTACATATAACTAGCATTCTAGTTTTCTTCAGATAAGATATTCCTTTATTGGTCCCCTTGGGGAAATGCAGGCATCATAGCAGCATGGGGGGGGGGGGGGGGGTACAGGTAGTAAAAACAAGCAGTGTAAACAATATAACAAGTCAATATAATTAACTATATAATAATAATAATAATGCAGACCTTTTAGAGAGGTCTTTATTCGGCATGCAACGACACAACGACATACAATGGGCGGCACACACACAGGAATACACACATGCAATACACACACATGCAATTGTCTTTCTCAGGGTCGCCGATGCGATTGAGCTCTGCTCTTAACCCATCCCGTCGTCCTTCCCCCCAAGGGCAGCCGGGTGCAGACAGGGCGTCGGTGAGGTACCGCGCCCGGCGACCAATCCAAGTGCTCCTGCCCGTCTTCGTCAGGGACGTGACAGCGTCAGCGATCTCTTGTGCATGTTTTTCCATTGAGTTTCTCTTTAGAGAACATGCAAACTCCACACAGAAAGGCCTGGGAGATCCCCCACCTGGGTACCTGGCATCGCGGAAACCTGGTCCTCAAGCGGGAATCGAACCCTGGACCTTCTTGCTGTGAGGCGACAGTGTTTTTTCTTTATTTATTTTTTATTAATAGTTTGAAAAACAAAACAGGACAACATAAATACAGTACAATACAGACAAAACTAAACTCACAAACAGTACAATACAAATAAAACTAAACTCTCAAACAAAACAATACAATACAATACCATACAGACAAAACAAAACTCACAAACAGTACAATACAGACACAACACACTAACAAAATGGGGGGGTGGGGGTGCAGATCAAACACTTCTGCTTTCAGTCATAACTATTCTCCAAATATGTCCTTATATAGATCCAGGGACCGTCCTCTCCATGGTCATGTTCAGCGAGCGTTGAGGCTGCTCGTTCCATTGTCAATAGGTCCATGAAATTGAAATCCCTCATCCAGGTGTCCATGCAGAAACAATTTGGCTTTTGGATCTTCCAGTTCATCATGATTGTACGCTTAACTGACATATATGCTAGTGTAATGATGTGTTGCGTAAGTGCTGATTGTATACCAACTACCCCTATGCCCAAGAGGCAGACTCTTGGACATAAGGGTATTTTAACATTGAGAATAGAGGATTGTCTTAAAATGACCTTCTGCCAAAAACTCTTCACTGTGGGGCAATGCCACAACATGTGGATGAGTGTTCCTACCTCCCCACATCCATGCCAGCACAAATCTGAGATGGCTTGATACATTTTTTGTATTTTACATGGTGTAATATAGGCTCGATGAACTACCTTTAATTGTATCATTTTATATCTTACACATTTGGATGATGTTGTTGTATTTTTTAAAACAGCTAACACGACAGTGTTAACCACTACACCACTGTGCCACTAACTAACTAACTGAAATATACAGTATTTGCATAAGGTAGTGTCAGTGTTGCCTGGGAAGTGTGGTGGTGGATGAGGGGGTTCTGAAAGCTAACATACTTTAAACATCACTATGAACTAGCAGAGCTACATAAACATCACTGTAAACAATAAAACTAGATGATGGCATACATAGGGCTGTCCCCGACTAAGGATTTGGATAGTCGACTTTGATTGGCCGAAATTAGCCGATAGTCGACTATAGAGAGGTGTAGTCTGACGTCACTGGTTGTTCCACCCGTATAGGGATTTATCATTGGGAAAATGG
>NC_140182.1:50256828-50534328 GCF_963971535.1 Notolepis coatsorum
GGAAAATGGATTATCGGCTATTGTAACAATTCTGCCACATGAACGTTGGCAAGCTTTCCATTTTTGCACAAAATGAGTTCCCTTCTACCACTAACATGATTGTTTAAAGTGGAGATGAAGCATAGCGATAAATACATATTCATAGCATCACATTAGTATTTAGATAAGCCACAGAAAAAAATCACGTTATAAAAATAAGCAGTTTCTAAGAAAAAACGATTTGTTATGTGCATTTTTGAAGCATTTATCATTATGGGCGCGGCCATTTTGTTGCTGACGTCATGGGGCTGGTTTGGTGTATACACTGCTGGTTAGCTGCCTATAGTGAATGGGTCAGTCAGTAAATAAAATGTTTCCTACAAAACAACGGGACCGCGGTGGTTCTGTTTGTATTGCTCCTGGCTGTTCAAACTAATTTTACCGTGTGAAAGAGAGGAAAGTTGGTTAATTTCCACAAACTACCAGTGAAAAAAACAGTGTTGTTGGCACGTTGGCTCAGGCTGGCTGCACTCAGGCGGCGCGACCAGCCTGTTGGACAGGGAAGGAGGATCTGCAGCGAACACTTCATTGCCTCGGATTATGTTGTTGGGGTGGGATGTTTGTCCAGAAGACCACTAATCAGCTGAAGCCGGACGCGGTTCCCTCGGTCTTCGACAGACAGACCGGCCCAGGCAGTTCAGCGTCGCGGAGCATTCAGCCTGCTGGCTACCTAGATCCACTTCAACCAGCGTCGCGGAGCATTCAGCCTGCTGGCTACACAGCTTGTCGGTGTGCTAATAGCCTCGGCAAGCTAACGGTAGCTGGCTACACAGCTTGTCGGTGTGCTAATAGCCTCGGCAAGCTAACGGTAGCTGGCTACACAGCTTGTCGGTGTGCTAATAGCCTCGGCAAGCTAACGGTAGCTGGCTACACAGCTTGTCGGTGTGCTAATAGCCTCGGTAAGCTAACGGTAGCTGGCTACACAGCTTGTCGGTGTGCTAATAGCCTCGGCAAGCTAACGGTAGCTAGCTCCAGCAGCTTGTCGGTGTGCTAATAGCCTCGGCAAGCTAACGGTAGCTGCCGGCTCCAGCAGCTTGTCGGTGTGCTGGAGCCTCGGCAAGCTAACGGTAGCTGGCTCCAGGCTATTAGCACATCGACAAGCTGCTGGAGCTCCCGACGCTCGACTGGTTGAAGTGGAGCTAGGTAGCCAGCAGGCTGAATGCTCCGCGACGCTGGTTGAAGTGGATCTAGGTAGCCAGCAGGCTGAATGCTCCGCGACGCTGGTTGAAGTGGATCTAGGTAGCCAGCAGGCTGAATGCTCTGCGACGCTGGTTGAAGTGGATCTAGGTAGCCAGCAGGCTGAATGCTCCGCGACGCTGAACTGCCTGGGCCGGTCTGTCTGTCGAAGACTGAGGGAACCGCGTCCGGCTTCAGCTGATTAGTGGTCTTCTGGACAAACATCCCACCCCAACAACATAATCCGAGGCAATGAAGTGTTCGCTGCAGATCCTCCTTCCCTGTCCAACAGGCTGGTCGCGCCGCCTGAGTGCAGCCAGCCTGAGCCAACGTGCCAACAACAGTTTTTTTCACTGGTAGTTTGTGGAAATTAACCAACTTTCCTCTCTTTCACACGGTAAAATTAGTTTGAACAGCCAGGAGCAATACAAACAGAACCACGCGGTCCAGTTGTTTTGTAGGCAACATTTTATTTACTGACTGACCCATTCACTATAGGCAGCTAACCAGCAGTGTATACACCAAACCAGCCCCATGACGTCAGCAACAAAATGGCCACGCCCATGGCGAAAACAGGGAAATTATATTTGATTTTTCAGACAAATAAGCAGGATTTCACATTTTATTATAGGACCCTGTCTTACACAAGGTACACAACAAACAAACTAGGATCACATTGTTCACTGCTTCATCTCCCCTTTAAGCATTTTTGGTTGAAACAAAGGTAGTTATAAGGTTTTTAATTTGTCATAAAAAAAAGAACTACATTTACCACTAGGCAGCCTGTTGTTCAGTACGCTATGCTATTGGTCTGTTAGGCTGTCGCCTTATCCCCGTCACGCCAGTACCAAGCTAGCTAGCTAAAGTTACCCCGCTAAATGCTATTACGTAGCATTATGTCTACTGTCGTGAACCATCGGGGCATGTAAAGGAGTTTCGGGAACGAGTAAACTGTGCAAACACTGCACACGCATCATGCCGGTTAGCAAGCTAGCTAGCTACACGTCACGGCATGTTGATACGATAGTAGCCCCCTGAAAGGGGCTACCACAATAGCTAACTAACGTTAACGTTACAAGCTCAAAAACCTTATAACTACTACTACTGTCGTGTCCATAAGTTCCCTGGCAGAATACTTTGTTTGTGAGGACAAACGTATACAAAGAGGAGAGAACCATTTTAAATCGGGGCATGTTAGAGTTTCGGGAATGCTGGCTAGCAAGCTAGCTAGCTACTAACGTCATGTAAAAAACAATATTAACGTTATAAACTATACACTATGTACAAACGAAACAATGATTTACATTAGTATTTACAGTGATTTAATATGCAGTGAAATAACGTTATACAATTTAAAATATAAATACAAATATGGTAACGTGATTGTTGCTTTTAAAAATGGTGGTTGGTTTTAGAGATTAATGGTTATGACCACCAGAGAGATACTAGCCACAGATTCAGGGTCAGTTATTTTCCCATTGTACGAATTGTTAAAGGGGAACTCCAACATTTTGGGAAATTAGCTTATTTAACATCTTCCCTGGAGTTAGACAAGAAGATACATACCTTTTTTGTCTCTGTGCGTGCATTTTAGCTTTGGGAATAGACGCTCCGTTAGCATAGCTTAGCTTCATCACTGGAAGTGAGGCAGGACAGTAGCCTTACAGTGCCTTACAGTGTATTGCAAGGTCTGACATTGACCAAATTTGATATGCATGACCTTGGTGGGCTCTAGGTCAACTCCTGAAAAGGGGGTCAATGTCAGACCTTGCAATCAAAAGTTAGGGGGCGCACTGAAATTATGGCAAGGGTTATTAGCCCCCTAACTTTTGATTGCAAAGTCTGACATTGACCCCCTTTTCAGGAGTTGACCTAGAGCCCACCAAGGTCATGCATATCAAGTTTGGTCAATGTCAGACCTTGCAATACACTGTAAGGCTACTGTCCTGCCTCACTTCCAGTGATGAAGCTAAGCTATGCTAACGGAGCGTCTATTCCCAAAGCTAAAATGCACGCACAGAGACAAAAAAGGTATGTATCTTCTTGTCTAACTCCAGGGAAGATGTTAAATAAGCAAATTTCCCAAAATGTTGGAGTTCCCCTTTAAGCTTATGGAATCTAAGGAAAATCTGATCCTAGGTCTGTGACTAAAGCCAGGCGTCTATGCTGTGGTGACGTCAGCAGCGCCAAATAGCAGTGTAGTTTCCCAGCGAACAAAAACATAAACGTTGTTATTTTGCTACCTTTACGATTAATTGCAAATATTTTCATGTTGAGCTATAGATTGTGGATGAATATGCACAGAAAGGTACACCATATGGTAGGGGTGGGATTCGCCAGAGACCTCGCGATACGATACTATCGCGATACTTGAGCCGCGATACGATAGTATCACGATACTCGATATATCGCGAATATTGCGATTTATTTTTATTTTTATATCAAATTTTTTTTAATTGTTTTTATTGCAAAGTAAAACTGTCAACATGTTTTATCTAATAAAATAAAGTTCAGTCTGTTCATCTCACTTCAATCATTTTTATTGCAGAACATGGTATTTTCTCAAGCAGACGGATGTAAACACTGTAATCTGTGTTGCATGTACCTGACAAACTGAACTGTTTGTATTACAGTCATATTCCATTTCCAACCTAACTGAATGCACATGTGTGTGTGTGTGGACTACTGTACTATTACAGGTATTAAAATGAACAATGCAACTTCCTTATACATTTTATATATATATATTTTTTTTAATGAATAATTAAATATCGATACTTGGCGTCCCTGTATTGATACAGTATCGCCACGCAAAGTATCGCGATACTACTATGTATCGATTTCTTCCCCCACCCCTAGTTTTTTGCATGTTGACCGGAAGAAACTCACTGACAATCGACTGTGTTATTAGATCCATAACTATAATATTTAATATAGTTTTAGCACTGCAAACCAGGGCTCCAGACTAACTTTTTTCACCACCGTCCCAGAACCGTCCCGAAATACAGTTTTAACCGTCCCAAAGTGAATGTAAACCGTCCCAAAAAAAATTAAATGTATATAATCTATCAACGTCGATTTGATCATATGGGGACATATTTTGTGCTGATAATGGCACAGAGGGTGAGACCAACTGTGTACCGTACCTTTTGATTATTGTAAGCACAAAGATAATAAGCAGCTATAACTAGAACGTGTCGATAACATACAGTTCCAATAGACTAACATTACACTTCTGTGATTTACATGTGTCCTTACCTTAGACTCAGGGGTTGTATTGTTGGATGCAGTTCCCTGTTGGTAATTTTTTTATTATAAATATATATATTATATAATTATACTTGTAGTTGTATTATCTGCGAGACATCGCCACCACGCAACAAGTCAAAATGATCGCTATCTGCAAACAGCTCCACTGTCTGTGTGTATACTCTGCTTTGGTCAAATCACATTCAACATTGCCATCTTCGCAGTGTTGTTATGGAGCATGATGGCTAATTAGCCAATGTTCAGCTGCAAAAACGAATAATGTAAATTATGTTATAAGACATTGATATCAGGAGCTATCTGTAGCTACTGCTAGCCGGATAGATGACGTTAGACAATGCATCATGTATTAAATAAAGTGAACTATTTAGTTTACTGGGTCATTTCGTTAAAACAGTGAGCTAACGTTAGCTACCGAGCTAACGGAGGTATCATGCTGGCCGATCGATCGGCACGGGGCATCCCTATCATTCTTAAACTGAAATGCGCATTTGTTGATATCAGGAGCTATCAGTAGCTAGCCAGTTAGACAACGCCTCATGTATTAAACTAAAAATAGTTGACTGTGTAGTTTTGTTTAAACAGTAACGTTAGCTCGGTAGCTAACGTTAGCTCACGAGCGATAGCTAGTTAGCCAACGCTAGCCAGCACTTGCGAAAAGGAATACCAAACTGATTATATCAGACGTTGATATCAGGAGCTATCAGTAGCTAGATAACATTAGACAACGCCTCATGTATTAAACAAAAGTGAATAGATGACTGGGCCATTTTGTTTAATGCTTGTTATGTTGAAAGAGGAGCTCTGAGGTGCTAAGGGTTTGTTGACATGCCACGGGTCTGTGAGGGGGAGGATGAGGGGCAAGCCGTGCAGCAGCAGCTGTGTGGCTGTGAGAGAAGAGCGAGCTGCACTTGAATGCACAGACTGGAGGGTATTCCGTGATAACACAGCCAATATTAACGAATACACTGAAACGGTGCTTGACTTTGTCTGTACTCTGGTAGAAGAAACAATCCCCTCTACCACAATTAGAATCTACCCAAATCAAAAGCCCTGGGTAGATAAATCCGTCCGTGAGGCTCTGAAAGTGCACACATCAGCCTACAACACCGGGCTGGTGACAGGCAACATGGAAGAACACAAGACGGCAAGATACAACGTCAGGAGAGCAGTAATAGAGGCAAAACGGCGTTACAGGGATAAAGTTGAACTTCAGTTTGAACAGGCTGACTCTAGAGGCATGTGGCAGGGCCTCAGAACAATGACAGATTACAAAGGCACCTCCCTCAAACTGAACAGTGACATCTCCTTAGCAAATGATCTCAATTCCTTCTATGCAAGGTTTGAGGCTGTGAATAACAACACCAGCCTACAAACCACGGCAATGGGGGGGGGGGGTCTGCTGATGGAGACTCAGTGTTCAGGGTAACAGAGCATGAGGTGAGACGGATCTTTAAAAAAGTGAATATCAGGAAGGCAGCAGGACCGGACGGCATCCCCGGCCGCGTCCTAAAAGTCTGTACCGTCCAACTGGCCCCGGTATTCACGGACATCTTCAACCTGTCCTTGGAACAGGCTGTCATCCCCACCTGTCTGAAGAAGTCCACCATCAGGCTGTACCCAAAAAATCTACGCCCGCTTGCCTCAACGACTACCGCCCTGTAGCCCTCACCTCCATATCCATGAAGTGCTTTGAGAAGCTAGTGAAGGGCTACATCTGTTCCTCCCTCCCCATCAACCTGGACCCCCTGCAATTTGCATATCGCCCCAACAGGTCCACGGAGGACGCCATAGCCCATGTGCTGCACAAAGCAGCATCACACCTGGACAAGAGGCAGGGGAACTATGTGAGAATGCTGTTCATCGACTACAGCTCAGCATTCAATACCATAGTCCCCTCCAAACTCATAGCCAAGCTCAGGGACCTGGGCTTGAACTATGACCTCTGCCAGTGGGTCCTGGACTTCCTGACGGGCAGACCCCAGGTGGTAAGAGCAGGCAACTGCACCTCCTCATCCATCACGCTCAACATAGGGGCCCCCCAGGGCTGTGTTCTGAGCCCCCTCCTCTACTCCCTGTACACACATGACTGCGTGGCACAGCGGAACAACAACACAATCATCAAATTTGCTGATGACACAGTAGTGGTGGGCCTGATCTCTGCCAACGACGAGAGGGCCTACCTGGAAGAGGTAGAGAATCTGTCACAGTGGTGTCAGGAGAACTGCCTCTCCCTGAACGTCAGCAAAACAAAAGAGATGATTGTGGACTTCAGGAGGTCGGGGGTCAAGGACTACAGCCCCCTCAGCATCGACGGGGCACCGGTTGAGAGAGTGAACAGTTTCAAGTACCTCGGAGCCCACATATCCGAGGACTTGACATGGACCACACACATTGACAGTGTTGTGAAGAAGGCACGACAACGCCTCTACTTCCTCAGGCGCCTAAGGAAGTTCCAAGTCAGTCAGAAGATCCTTAGGAACTTCTACTCATGTACAATAGAGAGCATCCTGACTGGCAACATCACCTCCTGGTTTGGGAATAGCACTGCACAAGACCGTAGCAGACTACAAAGAGTGACACGTTCAGCCGAACGCACAATTGGAGGGGGGCTTCCCACCCTCCAGAACATTTACAACAAGCGGTGCAGGGGGAAGGCTAAGAGAATTATTAAGGACTCGAGCCACCCGAACAACTGCCTCTTTGAACTGCTGCGGTCAGGCAAGCGATACCGGAGTCTTAAGGCGAGCACAGAAAGACTCAGAAGAAGTTTCTATCCCCAGGCCATCAGGCTGCTAAACGAACAATAAACACTATGCAACAACCATCAAATGCACACAGCACACACACCCACACGCACACACTCACTTAAACAAAAAACACACTGCAGCACCCACTCTCCACACTTTAGATCACACAAACACACTTTATATTTATTGATAAAGGATTTGCACTACAACTCGTACACCTACTGTAAATTGTACCTAAATTGCACCCCATCCCATTTCTGCCTTGCACTATATAGTATTGTATATTAGTACACTGCATAGTATTGTATATTATATGGTAACTCCGTTACGTCTATTCTGCATCGAACATTGTACATATGTCTATACTGAACACTGTGACCTCATTTTTTTTTTTACTTCTAATTTACATGCTATACTATGTTATTTTATTTCATACTTATCTTGTCTTGCACGGTCTCTGGAGCGTAACAGTAAGAAGCATTTTGTATAAAAGTATTCTGTACTTCTGTATGACAACTATTAAAGAAACTTGAACTTGAACCTAGTGTGGTTTGCTGATGAGAATGGTGGGCAGGAGCTGCAGCTGGATTAGCGTATCGCTGCGTTGGGAGCAGTGGCGTCGTTAGCCCTGGGCTTCCGGGGCTTTAGCCCTGGGCTTCCGGGGCTTTAGCCCCGGATGTTTTTCTCCTAGCCCCGGATCTAAAAAAAAATAATTGTTTACATTTTTTTTCTTTTTTTTTATGATGGCAGCATCCCCATTGTCTGTGATGAATGTTTGTTAGTGTTTGGTATTTTTCTTTGGTTTTTAGTACTTTTAAACATCGATTTTTAGCAAGTAGTAGTTTTCATTTGATCCTATATAAATTTTTCATTCACAGATTTGTGGACTTTTTTTTTTAGTGTCTTGAAAGGCGCATTAGAAATCAAATGCATTATTATTATTATTATCATCCAGGAGGGAAAAGACACTTTGGATAGTAGGGACTGCATCTCTGCCTGTCCTGGCCAGGAAACACTTTGCAACTGTGATCTCCTCTGGCAGTAGTTGGATATTGTAATGTGTGGCGAGGGGTTGCAGCAATTCCACTGAGAGAAACTGGTCTGAGGCTGGATAACATGCCTGTATGCCTCTCATACATTGTTCTCCAACTCATGAGAACCTGCTCTCAAGCTCTTCCAGTATTCTGTCGAGGACTGGACAGTCTCTGTCTCAGCTGATCTCCATGAGGTCTGAGCTTGTGCCACAAGATGACTCAACTACATACTCGTCCATCATTTTCTGCTTCCGCCTTTGGCTGGTAGTAGTATGTTCCTCAATTTTTTAGATTGCGTAAGCACGATTTTGAAAACAGGGCCCGGTGTTTCAAAACACTACACACAATTAGCACAACCACACACACAATTATCAGAACACCTCAGATCCTTTGCTAAATTAAACACAAACTATACACTAATTTATAAAAACTTCATTTTGTTACCATATGAAACACGTTTCATATGACTTAATTCTGTTTGAACCAGTTACACACTGATGTGCTTAACCTAAAACACATTTAGCAATTCTACTTCTCAGTGATTAGAGTACTGTAAGTGAAGTACACAGAGAATGTGCAAATATACAATAAATTCACCAAACACTACACAAGACCAATGCTGTGTAGACTGATGAAAATATATTTTATTTATCTATATATACCCAAATCAATGATGCAGACTGATGAAAAAAAATTCTCTCCATATACCCAAATCAATGATGCAGACTGACAAAAATATAAATGTTCTCTCCATATAACCAAATCAGTCAACATTTCAACATGGAGAATCACAACAAAACATGTCCCAGTTTTCATTCTACTACAGTGTGCATAACACAGTAAGCTCAGCAAATATCAGACAAACATAAAATTACAGTAAGACAAAAACAAAAAAAGAAAACATTTAAATAGAGTACAGAAAATACTAGACATAATCTCTTTGCCTAGCTGGATCTGGCAAAAGATTATTTTGTTGCGATTCTCCATGTTGACATGTTGACTGATTTGGGTATATGGAGAGAACATTTATATTTTCATCAGTCTGCATCATTGGTTGTCTTGTGTAGTGTTTGGTGAATGTATTGTATATTTCCACGTTCTCTGTGTACAGTACTTCACTCTCCTTCCGTTTTGGTTGAAGGCAGGTGAACTCACCTGCTGCATTTTTATAGTGCTTAAACCTGATTGGTGTATCTACAATTAAGCAATGGTGTGTTTGTGCATCTGATTGCTGTGTTTAACCAATTGGCTCATATGTGTGGTAATTTGACATTATATGTGTAATGTAATGCAAGTGTGTTTAGTGTTTTGCAAATCACTGTGTATTGTTTTGCAAAAAGTGTGAGGCTGACTTTGTGCTTATAGGGGTGCAAATCTGGGCCTATGTTTTGCTCCTTGAGTGTAAGGTTTTGATAATTGTGTAATACTTTTGATTTGAGTGTTTATGCAATCGAAGAAAACTGTAAAGACTAGAGATTAACTGTTTATTTCTTTTGTACATAGGCTGTGCATAATGTTTGTTTGTTTATTTGCTTATGTGTATGATTCTTAACTGTTTTTATTTTGTTATTGGTGTATATGTGTGTATGTAATGTATGTATATGTATATATATGTATGTATGTATGTATGTATGTATGTATGTATGTATGTATGTATGTATATGTGTATATATGTATATTTGTACCCTCATTGGGGCCTCTTGGACCATATCAATGTTTTATCTGGCTAAATAAAGGTTAAATAAATAAGAAACTGATGATTTGGTCCTGTTAACTTTGAATTTCCTATGGGGACTGCCCATATCCCTCTCATGGACCTGGACCTCACTTTAAAAAACTCGAATCTAGTTCTTCAGTATTTGTCTCTAATTACTCTAAAATTGCGTATTTCTGCGTGAAAAAAAAAAGGGGGGGGGGGGCCTCCACCCCCTTGGGCTGAAGCCCCCAATGTTTTCTAACTCTAAAAACGCCCCTGGTTGGGAGGCGGAGATAGTCATTGGATTCGGCAAATCACGCTACGTTTAGACTTCAGTGAACTCTGTCAACTTAGTCAGCACGAGACATGCACCATTTGACAGCAATATATGCGCGCACTGACAGTCGGCTAATTGACATTTCCTGTGGGGAAAAAAAATCCTCTTTGTCCCGTTTGTGTCCCAGCCAGGGTACAAAATATTGGTGTTGGTCTCCGTGTCCTGCAAGATTTCAATCTCCCGGACAAATGGGAGAAATTCCGGTCAGAGTTTATTGAGCTTAAAAACAATTGATAGGCAGGCTATATAAAGAATGACATCCTCAAGGCATGTAGATTTATAATATTTTAACTTAAAACTAGGCTACTTTTGCGTATACATTATATTCCAAATAAAATAAGTCCTGTCGATAGACTCACGTGCTGCTGCTGACTTGAAATCAAATAGGCGAATGTGGGCAGTCGGCCCGACATTAAACAGCAGTCTGTTATAATCACATTTTTATGAGCTAACGAATTCCGTTATATTGGACATTTGTATTAATTATATCAAGCGAAGAACTGAGAAATTTGGCACTACTGAGACGGCAACATTATCATCATTATTACTGAAATCTAAACCTTGCGTGATTTGACGAATCCAATGACTATCTCCGCCTCCCAACGCAGCGATACGCTAATCCAGCTGCAGCTCCTGCCCACCATTCTCATCAGCCAGTCGCGCTGCACTTGCTGTGCGCGTGAACATACATGAACTGACAGTACGTCTTTATTGATATATCATTGGGATACCCCTCGGTGGACACCTTACGTCTGTGTTTATAATGAATGAATGGTCAAACGGATTATATTGAAACATAGTGCAAGTACTCACAACAACTATTCACACAATTTAAAACGGCCCATATTTATTTTGTCATACACAATGTTTGTATCTATTGGTTTATCTAATGAAGACCGTTGTGTTCTCATCCAGCAGACAGCTTTTAGAGCGTTGCCTAACTCCCTACATATAGGAACACACATCGTTGTCATTATTAGACCTGCTTGGTTTCATAAAATATTTGTTAAGGTTAGCTGTTTGGCCATCTCTCTCTCGCTCGTATAATAGCTGTTTGACGTTATGGTGGCCAGGCAGGCTCCCCTCAATACAAAAGAAAGAAAAAAAACATTAAATCCGAGCGCGCTCTAGCCGCGCTTTATCAGAGTGAAGCATCAATGAAACAAATGTAACGATTGTTTCGTTCATATGATAGGCTATTTAATTTTAGCCTATTTTAATACAATTCAAATTGTGCTTAGAAGGAATTATTTTCACAGGACATTATGACCGGAGAGATTTAAATATGTCGGACTTCAACAGATTTTCCCGGTAAAAAAACGGTAATTACCGGACAACGGAAACCCTGGTCCCGGCAAAGATTTCTGTTCGTCCCAAATCAATATTTGATCGTCCAGGGGACGACGGGACATCGTTAGCCTCGAGCCCTGCTGCAAACACCGGCATTTATCCCCATTGAACAAAGCGCTGGCACTCACGGCCCACAGCGCTTTCTGGTGAGCGGCACTGGATGTGTTAATATATTAAAAAAAAAATTTCCTGTTCGAATCCCGTGCCCATCGAACGAAGCTTCGAAGTATTTAAGACAGCCCTAGTTCTGAATGAGTTGATGCTTGGTGGCAGTGGTTGGAAGGCCAGCAAGCAGTGCGTTGCAGTAGTCAAGGCGGGAGATGACTGTTGATTGAACAAGGAGTTGAGTGGCTTCTTTTGTCAGGAAGGGGTGGATCCTTCTGACGTTGCTCAGGAGGAATTGGCAGGTTCTGGTTGTCGCTGCGATGTGAGCGGAGAAGTTTTAACTGGTCGTCAAGGAAAACACCAAGGTTCTTGGCGGTCGGGGACACGGTCACAGTTGCATTCTCGACTGATGGAAAGGTCTAGGAGAATCAGGACAGAGGAGAGGCTTTTCGCTCTTGCTAAGTGAAGTGCCTCTGTGACCGCAATGAGGGCCGTATCTGTGGAGTGACCAGTCCTGAAGCCTGACTGAGTGGTGTGACTGGCTTGTTTTAGGGAGGTGGGGACGCGTGTAGCTTTTTGCCAGCGGAAGAGTGCAAGAATGTGACAATGTGACCATGTGACCGCGGCAGCGCGAGAGAGCGGCAGTGCGGAAATAGGC
Source organism: Notolepis coatsorum (assembly GCF_963971535.1). NCBI lineage: Eukaryota > Metazoa > Chordata > Actinopteri > Aulopiformes > Paralepididae > Notolepis > Notolepis coatsorum. The sequence goes on from NC_140182.1 coordinate 50,269,241, forward strand.
TGTCTATTGCCATTCTCTAAGACAAACTCTAACCTTAACCAGCTCCTTAACAGCGCCTAAACTTAACCCTTCTAACCTTAACCAACTCCGAAACAATGCCTAACCTTAACCTTAACCTTAACCATGCCTAACCTTAACCATAGAAAGAATATTGCCATTTTCTAAGACAAACTCTAACCTTAACCAGCTCCTTAACAGCGCCTAAACTTAACCCTTCTAACCTTAACCAACTCCGAAACAATGCCTAACCTTAACCTTAACCATGCCTAACCTTAACCGGCGAAAGAATACACGTTAAAAAAAAGAATAATAATAAATTGATGGGATTCGAACTTGTCACCAACGGACCGCAGGACCGGCAGGTGAGCTAAGCTTCGAATGAAAATCATTGCGGATTACGGCTACATAATGCCCCAAGCTCTGCCGCAAGCTCTGCCACTCCGCTCTGCGGCTGCCGCGCCTGCCGCGGGGCGTGTCGCAACCAATCAGGGAAAACGCTGAAGCACTCGGCAGCACTCCTCCGCTGGCAATAAGCGGTGGGGACCACCCCCGAGTTGAGGGAGGAGTTGATGGTTGCAGTTAGGAATGGGAGGATGTCTGGTGCTATGGTCTGGAGGAGTGGAGAGGGTAACTGATCCAGCTGGCATGTAGTTGGACGGTTCGATGTTACCAGTTTCAGGGTCTAATGGGAGAGAAAGATGACTGAGTGAAGGATGAGGTTCTTGATTCAGTATTTGGAATGGGTGGGGGTTAGGAGAATGAGCTGCGGATGTTCTCCACTTTTTCCTCAAAGAAGATCGTCTTCGGCAGAGAGAGATGGGGGGAGGGAGGACATGGTAGCATGCAGTTTGCGAAGGTTCTTGGCAGAGGCCTCGATCCTATGGTGAAAGAAAGAAGTGTAATGGGAAATATTAAAGAGACAAACGATGAGCCGTTTACATTAATGATTCTGAGTCATTATTAATTTAATAGTAATACGAGTTTATTTCATCCGTGGCCACAAATGAAAGATCAGTTTACAATCAGAGACATGTTAATACAGTAGTGTCTGACCTTAGAATGATCCAGAGCTCTGGTCAGACATACAATTAAATACATGAAATGATGTAGAAGAAACAAAATGGCTGGTTAGAGAAATTAATAATACGACTATGTTATGGCTATGGCCTGGAAGCAAAACAGCTTCGTCTAACTGTTCCCATAACCTTGGGTTATGGCTCTGAAGAAACACTGGAAGCAACAACAAAAAGGTTATGGGAGATATTAGTACATTGGAGTCTTCTTAAAGAGACATACACACATTAACCAGTCAAGCTGGTCACACTGAAAGTCAAGCTGTATAACATGATATCTCAACACAGATCTATAAGGACATGATAATATATTCCACGACAGAAGCTATTCGAAGAAAGGAATAGAGCCTGGGCTCTTGCCAGACTCTCTGGGGATCCATCCCATTGGTTATCTTTTAGACAGATTAGAAACAAATGTACATAATCTGTCAAGAATGCTAAATCAAGCTATTATTTAGATTTAATCACAAGTTCATACCCAGACCCAACAAAATTTTGGAAAGCAGTAAATTCTAGTAAAACCAAGGCTACCATTTCCCTGCCTACAGAGGTAAAATACAATAACTGAAGATAAAGAGATTTGCCTGGCCTTCAACAGCTATTTTGCCCAAGCTGCACATTTGTTTAATGAAGTAGACTGTGAGCATTATTGTGAAGGGCCTCCTCTTGGTGACTGTTATGAACACAATGAGGGGCCTACCACTACATTTATCTTTGAGCCTATTACTCCTAATGCAGTTTTAATATGTTGATGTCTATTGATACCAGAAAGTCGACTGGGGAGGACAATCTGCACCCTTTCTTTCTTAAATTCGCTGCTCCATTAACCTCTTAACTCAATCAGCACCAGACCGAGGATAGTCAGGTTAACTCGCTAACCGTTCAGCGCCAGACCCGACTATAGTCGGGTTTTCATCGTTATTTCTTTTATTCGATATTTCTATTAATTTCTCTCACACGGACCTCAGGGTTACCATAGGGCTGGGCGATATGGCCAAAAACTTTATCGCGATAAAATGATAAAATTATTTTCATATAACTCTCAAAAAATCTACGCCCGCTTGCCTCAATGACTACCGCCCTGTAGCCCTCACCTCCATAGCCATGAAGTGCTTTGAGAAGCTAGTGAAGGGCTACATCTGTTCCTCCCTCCCCATCAACCTGGACCCTCTGCAATTTGCATATCGCCCCAACAGGTCCACGGAGGACGCCATAGCCCATGTGCTGCACACAGCAGCATCACACCTGGACAAGAGGCAGGGGAACTATGTGAGAATGCTGTTCATCGACTACAGCTCAGCATTCAATACCATAGTCTCCTCCAAACTCATAGCCAAGCTCAGGGACCTGGGCTTGAACTATGACCTCTGCCAGTGGGTCTTGGACTTCCTGACGGGCAGACCCCAGGTGGTAAGAGCAGGCAACTGCACCTCCTCATCCATCACGCTCAACATAGGGGCCCCCCAGGGCTGTGTTCTGAGCCCCCTCCTCTATTCCCTGTACACACATGACTGCGTAGCACAGCGGAACAACAACACCATCATCAAATTTGCTGATGACACAGTAGTGGTGGGCCTGATCTCTGCCAACGACGAAAGGGCCTACCTGGAAGAGGTAGAGAACCTGTCACAGTGGTGTCAGGAGAACTGCCTCTCCCTGAACGTCAGCAAAACAAAAGAGATGATTGTGGACTTCAGGAGGTCGGGGGTCAAGGACTACAGCCCCCTCAGCATCGACGGGGCACCGGTTGAGAGAGTGAACAGTTTCAAGTACCTCGGAGCCCACATATCCGAGGATTTGACATGGACCACACACATTGACAGTGTTGTGAAGAAGGCACGACAACGCCTCTACTTCCTCAGGCGCCTAAGGAAGTTCCAAGTCAGTCAGAAGATCCTTAGGAACTTCTACTCATGTACAATAGAGAGCATCCTGACTGGCAACATCACCTCCTGGTTTGGGAATAGCACTGCACAAGACCGTAGCAGACTACAAAGAGTGACACGTTCAGCCGAACGCACAATTGGAGGGGGGCTTCCCACCCTCCAGAACATTTACAACAAACGGTGCAAGGGGAAGGCTAAGAGAATTATTAAGGACTCGAGCCACCCGAACAACTGCCTCTTTGAACTGCTGCGGTCAGGCAAGCGATACCGGAGTCTTAAGGCGAGCACAGAAAGACTCAGAAGAAGCTTCTATCCCCAGGCCATCAGGCTGCTAAACGAACAATAAACACTATGCAACAACCATCAAATGCACACAGCACACACACCCACATGCACACACTCACTTAAACAAACACACTGCAGCACCCACTCTCCACACTTTAGATCACACAAACACACTTTATATTTATTGATAAAGGATTTGCACTACAACTCGTACACCTACTGTAAATTGTACCTAAATTGCACCTCATCCCATTTCTGCCTTGCACTATATAGTATTGTATATTAGTACACTGCACAGTATTGTATATTATATGGTAACTCAGTTACGTCTATTCTGCATCGAACATTGTACATATGTCTATACTGAACACTGTGACCTCATTTTTTTTTTTTTACTTCTAATTTACATGCTATACTATGTTATTTTATTTCATACTTATCTTGTCTTGCACAGTCTCTGGAGCGTAACAGTAAGAAGCATTTTGTATAAAAGTATTCTGTACTTCTGTATGACAACTATTAAAGAAACTTGAAACTATATCGATAATTATCGTCGATATAATGTCTGTCAAGTTTAATTAACTTCTTATGCCCGGCGCCGATGGACGGGCTATTAATAGACTTGTTTTGCTGCTGCGAATGTCTCGAGTTGATGTCGTCATCAGTCCGCGCACGTTAGCAGTTAGCCAGAGCAAGTGGTGTATATCCCATGACAATGTACTAAATATGACCCTAAAATACTCTGTTCCGCCCCAATACATTGCAACGACGTCCACCGTATACCCCACACTACTATAACCGTGGCCTCAGAATTCACGCCACACACCCACTCTGCACGTAAACTATAAAATAGCGCCGTGCAAGCTAATTATCCTAGCCAGCCTTGTTTACAAAGTACTAAATATCACCCTAAAATACTCTGTTCCGCCCCAATACATTGCAACGACGTCCACCGTATACCCCACACTACTATAACCGTGGCCTCAGAATTCACGCCACACACCCACTCGGCACGTAAACTATAAAATAGCGCCGTGCAAGCTAATTATCCTAGCCAGCCTTGTTTACAAAGTACTAAATATCACCCTAAAATACTCTGTTCCGCCCCAATACATTGCAACGACGTCCACCATATAACCCACACTACTATAACCGTGGCCTCAGAATTCACGCCACACACCCACTCGGCACGTAAACTATAAAATAGCGCCGTGCAAGCTAATTATCCTAGCCAGCCTTGTTTACAAAGTACTAAATATCACCCTAAAATACTCTGTTCCGCCCCAATACATTGCAACGACGTCCACCGTATACCCCACACTACTATAACCGTGGCCTCAGAATTCACGCCACACACCCACTCTCTTTTAGTGAAATTCACGTATTCCTCCATAGCGCCGTTTTCTGGGATTAGCCAGGATCAATCTGAAACTATAGTTATATTCACCACGGTATAACACGCGAACGTATGCATGAAGAAATTCATTCTTTTTCACATATTGAATGATTGATAGTTGATGTCAAATGGGCCATAGTATTGTATCCATAGCTATAATATAGAATATAGATATAGCCCTGCAAACACAGCCACTTATCCCTATCTCTTAGAGCATTGGCCCAGTAGGAACTAAGATGCTCTAGGCCTTCGGCGCTGAATGAGTTAACAGACAGGCAGAAAAGTGGCTATTTATCGGGCAGAAACCAATGTGTGAAAGTGGGCAAAATCCAGTCGGAACCCATTACAAAAGATGTTCCACAAGAATCAACCCTAGGCCCCGTTTTATTGACTTTATATGAATGATATTATTTTGTCCTTGAAGGGCTGTCAACTAAATTTATATGCGGATGACACAATTATCTACTGTACCACGGATTCTGTACAAATAGCTACTGACAATCTACAACCAGGGTTCGCACAAGGTCCTTAAAGTGCTTGGTTTTTTACAAAAAAAAAGTCCAGGCCTGGAATTCCTTGAAAACAGCCCATTTTTTATCAAGGTTCTTAAACATTCAAATCAACCATTCGCATTGAAAGTTTTGTTCATCCATGATAAAATTGTTCTGAATCAAGAAATAGATTTTTTTTTTTTATTTAAAGTGTAACTAATTGTCGGAAATTGATTTTAAGCCATAAGTATTGGATCCGATTTTCTTTCTATAGAAAAAACTGCATTTAAAAGTGAATTGTATCCTTTAAATGCCCTTAAATATTGATCACAACAGTTTGCTTATATTGACTAGGAATTGGTCTGACATAGAAAGGGTAACTGAATATAAATATCTTGGAATCTGGCTAGATTTTTATTTTTAAATATCATATAGACAACCTTGCCAGTAAATTGAGGCAAAACATTGGTTTCCTGTACAGGAATAGATCTAGTTTCCCAATGATGTGTAGAAAGAGGGTTATTGAAGCAGTCTTTCTATCTGTCTTGGATTATGGAGATGTGATTTACAGAAATGCTGCCCCTTCGACTCTTAAACCACTGCTTATCATTCTGCTCTTAGATTTATCACTGGTGACAGATATGATACACACCATGCATGAATATTATAAATTATAAATAATAGCCACAGCCTAAATATAGTCTCTCTTGTTTTTGCTTGTCATGTATTTGACCTTGCATTGTTGTCATCACCACACAACTGATTCCATAGTGCCAATGTGTTAATGAGAGAATCCCACATGCATGTAGCATCTTTAACTAAGTAGGTTGTGGCGTTTGACCTATCTCAAGCTCCGCCCTCTTTTCTTGATCCTCCATATCACAGGGTTTGAGATGGGTCAATTCCTGAAGGTGGATGATACAGTATCCCTAGATGCTGTTAGAAACGGAAGCGCCCAGGCATAGCAGTTCACATACCGGTAGTACGTCCTAATTGCTTGGTACAAGACCACCATGTGGACAAACCATTCTAGTTCCACATGCCACACCAGGGCCCTCATTTATCAATGTTGCGTACGCACAGATATGTGCGTAACCCGTGTGTACGATCATTTCTAAGCAAAGTGTGGGACGTATCAATTTTAACGTGTGCTTGACTTTGTGCGTATATATACGCACAGCTCCGACCGTGCGTACCTGGCGCCCAGCGGTAGAATATGGAGACTGCAGACGCGGAAATAAGCTTTCGTGTATTACTTCCAACACTGGCGTGTGTTCTGTATGAACCGTAATTCATTATAGTTAATTGTAAAATAGCGACAGTAGTGTAATTATAACGGGATCATGCTCGAACAAGAGGTTGGCCTGCTTGTTTGGCACGGGGGGGCAGACGCAGAACACCCACCTCCAAACGCGATTAAATATTGTTTAAAATAAAAAGCGAAATACTATTATTTTGTGTGTCATGTTTCCAAATAAGATTGGTCACAACGAAATGCTTTCTACTTCAATTTGTTGGTTGTTGAAACTTCACTGAGACTAAAAGACAGTCTATTTGTGAGCTCCCCCACAGACGTGATAATAATAATAATAATAATAATAATAATAATAATAGCTTCATTTTATATAGCGCCTTTCATGAGACCCAATGTCGCTTTACATAGGGGAAAAAAATAAAGTAACAAACATAGTGGACAGACACAACATATAAATATGATGATGGGATTCAAGTTCGCGTTTTTATTGATCACATAGGCAGGCTATACATAGGCTACATGGCACGGTCCATCGTGATATTGGAGATGGATCGAGCAATAGACTGTTACTGTCTGTACCACCCATGTAGCTGTCAAAGCTCCATCACAAATGCAGTTATGTGAATAGAAAGGTTCTTGTATATGCTCTCGTATATAGGCTACCTAATACCGACATCAAAATAGATTGTATGCCTCTACAAATCATATGCAGGTAGAAAATTTACGGAAGATCCGTTGCGATTTGGAATGAAATTGACAGAACTTTAATCCCTGGGTATTAATCGATCGAAACGAAGAAAAAGCAGTCATATTCCAGCATGGTTATTAATGACACCAATGGCAAACAGTGGTCTTTATTAGTGTTTGCGCTGCCCTGAGGCAGCAATGGTCTTTAGGAAGTTAATAGATGTCTGTCAGCCTGTTGCGTATTTCTCCCAGGCATTCGCTTGGCTTAGTCCACTTTTCCACATTTCATGGGGGTGTTTCATGACCATATATGGTTAATTACGGGCAGTGCTATATGCAAATACGTAAAACCGTGCATGAGCGTGGAGCGTAGAACAAGTGGCATTTATCAACACAGAGTGTGCGTAGAACCTGTGTACGCACGTGTGATAAATCCAGATTTTTCTGTACGTACACACATTCTAAATTCTGTGCTTAACACATCCAGCGCCAAAAGCGCTGTACAGCGTTATTGCCCGCCATGCATTGAATGCCAACAACGCTGTACAGCGTTTTTGAGATTAATATTAAAAATTTTCGCCATGGCATTCATAATTCATCCACCCAACCTTCGGTGCTGCAGCGGGACCCTGAATGGGACTGCAATGCCTCAATACCGCCGCCTGGTGGATGGTCGGGCGAGATACACTCTCAAAACCGGATGGTGTGATCGGTGCGTCGAGGAAATTCCTCCGGTAGTCACATCTTGTTACGTGGATCTAGACAAACACTATAGTGCATATGGATCGCTGCCATAACGCAATAATCTATATGATTTCGGCGTTTATTGCGCCATACAAACCGGAAATGGATGTAGGAGATCGGCGTCAAATAATTGGGATCTTTCTCATCCAGTCTCATCGGCACACGGTAAGAGGACAGTAACGTTATTTAGTAACACAACAATGTATGAATGAAAAAATATAACGTTCCCACATCCTGAACAATAGATAATCGATGTTGAATGGGCCATAGTAATGTCAACATAGCAATACAATTTAAAAAGTTATAGCCCTGCAAAGAAGGTAAACATCTCCATAGGGTTATAGTGCTGGCAGACTGGCTATATTGATGGATATAACCTATGGCGGGGAATGTGTTAACACTTTGACTGCCGGGACCCGTCTTTAGACGTCTTTCCTGGCCATGCTAAAGTTGCCGGGGGACGCTGTACAGCGTCCTTATATCAATATTTCAAAAATCTGCGATCGGATTCATAATGTCCCTCCGCTGGCCTGAGATCCACCAGCAGGACCCACTGAGCTCTCTGGCGGTTCAGGAGCGCCATCTGGTGGCCGATCGGCGCAACCGCTTAACAGGAAGCGCAGTAGAGGTTTTGCTGGTCGGCCATATTACTTCCGGGCACTCGGTATAGGTTCCGGCACTCTAGCTCGACACACTACATAGCGATCGATTGCCAATAACTCGATAAACAACATGATTTGGACGTATATACCATTATACAAGCTGGAGATGGACCGGGTAATAATATATCCCATAATGATAAAATGTCTACTCGACGATGATCGCCCAACGGCGCGCGGTGGTGACTGGGGTGAGTTTCAGCGTGTAACGTTACCGTCTTCGATAATAACTGATATTATCAACATTTGACCCACATTAGATGATTGGTATAACGCTGCCCACGGAATTATAAACGCCCCCTCGCCCATCCGGTCAACATCAGATGACGTGTAGTAACTTCTAGAAGTACGTCTAGTTGGAATTTTTTATATCGCGCTGATTGCCATAAAACTGTATTTCATCATCAATATAATGCATTTGGGGCTATATATCACGTTCTGGAGAAAGCTGCAGAAAGAGATGAAAACATACTTATACATTAGACCATACTTTACTATGTTTAAACTTTAAAAGTTTAACGTTGCTACACAATGAACAATACATATAGGACTTTGAATGGGCCCTAATAATGGCAATGTAGCAATAGAATTTAAAAAGTTATAGCCCTGCAAAGAAGGGGACTTTCTCCATAGACAAATAGCGCTGGCAATCTATGGTATATCATTAATTTAACCTTAGGCAACCAAAGTGTTAAGAATGAAAATAGAACACTTTCTAAGAATTGTTGATAAATGAGGGCCCAGGTTCCTTGGTAGTGTTGGAAACTTTCTGGAAATGTTCTATGCGAAGTTAAGCTCTGGAATTTAGGACATTTTGCCAAATTTCAATTAAAAGAATATTTGCTTATAATGGTGTACCCATAATAAGGCTATACTAGGTATTGTGGCATGTTTTGGTTAAAAGACTCACATTTTATGGAAAATCAGTTGAATTGCAACACTGCACTGTGCATTCAATATTTCATTATATAATGTTCACACTCCTCCATCACATGTACAGATAATTGCCAGCATCCAGAGACCAGAGATCACTGTGGTAGTTTTGAATGGGGAAACTACTGACTACAAAATAAACATATTCAGAGAAAATAATTAAAGGTGCTATTGTTAGAGTGCGGTAATAATAGCACAGACGTAGTCGCGTTCCGATGCAAAACAAACCGATTTATTACACACTCTACTGTCGCACTAACAACGCCTCCATTCACTTTCACTCGTCTCTTCTTAACCGTTTCTGCGCCATTAACACTTTGAATGCCCAGCAGGGGGCGCACATTTAGTGCTTGAATGCCCACATCCACTTCAATGTTAGCATTAATATCGCCTAATCTATGTTTAAAATTATGTGTCTAATCTGCCCGTCGCATTATCAATGACCTATTTCCAGTCAACATTGTCGAAGCAGATTGTTTTTTTATCGGTTCATTTCCGTTTCATAGCCTTTAGAAAACCCCTCGTTTTCACAGAAAAAAGAGGATTCCATGATAATCGCCCTGTACTGTAATATTCTAGAACGTTGTCATTTGTCGGTCTATTTATGAATAGTTTTCAAATAAACGCTAGATTATCGATAGTATATGTGTACGTGTGCACGCTAGTGCCGCACGATGAAAATCGATTCTCTCAGTTCCTGATCGCTCTTAGAGTCAAACAGCCATATCACAAAAAAAAGAAAAAAGCTTATATCTCCGTGAAAACGGGTCTGATTATCCCAAGACTGGTAACATAGATTCCTTACCTGAGATCAGATGGTATCCAAATGGATTATTCCAATTCCTGATCGCCATTCGAAAAAATCGATCCTTTTATTGATCCCACGCGTATACTGTAAAAACACATAATCCCCGCTGCTCTGAGGGTCCAGCATGAAGCTGATCGACCCCGGTTACATGAGTGAGAAGTAAAATGTGGAGTCCGGGTTCCCTTTTCCCATTCATTTTCATTGAGTCCAATCCAAAAGGGTGAATTACCATCTGGGAGACGATAGGGGGCGCTTTTTTCACATCTGAGCGCCTGGGGTGGCTGATTTTCCAACGGTAGACTCGGTTGATGAAATATGAATTCAGATCGCTAATAAAAAAAACAATACTATTCACATTGTCAGTTGTGATAGGACGTGTACCGTGTAATCGCAACGTCCTGGGTTCGAATCCCTACCTCGTTTCCTGTCTCTTACTGTCCTGTCCCCAATAAAGCACAAATGCCCTAAAAACATATCTTAACTGCGTGCTGCGAGACAGAGGTAGAGAGAGAGAGACAGAAAAAAAAAGAAAAAAAAACGTTCATTTGCACAGCAGATTAAATTTGATTTTCATAGTGGAATGGACAATGTACACTTGTTGTGTACCTTTTTTGAACAAATATTGGAAGATGTTTGAAAATCCCAATGCGGAGGCGGCTGGGTGGCGCAGCGGACATTGCGCTCGTCACCAACGCAAGCGACACCGGGTTCGAATTTGGCTGTCGGCGTTGCCTCCGGCTTGGGCCGGCCATCTTACTAACACAATTGGCAGAGTTAGCGGGTGGGAAGTCGAAGGGTGGTAGTCTGGTCGTTGTGAACAGCGACTCCTACAGGTCGGTTGGGGCGCCTGCACAGCAAAGTCAGGAAAATTGCGGGGGCAGTGTGAGCCTCCTACACGTTACTCCTCGCCAAATGAGAGTCCGCGCTGGCAGGTGAAAAGATGTGACAGGCTGCCTCCACATGTATCCGAGGGGACATGTGATGCAAGTCTTCTATCCTCCCTACAACCGGCCAGTGAGGGGCATATGCGAGCAACGATCAGGACAGGGGAGGGAGAATTGACACAAGAGATTAAATTGGGATGGGAAGAAAAATCAGAGAAAAAAGGAGGAGAAAAAGTAGATAAAAAAAAAAAAAATCCCAATGCGGCCGGGTGACATTTTAACTCGCATTCTCAAAGATTTTGCAGTCTGGAGCCCTGTCAGTTGTTTTTATGCTCAATAAACACAAATAATATTTCTCCCATATGTCCAGGACATTGAAATCTTCCAGGACACGTGGACGGGCACAGATTCTTTTTTGTAATGGAAATCATGGGTCTGGGGCGCCCCCCAAATTCTGCTTAGGGCCCCACCATACAGGCTGAGGCCAGGTCTGACCCCACACATTGTTTGCTGTGGTGAATCAGGCCAGTTGACATATCTGCTTTTCTGTGATATCAACTCTTCAGCGCCTGATGTGATCATCGTGATCATTCCCTATGACATCACTGCCCCTCTGAATAATTGCACACTTAAATAATTTAAAGCACACCTGCCTACGACTACTAGAATGAGAACCATATGCTGCCTGTCTGACAGCCGCACTATGACTCAGAGCTGACGTATGTAACAGAGTTACCACCACACTGGGCTCCCTTCCTCCACCAGTCCCATGCTATATCCAGATCCCTACACTCTGCATCTTCTGGCCATTCCTATTCGGGCTCCTGGGGGGTCATCAAAGCAAAGCAGGCTATTCTCTGTTCTCGCTCCACAACTTCCCACCACAGTCAGGAAACCAGCCCAATTTTCTGCTGTGGACTAAAAACAAAATGTCTTCAATATTTTTATTTTAAATATATAATAATAAAAAAGAACCCTCTTACTGTCTTTTACGTATCTATGCTATATTGCGATTGCGATTAAATGTGCGATTATAATTATAAATCTTTTTAAGCAGCCCCACAGAGGTTTATTGTAAAATGCGGCCTGCATCTGGCCTATGCGGTGGGTCTGTTCAGGACACCGAGCCTGAAAATGTTTCTTTTTACCTGGGAATCGATACCGGTACGGTACCCTACGGTACCCTACGGTACCTTTTTTTCTGTACTTTACTCTCCCTCTCTGAAGTCTAAACTTCACAAAACACAATCTAAAACCCCATACCTCCCTCTCCCAACCGTTCCTACAACAATAACAACAACTTGCAAAGGAGATCTTGTATCTCAATGGGACTTCCTGTGTTAAATAATAATAATTTCAAATTTCGATTTAAAATCGATTAATCGTTCAGCCCTACTATGCACTCAGTGTAGTACTCAAGTTTGGCACTGCTAGATGTAAGACCTTCGATTTTAATTTATTTATTTATTTATTTTTATCATGTTGTGGGACTTGTACAGCCTTTGGTAAACTTTGTTGTTTTTAAATGTGCTCTATAAATAAAGTGGATTGGATTAATGAATTAAGTAGCCCCTTTCGTGACTGTGACGCAGCCAACACGGCTGTGTGATTTAATTCAAGGTGGATCGCTGTTGTCGTTTGAACAACTTTAGATTTCATGGGAACTACCAATCCCCCAAATCAAGAATGTTTAAGATGAATGAAGTAAGATTTTGATTATTTGAAATATGGCCTGTGTAGACTAAACTATGCACAGAATTATGTCAGTCTACAAGGTCCGGATTCTACATGGTCCGGCAATGTAGACCTTGTAGACTCCACTAGAGACCAATTATCAGTGAATGTTCATGCATTTTTAGAAGGGCTACTTCCACAAAAAAACAAAGAACTCACCAAAACATCTCAGTAGCACCTTATCTAAATGTTCTATTTCATATATGGAGATTCATATTTATTTATGTATTGCATGCTTTTCTACATTTTATTTCCTATTTTGTTTATTCATCCCAGTATCTTTCTTTCTTATGTGTGGAATTCTACAAGGCATTTACATTCACATTTACATTTAGTCATTTAGCTGACGCTTTTATCCAAAGCGACTTACAAGTTCTGTACGACAGGTCATCAGGAAGGATACAACTCTTATCAGCTGAGTAACAATATTCATCAAAGTGTTGCGTGTTACAGTGTAGGTTAGTTTATTAGGACAAGTGCATGACAGTAAGGTTAGTTAGGGTTAGATTTTTTTAATTTAATTTTTTTAATTTTATTTCAGATAATGGTTGAAGAAGTGAGTCTTTAGTCGACGGCGAAAGATTGGACGGGATTCGGCTGTCCTAACTGGGGTGGGTAGTTCATTCCACCATTGTGGGGCAAGGACTGAGAATAGGCGTGTAGGTGGTGTATATGTGTTTGAGGATGATATCCTTCAAACAGGCAATAGTGATGATATAATTTGGGCAGTGCTGAGCTGGGTTACTTTCCTCCAGTGTATTTGTCCCCCGGCCCCACCCAATGGCCCCATGCGCACACACACACACACCAAAGTAAAAAAAAATATTATATTTTTTTTGAATTTATTTTTATTTATTTTTTAAGCTTCGATTTTTTTTTAATGTTCGAAGCTTGTGCCATCGAACGAAGCTTCGAAGTATTTAAGACAGCCCGAGCTAGATGAACAATGCCACTTACCCTTAGCCGTCAGAAGTGTACCCCTCCTGCTGACTTGTTGCACACAAATTGTAAGTTGCCTTGGATAAAAGTGTCGGCTAAACGGCTACATGTAAATGTATGCATGGCCCAAAGTCCCTTTCAGTCTCTCTTACACATCCATTTCAATCATGCACACGAACCCCCTCACAAATGTGTAACTGAGCCCTGTGTGGAAAAAGGGGAAAATCCATGTCTGGTTGATGGTGATGGCATCTCACAGCCACATCATCAAGAAACATATTGAAAACATATACGGTTTTGTCAGTGAATAGGCAGAGCTTAGCCCTGTCTCCACAGTCACAGCAGTTTGACTCACTCTTCTGTACATTCTGTTCTTCTGTCATCATAGTTTGCACATTTTGGCTTGTTAACGTATGTCTTACCATAAAGAACTGTTTTTAATTTTTTTTTATTAGTTTACACAGGCCTATTTTAGTAGAAATGTCAGGCATAGACTTACATTTGTTGGGATTCCAAAATGACCTTATTAGTTGGCATTTGGTGTTTGTATTTGGAGACGGCTCATATGTAAGCTAATGTTGCCCTGACTGGTGCCCCTGTGTGTGTGTGTGGGGGTGGGGGGCATGTTTGCTGTAGAATACTTTCTTTCATACCCATGCTGCTAATACAGTGAATGAAAGGGCAAACATTACGTTTACAGTTTTGGAAAAAGGTTATTTTGAGCTGGTCTGTTCTGCCATATGTTGATCTTCCATATTGGACATCACTCATGCTTTATGAACTTATCTGAGAAATCCACAACCAGTCAGAACTCAGCTAGGCCTCAGGTAGGGAGAGCTCAGGTTGGCCTCAGGTAGTCAGAGGGAGCTCAGGTAGTCAGAGCTCATAGTATATCGCTGATAGTCTATCAGTGAGCTGGATACAATCCTACCTGGAGGGAGAGAACAGATGGTGGAGGTAAACGGTACTCTATCCCCCCCTCCCAGTGAGCTGTGGTGTTCCACAAGGAAGCATACTAGGACCGTTACTGTTCCTAATTTATGCAAATGCCATGTCAGCTTGTGACTGCAACTTGTTCCTGTTCGCGGACGACTCAGCCCTGCTGGTCTCTGACAAGAACAAGTTGCAGGTTGAAAAAACCCTCAGCTCTGAACTCGGCAGAATCTGCACCTGGCTCGCTGATAACAAACTATCGTGACATTGCTTTTGTAAAACTGACCAACCAGGTAATGTTACTTGCAAGCAGTGCAGCAGTCTGCCACTCAACACTACTCAAGGAAGAGCAAGCATTGTCCAGTTAATGTGAAGCTCTGTAGAAACATCAAACTCTCAAGCATGAGGTACAGAAGCCTACCTAGACATAACCAAGAAGCTGAGATGGAGAAATGTCACCACCTTCATTCTCAAAATCGACCTGAGAGCAAAAGAGTCCATTAGTCCAACTGCAGCCCTTCGCAGTAGGCAAGACTTCCAGAGGAGGCGGTTACAGGTGTTGCACAATCTGGTTGCAAAAAAGAAAAGATAAGGTCCTAATGTTAGTGTTTGAGCCAGGATGACTTGGGAGGGGTCAAGATGACCCCCTTAAAAAAATGTAGGGGGACACTGATATTTGATTAATTTTCTTTGTCCCTTTCCTATCCCACCTTCCTCTTCCCTATGAACAGTTCAATATATACAAATAAAATGTGTTCATTCATTCAAATGCAGTGTTTATAAAAAATAAAAGATTGTTTAGAAAATGTTAAGGGTTTTTTCTTAAGGCGCAATCACATCCCTAAGAACCCACCTCACCCCTGCCCACTTTGACAACCTAGGATGGCTTAGAGTAGACGACAGAATACAGCAACTTGCAATGGGCCTGGTCTACAATATACACTACACCACTAAGCTACCCATGTACATGTCGAGGTACTTCCCAAAGGTC
Source organism: Notolepis coatsorum (assembly GCF_963971535.1). Lineage (NCBI taxonomy): Eukaryota > Metazoa > Chordata > Actinopteri > Aulopiformes > Paralepididae > Notolepis > Notolepis coatsorum. The sequence goes on from NC_140182.1 coordinate 50,284,939, forward strand.
AGTGAATACCACAACCACAACACCAGAGGGAGCTCCACAAATCATGTTAAACCCAGATTCGGCTCAAACAAGGGACTAAACACGTTTCGCAATTATGCCACAACAATGTGGAATGCCCTACCCACAGCTGTAAAGGAATGTGAATCACTACCCACCTTCAAAACCTCTCTAAAAGAGCACCTACGGGAGACTGCAATTAGAAACTGGCCCCTGTAAATGTCCAAACCCAACCCCCTCCAATGTACAGTCGTCCCCCCACCCCACCCACCCAACCAACCACCTCCAATGTACAGTTTCCCCCACCTACCCAACCTCCTCCAATGTACAGTTTCTTCCCCCTCAAATGTATACTCCTTTTAGACTCTTTTTGTACTCACAAACAGTACTGTATATTTGTAGATCTGGTATATCATAAATGTCTAGATGTAACAGTACTGTATCTGTATGTCATGTATGTCGTATATGTTATGATGAATTGAAAATGGGGGACCCTGATGTAAACAAGACGAAAGACTTTCTCTGGTCTGCATCCCCTTAACAATTGTGTGTATTGAGCTGTACTGTATTGTACCCATTCTGCAATCTGTTAATAAAATGTTCAATCAATCAATCAATCAGGTAGTCGGAGCTCAGGTAGTCAGAGCTCAGGTAGTCAGAGCTCAGGTAGTCAGAGCTCAGGTAGTCAGCAGGTAGTCAGAGCTCAGGTAGGCCCCAGGTAGTCGGAGCTCAGGTAGTCGGAGCTCAGGTAGTCGGAGCTCAGGTAGTCGGAGCTCAGGTAGTCCGAGCTCAGGTAGTCAGAGCTCAGGTAGGCCTCAGGTAGTCAGAGCTCAGGTAGTCAGAGCTCAGGTAGTCGGAGCTCAGGTAGTCAGAGCTCAGTTGGCCTCAGGTAGTCGGAGCTCAGGTAGTCAGAGCTCAGGTAGTCAGAGCTCAGGTAGTCAGAGCTCAGGTAGTCGGAGCTCAGGTAGTCGGAGCTCAGGTAGTCAGAGCTCAGGTAGTCAGAGCTCAGGTAGGCCCCAGGTAGTCAGAGCTCAGGTAGTCAGAGCTCAGGTAGGCCTCAGGTAGTCAGAGCTCAGGTAGGCCTCAGGTAGTCAGAGCTCAGGTAGTCAGAGCTCAGGTAGGTCTCAGGTAGTCAGAGCTCAGGTAGGCCTCAGGTAGTCAGAGCTCAGGTAGTCAGCTCAGGTAGTCAGAGCTCAGGTAGTCAGAGCTCAGGTAGGCCTCAGGTAGTCAGAGCTCAGGTAGGCCTCAGGTAGTCCAAGCTCAGGTAGAGTGCTAACATACAGTTTTTGACCACACTTAATTGTCGGTTCATCAGCTTAATTGACAAAACCCTCTTTGTTTGTTTTCTAGTTATAGCAAGACTTTATAAATATTTTTATATATTTATAAAAATATTGTAAAAACTATTGTAGAGATCCAACGTATTTATATATATACAATAGTTTTTTATTATTTTTTGCGTGTCTGACTGCATACATCGGGGGTGGCCAACCAGTCAGAGAGCCACAAAAATTACTGTGGTACCACAAAGAGCCACACCATATACCAGCATTTCTCAACCTTTTTTTCAGTCATGGCACCCTTCATGTGTTTATAGGTCTCACCCTCTGGCCTCTGAAGTTGCTAATGTCTTTTTTATTTGGGCCTCACAGGGTTAAAAGTACCCTGTGAGACCCCTGGTTGCAAAATTACAAAATCATGTTTAGCCATTAAAAAAATAAAGTCTGTAAATGTTTATTTAAAAAATGTTAAGCACATGTATAGTCAATTGGTCCTGTTGTTCAGCCTCACAATGCTATTTGATAGTAAATGTGTTTATATGTCCCACCCTCTGAAGTTGCTAATGTCTTTTTAATTTGGGCCTCACAGGGTTAACCTCTTGTGTCCGAAATATACAGTAAAAGTGTATTTTCAGCATTACGTTTGTTTACCAATGATTTTAACTGTTATTAGTGAAATATAAGATTATAGAAATCTCAGGGCATTGAGTCGGAAATCAGCGCATATTGACAGGAGGAAGTGGAGCAGCCAAAAGTGAGTGTAGTCTTTTGAAGGAAGATACTCTGGGCTTTCGAATTTAGAAAAACTACCCTACCCAGCTCACGCCAGCCCCCGTCAATCATCTGACTTCTGGATTAACTTTTTTATTTCTCTTATTTTTTGGGATTATGTCCCACAAACCTGAACGTTATTGCCATAAAACAGAACGCAGTTAGTTTCTCTACCTTTCTGTGAATGTCTAGCAAAAAACGGTGTTGCAATATGATGAAAAATGGTGGAGAAATGTACATTATAAAAAATATGGCAGAATTCAGTACTGTATCTACAAAACCTGTGTAATCATCTTCCCTTTATTTATTTGCTTAGATTTTTCAGGTCTGGACATTTTTAGCATGGTGTTATTCAGTCAATTATAATAATTTTTTTTTATGGATGGAAGAGCCACACATGAGCCACATGCGGCTCGCGAGCCGCGGGTTGGCCACCCCTGGCATACATCATACCTGGAGCGGAGCCCCAAGGCAACTTTGGTCCATAGCATTGCCTATACAACCATATTAGAGCTTTCTTTCTCAACTCTCAGTACATTGGCTCAACTCTGTCCACTCATCTGAGTCAGTTATAGAAAGTACGGCCTAAACCGCAACACTAGTTTTGAACTTCATCCCTTCTGTCAAGCATTCTGTCGGTTCTAACGGTCCTTTTCTCTTTGTGGTGTCCCAGGTCTCTGGACGGACGTCTGCAGGTGTCCCACAGAAAAGGACTGCCTCATGTCATCTACTGTCGACTGTGGCGCTGGCCAGACCTGCAGTCGCACCATGAGCTGAGGGCCGTGGACCTTTGTGAGTTCGCCTTCCACACCAAGAAGGATGAAGTCTGCGTCAACCCCTACCACTACCAGAGAGTGGAAACCCCAAGTGAGTGAGCTGAGCTGGCCACGTGGTCTCTTTATCCATGTTATTTTATAACATAATGATGTGAATGAATACTATGGTATAAGGTTTTAATTGCATTATATATATATATATTTATTATTATTGCTGACTGAATTATTTCAGGAATTTGAACTGGATTTAAAAGAGGGGCTTTGAGATGGATCCATTGGATGTTAATAAGTGTGTCTGTATTTTCCACAGTTTTGCCTCCTGTCTTAGTACCACGTCACACAGACATCCCTGCAGAGTTCCCCCCGCTGGACGACTACAGCCACTCCATCCCAGAGAACACCAACTTCCCAGCCGGCATCGAGCCCCAGAGTAACTACATCCCGGGTGAGAGACCACGTACAACAACTCACGTATCCAGGGGGAAAAAACAACCTTTAGGAAGTTGTTTTTAATTCAATTAGGGCCTTGTTCACTTAATGCACTTGCAGTGAATTGGACACTGTAGGACTAAGCGTTGAACACATGACTGACCTGTGTAGATTTAGAGTGTTTGTTGTCTGAACATCCTCTTTGTGTGTTTGTGTTTCAGAGACCCCTCCACCAGGGTACCTAAGTGAGGATGGAGAGACAAGCGACCACCAGCTCAACCACAGCATGGAGACAAGTGAGCTACACATGAACACACGCACGCACCCACACCACACACTGATAGCATCCCAGTTTTGTAGTATCATATCAATTACATATCCTTGTTCTGACCCAATGCTCTCTGACCTCTTCATCTGAAGGTTCACCCAGTTTGTCGCCCAATCCTGTCTCACCAGCCAACAATAACCTTGGTAAGTTAAAAATAGTATTATTACTAACTGTAGCCTACTAGTAGGCCTATTTCCAACATTATTTAACCATCTCAAAGTGATAGAATAAATAGAACCTATAGGTTCTACCAGTATATCAGTTAGATCAGATTTGATCACTGTAATATTCAAATTGGAATTATTCTCCTCCTCAATCTTTGGTTAAGTTGTCCTACTTTTAACCCTCTGAAAATGATGGTGGATCATCTGTCATTAGCATTACGGTATTTTGGTGGCCATAGTCGGCTCAGTTTCTAAGCCAGCGAGAAGCCATTGGCATCATCTGAAACTAGACATCAGACTCTGTACTTCCTCAAAATCTGAACCACCCGTGTGACGCAACTAATTCTGCGAATCTATCATGGTCGCTATTGCCCAGATGGCCACACTGTCATCCAGGAAGTACTAGCTTCTAGGTTTATAAGTTGATAAATTTTTGTTAACGAGAAAGTTGAAGTTAACCGGCTTGGGGGAAGACGTGAGGGGTGCGGGGCATTCATAGATCCTTGCATTCTCAAGGAGGGTAAGGTGTAGGGATGTTGCTAGACATTTTCAGTCATTTATTGAACATTTTTGGTGAATAAATCAGACCCAACTAATTGTTATTCAATATACAACATTTGTGTATTATTTAACAAGTGTTAAAACATGCGTGGAGGTGATCGTTAGATGTTATCTCCGGGTAACAGCAAGGACCTAGTACCTTGAGGCAGACTCTTCCTCACTGTACCTGAACCCAGTGTACTGTACCTGTCCTCTTCATTTCCAATAGTCTCTCATCTCTATAAATACCTCTTGCAATTTGATCATCCTCCCCTGTCTGGATGGAGTTTAATCTGCTGTACGATAATATCTGACATGTTCTCTGCATCAACTTCACTTCACTGGCTTGGCTCTCCCCACTGTGGGATATTCCAACACACCAGCATGTGTTTATTGATGATGAAGATGCTGATGGTTCATGTCACCTCTGCCCGAGACACTGAAGAGATTAGCACAGTCAAAACACAGCTGAACTCTGGCAACAGCAATCATAACAGTATTGTTCACATGAAGCCTGCAGGCCAAGTCAAAAAATGGGAGAAGTTTGGCTTGAGGTGTGTGTGCATCCGTGTGTGAGAGAGAGAGAGAGATATGAGTAATATACAGGAGCAGTGGACTGGGTATGGGAGGCTCAGCCTCAGGGCAGTAACAGAGGAAGTGTGGTATGAATGGAGCCTTTGTCTGCAGCCTATCAAAGTTCTGCGGAGAGGCCAGCCACAGACAGACCAAGGTAATGTAATAATGATAATATCCTGTTGGCCCGTTATTCTATCTGTGTGGAAAGCCACCAGGGGGGTCATTGTAAAAATGATAAATAGACGGGTCACATGCACGGCCCAGGCCCGGCTGCAGCCATGTGGGTCATGGGAACCAGGCAGCGGAGGGTGTTCAAAGGGAACTCTTATCAGCGTCCAGCATCTCCTTCATTAACTGCTCGTTTGCCCTCAGACTAGTTTACCTGTTCTCATGAACTTCTTAATTCCTTTCTCACACTCGCTCGCTCACTCTCTCTGTTCTATCTGTTTCCATCTCTCTCCCCCTGCTCCCTCAGACCTGCAGCCTGTGACTTACTGCGAGTCTGCCTTCTGGTGTTCTATCTCCTACTATGAGTTGAACCAGAGGGTAGGGGAGACCTTCCACGCCTCGCAGCCCTCTCTCACGGTAGACGGCTTCACGGACCCCTCCAACTCGGAACGCTTCTGTCTGGGCTTACTGTCCAACGTCAACCGCAACTCCGCTGTAGAGCTCACGCGCAGACACATAGGTACTGGTTCACAGACACATAGGTACTGGTTCACAGACACATAGGTACTGGTTCACAGACACATAGGTACTGGTTCACAGACACATAGGTACTGGTTCACAGACACATAGGTACTGGTTCACAGACACATAGGTACTGGTGTACAGACACATGGGTACTGGTGTACAGACACATAGGTACTGGTTTACAGACACATGGGTACTGGTGTACAGACACATAGGTACTGGTGTACAGACACATAGGTACTGGTTTACAGACACATGGGTACTGGTGTACAGACACATAGGTACTGGTGTACAGACACATAGGTACTGGTTTACAGACACATAGGTACTGGTTCACAGACACATAGGTACTGGTTTACAGACACATAGGTACTGGTTTACAGACACATAGGTACTGGTTCACAGACACATAGGTACTGGTTCACAGACACATAGGTACTGGTGTACAGACACAGGTACTGGTTCACAGACACATAGGTACTGGTGTACATACACATAGGTACTGGTGTACAGACACATAGGTACTGGTTCACAGACACATAGGTACTGGTTCACAGACACATGGGTACTGGTGTACAGACACATAGGTACTGGTGTACAGACACATAGGTACTGGTTTACAGACACATAGGTACTGGTGTACAGACATATAGGTACTGGTTTTATCTCACAGGAACCGTGTATACACACACTATGGTTTCCTGTTTTACGCTTGCACTATTAGGAGTGTTAAAAAGTAATAACTGCATCATGATACATTTATATAATTGTGTAAATCCTAGTGCAAGGATGTGTTTTTAAAACTTGTGTTTTATTTAACCCTCTAAAGCCTTCATAGACAATGGTTTGCCTGGACATAGTGTTATATTTTTGCCAATTCTGAGCTTATTCTTTGAGTCAGTATGAAGTGTTATACCTTTTTATGATTCAGGGGAACCTACCCTTTATTTCTGGTGCAGTGTAAAGTCACCATCATACATTACCTTTGTGTGAGCATACAATATTTTTTTTTTTTTTTTTTAAATCCCACTGTAAAACTGTCTAGGATGCTCTGCTTTAGAGGGTAATACCTTGTTGTGAGGTTGCAATTGTATCTTATCTTAAAAGATAGAATGGAATAAAATGTAATTGAACCATTACCAAAATGTAGGATTTCTGATGCAGACAAATTCAACATAATCACAATGGTATTTAATTGTGCACTTACATACTTACTGTAGGTAGAAATCCACTGAGCTGGTGTCTGTCCTCCTCCTGCAGGGCGAGGCGTGAGGTTGTACTACATCGGAGGAGAGGTGTTTGCAGAGTGTCTCAGTGACAGTGCCATCTTCGTCCAGAGTCCCAACTGCAACCAGCGCTATGGCTGGCATCCTGCCACTGTGTGCAAAATCCCTCCAGGTCAGCATGACCATACACCCATGGCACACACACTCTCACACTCTCACACTCTCACACTCTCACTCACTCACTCACTCACTCACTCACTCACTCACTCACTCACTCACTCACTCACTCACTCACTCACTCACTCACTCACACACACACTCACACACTACTATCATCATCATCATCATCATCAGGGCTCATGGCCTGTATTGGTTGTACCATGGTTTTGTTCTGAGACGCATCGAAACTGAGGAGTGAACATGTACTTGTTTCTCAGGCTGCAACCTGAAGATCTTCAACAACCAGGAGTTCGCTGCCCTGTTGGCCCAGTCCGTCAACCAGGGTTTTGAGGCCGTCTACCAGCTTACCAGGATGTGTACGATCCGCATGAGCTTTGTGAAGGGCTGGGGAGCAGAGTACAGGTAAATCAATGACTTTACCAAGGAGTGATATTTTTCTGAACTCTACATTCACTCTACATTCAATAGCTCTTTGCTTAAAGCTGTTTTAACGGTGCCAAAACAAATAACATGGCTAGGGATTCAAATAATATGATGAGTGAGATGTGTTTTACAGGCAAGAATGCAAGTTGGCCTGCGCTATCGAGCACAGCTTGCTGTATTTTATGATGTTCTATTAAATATGTCCTCTCGATCGTAAATAAGGACGGGGCGCAACTTAAGTCTCAGGGGAAAACACATGTGTACCCTAAGCCTAAGCGACGTATTTCAGCTATGCTGTACCTGGTGTTTCACATTGAATCGATTGATGCTGTGCCATCTGGTCGTAAAGACATTTAAGAACTTTAGCGCATGTGTTGTTTTGTTCAGACTACAAATAGGTTTGTAATAGGCATTTCCTCTTATGTACAAGAAATCAGATAATTCCAGATGTATCTATTTACCAAGGTTGAGTAGTGGCACCATGTATCTATTTACCAAGGTTGAGTAGTGGCAGCATGTATCTATTTACCAAGGTTGAGTAGTGGCAGCATGTACGTATCTATTTACCAAGGTTGAGTAGTGGCAGCATGTATCTATTTACCAAGGTTGAGTAGTGGCAGCATCTATCTATTTACCAAGGTTGAGTAGTGGCAGCATGTATCTATTTACCAAGGTTGAGTAGTGGCAGCATGTATCTATTTACCAAGGTTGAGTAGTGGCAGCATGTATCTATTTACCAAGGTTGAGTAGTGGCAGCATCTATCTATTTACCAAGGTTGAGTAGTGGCAGCATCTATCTATTTACCAAGGTTGAGTAGTGGCAGCATGTATCTATTTACCAAGGTTGAGTAGTGGCAGCATGTATCTATTTACCAAGGTTGAGTAGTGGCAGCATATATCTATTTACCAAGGTTGAGTAGTGGTAGCATATATCTATTTACCAAGGTTGAGTAATGGTAGCATATATCTATTTACCAAGGTTGAGTAGTGGCAGCATGTATCTATTTACCAAGGTTGAGTAGTGGTAGCATATATCTATTTACCGAGGTTGAGTAGTGGTAGCATGTATCTATTTACCAAGGTTGAGTAGTGGCAGCATGTATCTATTTACCAAGGTTGAGTAGTGGCAGCATGTATCTATTTACCAAGGTTGAGTAGTGGCAGCATGTATCTATTTACCAAGGTTGAGGCCCCGTTTAGACGGAAACGCTAGCAGGTGAATCCGCAAAAATATTTTTTCGGATGTGCCTTTCGTTTATACGAAAAAACGGCGTTTTTACGGGGTGAAACCGCAAAAAAGTGAGACTACCTTCCAGGGTGGAATTCCTAGAAACGCAAAAGCTTTGCGCTCTCGTCTAAACTGTTAAAACGTATAAATCTGATAAAACGATGACGAAAGGTTTGTCACGGCTCTGGTCGCGCGTACTGCTTACGTCACAGGTAGCAGGTATGCGCCAGTAGCCGAGACGTAAACAAAGCAAGTATGTCTGACTTATATCAACGGAGATCACCTGAAGGCTACATTGGCAGTACTTTTAACCCTTTCACTGCCACACGACAGAAGGTTACCCCTTTACTATCACACAACCGGCTGTCGTGTGGCAGTGAAAGGGTTAAATACACAAGAATCTGTCCCGCGGCGTGAGTGGACCCACTGTCTGTGAGTGACTCTGCTTTGGTGCAATCACATTCCCCATCCACAGTCTGCGAATCAGAGGCAGAGTAGGGCGGGTCTTCACAGCACGTCATGTGACATATGCGCCAATCGTGTGACAGCGGGTCTCCGTCGTTACAGCGTCGTCTGCACGGAGAATTCCACTCAAACGCTCGTCTAAACTTAAAATTAAAAGTGAAACCGCAAGATGACTTTTGCGGTTTCTGTTCACAAAACGCTCGTCTAAACGGGGCCTGAGTAGTGGCAGCATGTACGTATCTATTTACCAAGGTTGAGTAGTGGCAGCATGTACGTATCTATTTACCAAGGTTGAGTAGTGGCAGCATGTACATATCTGGTGGGGACCAGACTCGCCACGGTTCAAATACAAACAAATTCAAAAGGTCCACGCAAGAGCAATATCAATCAATAAGAATATTTATTGAATTAAGGCAAAAATCCAGTTTGATAAGCAAGAGAATGGTCATAGACAGTCCGATGGTCAAAAACACAAAACGGGCTCGCCGACAGAAAAAGGGATTGTTCAATACTCTGGGTAGTCGTCCGGTCCAGGGTCAGTACACAAGGGGGAATCTCAGTCAGTCCAGGGTCCAGTACATAAAGAACACCTACTTGCTTTCTCATCATCTCCCACTACCTCTCAGTCACAACTCTGAATACTCAATCTCTCTCTCTCTCTCAATAACACAACTCCAACTCCGCTCAACCCTCTCTAACCTAGTGTTAATGTAGTGTATGGGACTGGGTGTGTGCACGTGAGATGTGGCTGGACTAATGATGTACAGGTGTGTTCTATCAGTACTAATAAGCTACCTAATTGACTCTACTCCTTCCGTGATGGACATATCTCTCATCCTTCACATATCCAAAGGAGGGGGAGGAGATCTGTCACAGTATCTATTTACCAAGGTTGAGTAGTGGCAGCATGTATCTATTTACCAAGGTTGAGTAGTGGCAGCATGTATCTATTTACCAAGGTTGAGTAGTGGCAGCATGTACTTATCTATTTACCAAGGTTGAGTAGTGGCAGCATGTATCTATTTACCAAGGTTGAGTAGTGGCAGCATGTATCTCCATCGTTCCTGTTTCAGACTTCAGCAGGACATGGACTTAATAATGACCACCACCAGAACGTGCCGCAGCTCTCTATTTCTGAATACCTGTTAGATAAACAGAGTGGATGTTGAGGGAAGCTGTCAGGCTGCTCTGAGGCACGTGTAATCCTCTAGGCGTGGGGAGGCTGGGGGTCTGAAGGGGCCCCTGCCCAAGGCTATCCTCTGGAGAAGCCGTCCGTCTGCAGATACCACAGCATGTGGAGCCACTTCCAGCCTGGCTCTGATTATTGAAGACACCCACTCAGCTTTTCTCACGCCACCTCTTCTCAACCAGACCCCCCCCCCCCCCTACAGTCAAGACCAAATGATATGATATAAACATGACATTGATTGTGATTTTCACTAAAGTTAAGGAGAAGTCTTGCCAGTGTAGGTAGGTAAAAAAATAAAAAAACATGACCCGAGAGACTGATGGGGCTTTGGCCTTTATGGCTGGAAGGACTAGTGAACCCAATTGGGGATGAAAGGAGAGGCCAAAGTGTGACAAGGGTATTGTGCATTGGGGGGGGGGGGGGGGTCAAAAGAGAGGGAGATGATGGGTGGAGGGGGGCAGCAGCAGTGAGACGGCTGGAGAGGGTTGAGTAATGGGGGAAGAATGCAGGAGGCATGCAGGGGTGGAGGCTTGTGGGGGTGGACATGTTCAGACACTCTGTACAAGGGGGGGATTCCCACTGGACTCTGGACTGCAGCCCCGTGTCACGTTTCAGACACCCAATCCACCGGAGAGAGAGCGGCTCTGCCGGAAACTTTGCTGATTTGAGAAAATACTGGAGTGATAACCGGCTTCACCGCCAGGCGGTCTGGAGTAACTAGCAGTGCCAATTCAAAGAAAATACCAAGTAGACGACAATTTATTTGAACGCTAACAGAATAATAAGTACAATGAAGTTGACACTTATTTCGATGAGAAGCACAAGTCAGAAGGCGATAACTTGACCCGTCGTGATGTGTTGTGGCATTGACATGGTAACGACATCATCCCCCCCCTTCTCATCCATCTCTTTCCCTCCTCAGGCGTCAGACAGTCACCAGCACCCCCTGCTGGATAGAGCTGCACCTCAACGGCCCACTACAGTGGCTGGACAAGGTGCTCACTCAGATGGGCTCCCCCAGCCTCCACTGCTCCAGTGTCTCCTAGGAGCTGCACACACACGCACCATGACCCTCCCTCCCATCACACACACGAACCACACAGGAAAGCAAGAGGTTCTCAAGAGAAGATGATGAGGAAGACTTGACGCAATCCGATCACTCTCATCCCTCTCAACGACAGGTCCCAACGTTTCACCTCACACTGTAAAGCACTTTTCCTAGTAAGGAGTAGCATTTTAGTGTCCATTTGATGGGTCTGTTTAATGACGTTTGTCGTCTCGTCCTCTGCCGTCAGCCACAGCATGTTAGCAATAGTTTTGAAAAAGACTGAACACATGTTCCCGTTTCTTTTTCCCTTTCATCGTGCATTCAGACAGTATCGTGTCTGTACTTTGTATGGAGTTGCCTTTTATCACTTTTTGATAAAGGAAATCCTTTAGATCATTGTGTAATTTCAGCCGAGTCGTCTCTTTTACACATAAAATGTTTTCATCTAAATTATATATTTCGGCTAAACCTTTGGCTCTACGATTCTACAGCCGGTGTTCAATGTGAGTTCCCACTACTGTCTGTGATCGTTGTGAATTGAGAGGCTTATTTATCGATTTAGCTGTGTTTAGGAGGATCAACATGAAAACATAATTATTTTGATTAGTGATGAAATAATTGATGTATTTGGGAATTATATATTATATTTTAAGTACAAAGTACTTTGCCCTGGCTGATTGCTGTCTATAGTAATGCAATTATGAATTATCTGACCAGTCCTTCAATTGGTATTTTAACTATTTTTAAAACAAGATACTAGTGCCATTATGTTTCTTGAAAAAGAACCCTTGTATCAAAAGTATTTTGCTCAATGAAAGAGACGAGACATTTTGTAAGTTATTTTTGCATACTGTTCTGCGTGGGGAATATATTTTTATTATTGCCCCATTACGGCCATTGTACATAAATATTTATAGCTTGCGATGAATAGTGGTTGCATTGCCTAAGACAGTGGACCCGACTATACCCTGCCATATACAGATAAATGTACTGTATATATGAATGGCCTGTTAAACTTGTACGATGAGCTTTCAACCTATTAATTAAAACTATGGTCTACTTTAATGAGGTTTGCCACTGCAGGCAGCTTAAAGAGATATATTTTTGTGCAGAGAATTGAGAAAGGAAGCTCACTGGCTGGAAAGCCCATGGGGCCTCTGTCCACTGACCTGTGGGCTTTTCCAACCCAAGTTGATTAAGTTAATCTGAATTTTAGTGTTTGGATGCATTCATAGGAATCATGCAATTACTGTACTGACAATTACAGGGGAAGTAATTTCATAATAGGAACATTTGACCTATAGTTGATTGGAGTGTCTGAATTTATAGCCTTTAGAACTGTGTGACCTCAGTGGGCTCGACACACACCAGCAGTGACCATAGAAAATGCACTTCCCATGCAAAAGCACTTCAGCAAAGATGCATATATACCTGCTAGTCTTTGCACCACCCAGCAACCGTTAGCCAGTAGTACAGTGTTCCACACAGGGGGAAAGATACGTTTTCCAACGTTGTTGTAATAATCACTAAGAAATTGGTGGTAGTGGTATTTCTTTTTTGCTTGTCCAGTGAATAATTTACATCCCACACTACATGTATGTTGCTACAAGATAATGCATGTGTCGTCCGCTAGATGTCCGTCAAGTCACCGTGTTAGTTCTGTACTTACTAGTACAGAAGAGTCATCATGTAATCCGTTCAAACAGTTACACACTGCTAAACTCAAATACCTGTGCGTACGACGGTGCATAAGTAGTTGGTAGATCAGTACATTTCTTTGTACTCTTAAAAGTTCTTACTTAGATCGTACTTTCTGTTCAAGTCTTATGTAAAAAAAAGTTATGATTTGTTGAATTTGTTTTGAAATGACCATTGTTTTATCTGTGTAATAAAATGTTAAGTGAATATGAATCATGTCCAGCCCTGTCGTTAATCCTGAACATGTTCTTTTTCTCAAAACCCAGGATGGCTGATAGGTTGACGACTGAATTCCAGATAAGCTGGAGTCATCTATGCAAACCCCAGATTTTCATTCATTTACAACGGCCCACAGTAGACAAGTGAAATTATAATCATTTGAGTCTTTTTAATCATTTACGTCGAGACAACGGAGTGCACTAATGTCCTCAAAAATGGTTTTGATTGGAAGGCACACGTGTCACTTATAAGTAAAATGTGACAACCGTACCAAAACATTAACGAACAATTATATAAAGGTTTAAAAACAAAAACCACATGATCCTCCTGCGCGGTGCTTCTTCTCCCCACATGTAGCGCCGCCAAGTCCTCAAATTCATTCCAACTAAAAAAGAAAAGTGCAGCCAGGGAGGAGTGACCGCAGCTCCTCAGAACAGCTCGTTGGCTCCCAATGACGACACCTTTGGTAGCTTTCAGTGCCTTTCCCCCCCCCCCCCCACAAGGAAATCCAACTGCTTTTTTATACTGCAGCGTTGCATAATATCGGATGGAAACCGAAGGGTCATGAATATCACTATGCCTACAGTGCCGTCTTGCAGTCTCTCTGCACTCCCCAGCTGGAGCAGGTCAAAGGGTGCTGGTTCTTGGTAGGTATCATGGACCAGGAGGAAGGATGACTCAGTCACTGGTTGGTTACTGTTGTTTAGCTTTCCTCCCCCGATGACAAACCTTCTATCTCATCTTCATCTCCACCAATGGCCATCCAGAATGCTTTGGCTACCTGAGAAGTACATTTAAAGTTGTTTTATTTGTCACATAAGGTACATGTACATTAGTGAAATGCTTGGTTCTGTATGACCCTCCTGAGATTGTGCTTCATACAGAAACACTATACAAAATGCAAAAATGAAGTAGAATAGGTAGTGCAAATCTTAAGAATAAATATATACAATATGGTGTAGTGTTTAAAGTTAAACTGAATATTAACCCATTCTCTGCCACGCTTATATCCATCGCTGTTTGATCTCTGCCAGCACTGTAAGTCTATGGAGATGTTCACCTTCTTTGCAGGGCTATAACTTTTTAATTGTATTGCTAAATTGACATTACTATGGCCCATTCAACATAGAGTATCTATCGTTCAGGATGTAGGAACGTTTTACTTTTTCATTCACACATTCATACGAAAATACCGTCTAGAGTATAAATGTTTTTATCGTATTCTGCAGTATTTCCCAGAACGTGAGATATAGGCACAAATGCATATATTAGATCATCAAATGCAGTTTGATACCGATCGACGCTATATTAAAAATGTCAACTGTACATGGTCCTAAACGGTATGACTGATCATGCGCGGGTGACCGGGGGGGGGGGGGGGTCGTTTATAATTCTGTGATAGTCGTTAGATGCTTCATGTAGTATGGGTGATATATTGATCAGAGCAGTTTATATAGAAAATGATAAACAAAAACGCTGAAACTCACGTCAGTCTCCTCGTACCGTTGGGCGATGAGAGTGGAGCAAACAAGATCCCAGTTATGTGGTGGGGATCTAGGCGATCCATTTCCGGTTTGTATATTACGAATACACGCCCAAATCATGTAGATTATTGAGTTATGGCAAGTCCACAGTGTGTGTATCGAGTCCCGCGTCGATAAACGAGTGGCCGGACGGAATAGGGAGACTCACTGGGATCACAAGAGATCCACTTCCGGTTGCAACTCGCGATCAGCCACCAGGTGGCAGTATTGAAGCGTTGCAGAGTTGTGCTGGCTCAATAAAGGTTTAAAAACAAAAACCACATGATCCTCCTGCGCGGTGCTTCTTCTCCCCACATGTAGCGCCGCCAAGTCCTCAAATTCATTCCAACTAAAAAAGAAAAGTGCAGCCAGGGAGGAGTGACCGCAGCTCCTCAGAACAGCTCGTTGGCTCCCAATGACGACACCTTTGGTAGCTTTCAGTGCCTTCCGACAAGGCTCCGTGAGTGAAATATGAATACCATGGCGAAATTATGATCAGAATCACGTCGTACGCCGTTATTGGCAGAATTCGCATGAACTTGAAACCCATTGTATGACGTTATTGGCGGGGAAAGGGTTAAAGGTGAATGTTGATGTGGATGTTGTGGGCTATGAATGTAGAATGGATGCGTGTGTTACATAGAGTCCACATACTCCGGTAATGCTTGCAAGAGGCAGTTGTTTGGGTGGCTAGTCTTTGACTATTCTCTTAGAATTGGCTCTGCAACACTTCATGTAGCTAATGTTAGCTTCATGTAAATCAAATTATTACATATGCCATCATCTCAAGATGCATAAAGAGGGTTCTTGTTTACCAGTATTAATAGTACTATTGCATCTGACATTTTGATGTATGCTTTTATCCATAATGCCATGGATGCACCCATACCACTTTTCCACTGCCAACACCTAAACTTTCAGTATCAGGCGATTACACGTCAGCATTATGGGAAATGAGGCTTACCGTCTTCTCCAAAGTCAGACAAGAAGATGGATACCAATGTCCTCCTCCAACAGCTAGGCTAGCTGGTCTGTATCTGGATAGCTTTCTACTGAATGCACAGAGGAAATTGGTATCCATCTTCTTGTGTGACTGGAGAAGACTAAGCATATTTCCCATGATGTTGGCGTGTTCCTTTAAGAGTTTAGGGTCATTGGACAAAAATTATTGAGATATAATAAATGTTTATATCTATGTATTATGTACTATTATGTATTTTTTATTATTATATATATATATATATTGAACATGCATCTATATGTTGAAGATGCAGCAAATCAAGTCCCTTCACTTTGATTTCCGAGTTTCTATCCACTAGCTCTAGCACATTCTGTAATTTCTTTTTGAATAATTAGCAGGTCCAATAAATACTCAAAATCACTTGTCTTGTGGCCAGAGGAAAAATAAGGTTGCCTACCTTTTCTGCGTGAACTTTCCTCTGCTCATGGGGTAATGAAGAGGCTTTGTCTGCAGGTTAAGAAAAATTACAGAAAGGTCTCCATGTTAAACAACAAAAGAGTGTCACCTACTCTACAAAACTCATGTCTCGAGATAATCAGTACAGAGTGTCCTGATGCCAGTGATCCAGTAAATGGTTGCATTTATATAGCGCTTTATAAAGCGCTATACAATTTGCTCCTCACATTTTACCTATTCACTCACACGTTCACACACCGACGGCAGAGGCAACCATGCAAGGTGCCAACCTGCTCATTGGGAGCAATTAGGGGTCAAGGACACTTCGACACGCTGCCCAGGAGGAGCAGGAATTGAACCGGGAACATCCGGATTACCAGACAACTGCTCTACCTTCCGAGCCACTGTCGCCCCAGTAAGATGAAAAGACGACAAAGTGTCCTTGTTCACAGATTACCTTTCATCTCCTTTAATTTGGTGAAGAGGCGTTCAAAGTTCTCCACATCGGCATCTCCGGCAGTGAGATTGGCTAGCTCCTGGATGTCCAAGTCCATCATTGGATCTGAGAAGAAAACGGCTAACTTATTGCTACTTAAATCATTTGTCATAATACCTGCAGTCAGGAAGATGTCCATGTTGTAGGGAAAAACAACATGACAACAACAAGGTTTATTTCTGTTTTCATTGCATAGTTTTGGGGGGATTTCTGTTTAACAAACTGTTACATTAATCACTCACCGACTACTGCGTCCACCTGTGTGTCCGTGTTGCCACCGGTCTCTGTGCCCTTGACCTCCTCACCGTCATTTGCGCCCTCTACTGGCAAACTGGAAGACTATAGCAAACAAGAAGTCGTCAGCACTTGCCAAACACACGCAAAATAAGTTCCTGCTTAACACAATGTGCGCCAGAAACAAGTTACTCGTTTTTGGGATCGTTATTTCGTTTAATCGCTATATCTATTCATAATTCATAGCTGCAGCCTCTGGTATCCCCTTCAGAGCCTGTCTGAGCTGGCAGACGGTCAACACCGCCCTCTACTGCCAGGCGGAGCTATTGCATCTCATTGAAAATGGGCTGTTGTGTTTTAGGAGGCGATCTGAGCCGGGCGGGCGGGGTTTAAATACTCGGGCGAGCCAGTTCTATACAACGATGGCATTGAACAGTAACTCCGCCCGTCATTGTGAAACGGTCGGTAGTGTGGTACAGACCTCCACAAGCATTATTTGGAATTGCAATCAGATATTTGGATTATCTCTTTTGCATTACATCAGATACAAGGTAAGAATATTATATATAAATTTGATCGTTGATCTGACATTTATTTCTACCCCGATCACAGCTATCTGTGTGGACAGTGTATGGCTGTTTACCGTTGGGATAGGAGGAAGGGGGGGGCGCCCCGCTACGACGGTCATTTCATGTATGGATGAGGAGACATAATACTGATAATCTAGCGTTGATTTCAGGATGATTAGATAATCAGCCGAAAAATTACAACGTGATGACTGGATTACAGTAAAATGCCTTTTTCTCGTCTTTTTCCTGGAATTACTGAAAAACACCCAAACCATACTCTATTCAAAACGGTATAAAACGGAAATGTACGGATGAAAAAACTATCCGTCTCGGGCATGTTGACTAGAAGCAACTCACTGAGACTCGACGGCTTTATTAGACCCATAGATATAATATAAGATATATTTTAAGCACTCGCAAATGTCACAGTCTAAAACTATATCCATAGAATAAAGACCTGGCGATGAATGGGGTATCAGCGCCCCCTGCTGCTGGCGGTCAATGTGTTAACACTTTGATTGCCAGCAGGGGGTGCGCTATTTATCGCTTGAGTGCCCCCACTCTAGTCAATGAGAGGGCGAGCACATTTGCGAACGCATAAACTATATCTTAAATTATGGCTGTGTCTAATACGCCAGTCGCTTATCAATGACTTGCTTGCAGTCAACATGTACGAAGCGGATTGTTTTTTTCATCAGTACATTTCCGTTTTATACCGTTTTGAATATGAGTATAGTGTTGAATATTTCTAGTGATTCCAGAAAAATCCACGGAAATAGCCATTTACTGGAATACACAAAACATGTTATTTTTCTGCCTATTTATGAATCGTTTTCAAATAAACGCTAGATTATCGATAGTATATGTGTACTTATGCACGCTAGAGAAGCGGGCTGAAAAATCGATTATCCATGACCTGGTCAGCGCTAACGTCATACACGCACACACAGCCACACACATCTGATTACCCCAAGACTGGTCAAATAGATTCCTTACCTCAGATCAGATGTTCTATAAAAAGATTATTCCAATTCCTGATCGCCATTCCAAATATCGATCGCGTTTATTGATCCAACGATCCAACCTCGAAACACATAATCCACGCTGCTTACAGTCCCCTCAATGAATGCAATAGTCTCAGGTTAAATGCCTGAGAAGTAAAATGTGGAATCCGGAGTTTTTTCCCCCCATGCATTTTCATTGAGTCCATTCCAATGGGTGCAATACCATCCGGGAGACGATAGGGGGCGGTATTTGCCCTTTTCGAGCTCAGAGACAGTCCCAATGATAACGTGAGGCTGGATTGATGAAAAATGTATAGATATCGCTAATAAAAGAAATAACGATTAAATAACGAGATTTCTCATCATTGGCACTCAACGCATGGCGGCCAACAACGACATTTATCGTCGTTGGCACTCAATGTGTTAATAGGGGTCACACCCACAAATGTCTCAAGAGGAAATCCTAGGGCTGAAATGTGTCTGCGTTTCCTCCTGTGCATCATGTAGTATTACAGACTTAGTTGCAAGTAGGCCTGCCACGATAACACATTTTGCTGGGCGATTAATTGCCCCCGAAAATATCGCGATAAGCGATAATATTGCGACCGGTTATAGAATTTTTTTTGAGAAATTTATTTCCCCAAACTTTTATTTTGAAGCCCACCGCTCCGTCTTTTCCGGTGTTTGACTTTTATTTTGAAGCCCACCGACCGGACCGGAAGTATTGTTGTTATTATCCTAAGCAGAAACTATGAGCCGACAACATGTCTCGTCGGTTCTGTTTTTGAGCTAATGATAAAACAAATTGTTGGTGAACAACTACCTTTCGGTTAGTTTTAACGTTAGCTACTAACGTTAGATGCAGCTACTACAGGCAATCAACGATGAGGAGGAAGCGTCAAAGCAGTAATAGAATAGCTGTGGTGCGTAAGCACTGCAGCACGACTCGAAACTACCGGAGTGTTATAATAAATTAATTCATGTTTAACTTGTCCCCGTGTCCAGTCCTTTGACTAGCCCCACCCGTTCATTGTAAACAATGATGCATGTAATTGTATTAACGTTATTCTGTGTTGTACTTGTAGCTATGCTATACGTTGTATTTCGTTTGGTAGATATTTAGCTAA
Organism: Notolepis coatsorum; assembly: GCF_963971535.1. NCBI lineage: Eukaryota > Metazoa > Chordata > Actinopteri > Aulopiformes > Paralepididae > Notolepis > Notolepis coatsorum. The sequence goes on from NC_140182.1 coordinate 50,304,539, forward strand.
TGTTGTTAGCATGGAATGAGAATCAAAGCTCTATCTTTCATCTTTATTTAGCAGTCCAGTTTCTCCGGGCAGTAGCGAGTAACTACTTGGGTCTAAAAATAGCTAACGTTACACTACAAATAATGCTACTTGGTTAAAAGGAGCAACACTATTGAGAAATGTCTATGTGGCGTTGCCCCACGGAGCTCCCGTGCTGTACTCTAGTAACGTCAGCGGCCCGCCTCCCAACACGGACAGTGACTGAAGGGGCACTGGTTCCGCCTCATTAAAACAAACGCGCAAATAGCAATTAATCGCGCCCGTCAAAATCATTGCATTCATTTTAATTATCGCAGCAATTAATCGATTTATTGCTTATCGCGGCAGGCCTAGTTGCAAGTTGAGGGAAATTGGTGGTTTTTCAATGTATATTTGGTTTATAAACTGATATAAAGAGACGCTTTAAGAGGGTAATACCATTATCATCACAGGATGATATAGACGGTGGTGGACCAGCGGTTTCACAGGCACAGGCCGCGTTAGCAGAGCAGAATGTTTTGAATTCCGATCTAAGACACAACAAGTTGATAAGAGCGAGTCTGGGCCCAGAGAGCAGGGCGGAGAGAGGTTCATCTTAATGAAACAGTAATGAAACGTTTTGAAATGTGTGAAAGGTTATTAGCAGTTGTCATGACAGCGTGGCACATGACAACCAGAAAGGGGTGGGCCGTCGTTGCTATGACGAAGATCCTATAAAGCTGACAGTGGTTCCGGGTAGGGCAGACTAAAATCTGACTGAGACTAAGAGGGAAGAAACCAGAAGAGACTCTCTCCTCTCATCACGGAGAGGGGGGGGGGGGGGGGGGGGGAATGACACATCATCATTAGCTTCGGCTAACGCGAGGAGGGTTTAGGCTAAAGACCAGGCCTGACCACCATTGGACTGAATAGCAGGAGGACGATAGACTGAACACACCGAAAGATCATTAGAATAGACTTTTCAAGGACAATACAATCTGTTAACATCTGAGCTGAGGCTTCTGTTTATATCAATAAACAACGCTTCTCCTTATAAGGTATTACGCTGTGTCAAAGTGTCGAATTCTTACGAAGGTGGAGAATTATTATGCTTTGCGGATCGCACTAACGGGGAGAGATAAGGATTGTATCAGCCAGGATCTGAGACGTCAGGATCATTAAAATTACACAACGCAGAGGAATTGGATGGAGAGAGAGGATAACACAAGAAGACGTGATACTGGCCAGATTGATCAGAATCTAACAAAGTGCTGATGACTTAATTAAATGTATTATTTCTGTGATTTTTGGAGTCAGCACCCATTATAATCTGAAGACATCAGAGTTGACAGTTATTTTGTTTAAACTGGAAGACTTATCACAGAACTGATCCAATGAAAACATGCTCCGTAAAGATAAATACGTTAATAAATTGGCAAATTAGCAAACTAAAAAACTGCTACTAACCGGTGGGTCTTGGCTACTGCGGGGGTTGTTGTGTCTGGAGGCCACCAGGCTGCTCATCAGCCCAAAGCCCTGACTGTGCTCTAGGAGACGAGGAGAGGAGACGCTGAACCGAGGAAACCTCTTCAGTCAATACTACGGTTAAGAGTAAGCACTGTGTAAGGAGGTGCGACATAGGATGGTATGGGTATGTAATGTCATCTCACCATCTTTCATCTCTACACTAGACCATACATTGGCATTGAGAGCCTGGACGATTCTCTTGACTCCTGTGGACTCTGGGAAGTCATCTGGAAAATATACCGGAGAGAGAGGGAAATATACCAGTGAAAGAGAGCGAGAGAGGGTGAATGGGGAGAGAGGGTGAATGGGGGAAACACACAACAGACAGCAACGTAGTATTGACACTTCTCTATGTTCTTGCTGTGCCCGACTTGCCCACCTACTCTGCTTATGTAGTGGTTTAAGAAATGTCCTCACTTCTTGGTAAGGAGTTGCAAAAAAATAAATATATATATTATACATACATATTATACATGTATAAAACTAAAAGAAGAATACCTTCAAAAGAAGGGACCGCACACTCCTCAGGACTGGTTTTTGCTTTTTTTTATTGCACAACGCGTTTCGCTTCTGCTTCCTCAGGTCTATGTATATATATATATATTTGTTTTTATCCTCAAGTCTGTGGTACATGCGTGGGTATTTGAATTTTTTTTCCAAAACTCTGCAGCCCGACTGCTAACCAGAACCAAAAGGAGAGAGCACATTAGTCCAGTCTTGGCTGCTTTACACTGGCTTCCTGAACATTTAGAATTGACTTCAAGGTCCTTCTCCTTACATATAAAGCTCTAAATGGACTAGCTACATCGCCAACACTAATAAATTACAGGCCAGCAAGAACACTGCGATCATCAGCTGCTGGACTACTAGAGGCTCCCAGAAACAGTCAAAAGAGGATCTGTGATCCAGCCTTTATCAACTACGCCCCAAAACTATGGAACAAACTACCCAAAAACATCAGGGAAGCCAACTTGCTAGATATCTTCAAAAGACAGCTTAAAACCTATCTCATTGCTCAGGCATTTAAATGAAACATCAGGGATATCCTGACACAAATTGTACTTTACCTGCACTATTCTTATTCTGCCTACTTTTATACATTTCCTATCAAATTCATGTGTCAGTTCTATGCAAATTCTTATCTCACTACCTCTTATGCACTGTAATTTAGTTAAGAGCGCTGCTCTGATGTAATTTAAACCTGAACTTTGTAAAGAAACATGTTAAAAGTGTTAATAGAACAAGCTCTGTTGTTCTATTAAGTGTTAAGAGCGATGCACTTCTCTGTTGTTCTATTAAGTGTTATGAGCGATGCACTGCTCTTTTGTAAATGTTATTGTATATTTTTATTGAACTATTTTATGACACTTTTTACTCTGTCTATTCTATTTTTATAATTTTTAGTATTGCCTATTTTTAAACTGAATCAAACCGCACGTTTTTACTCGTCTATTCTATTTTATTCTTTTTATTAGTGAATGAAACCGTAAACAGAGAGGCCTATTGGGATGCTAGATCCTAATGTGAAAAACTGATTTACCTTACCTTGCTACCTCTATCTTTTTTATGCTTGCTTATGCCTGTATTTTTTACTGCTGTGAAGCACTTTGAACTGCAATTTCTGTATGAAAAGTGCTATACAAATAAAGTTATTATTATTACTCTACACAGGCACGGGAAGGACAGCCACATCCATGGCGGGAAAATTGGGGCAAGGACAGAACATCAGACAGTGACTGCATGAATGGAACAACTTACATGTTATTACAATGTTATTATAACATCTATAACTATGTGTTATGCTTGCCATCCCCGAACTCACCATCCTCATCTGGCAAGTCTTGAGGGTTAAGCTCCACCAGCTCAAAGGCGTGAGCGAGGCACCACTGCTGTGCTTCATATCTGGTTACCCCTGCAACAAAATTTGGAAGTGAAAGTGAAAAACGGTACAACAGAGTTCTGGAAAAATAATTAAAGGAGCTGGAAGTGGTATTTCTTGTGTGAAAATAAGTAGTCTACATGTTAAAATAATAGCTCTACATTCCGACAGCCATCACCGATATAGATTGTCTGGTCTCCCAGTCCCTCCGCTCTGCAGTAAACAGAAAATAAATTGTCTGGTATTCCGTTCCCACTTTATCCAATCAGGAGAGAATATCTAGGATTGAGAGGATAGGATAAAAGAAAAATAATTATGTTTACTGCAGAGCGGGGGGACTAGGAGACCCATGTTACTGACCAAACATACATCAACATAGTATTGTATATTATATGGTAACTCAGAACATTGTACATATGTCTATACCGAACACTGTGACCTCATTTTCTTCTTCTAAATTACATGCTATACTATATTATTTGATACTATCTTGTCTAGCACAGTCTCTGGAGCGTAACAGTAAGAAGCATTTTGTATGAAAGTATTCTGTACTTCTGTATGACAACTATTAAAGAAACTTGAGCTATTTAATACTTATTTGAACAAAACAATACCGCTTACTAGGGATGCACCGAAATTTCGGCCACCGAAAGTTTTCGGCCGAAAATGGCCTTTCGGCTTTCGGCCTAAAGAGTTTTTTCACCGAAAATATATCACCGAAACAACCTGTAACCTAACGCGTGTTGTTGTGATGATGTCATCAAAACGCGGATTCAGTCATTACATGCGCGCTGTGAGCTCTTCAGTCCTCCTCTTGGGACTCGGGAGTCGCGCTGTTTCTATGTAAACTCTGCGCGCAACAAGTCCAATAAATGCGTCTTTAACACTTTGAGCGCCACGCCTGGTTTTCCGTTTTACCGCTTGAATGCCACCATCGGCGCCAATGTTAACGTTAATATCGCCTAATCTATGTTTTAAATTATGGCTATGTGTCTAATCTGCCCATCGCATTATCAAAGACTATTTTCCAGTCAGTGCTGTGAAGGCAGATTGTTTTTTTATCGCGTCGTTTCCGTTTCAGAGCAGTTAGAAAAGCCCCCGTTTTGATATAAAAAACAGCTCATTCTGGAGCATTCTATGAAAATCGTCTTTTAGTGGAATATTCCACAACGTTGATATTCGTCGGCCTTTTTATGAATCGTTTTCAAATAAACGCTAGATGATCAATATTATACGTGCACGCAAGCACATTACGGCCGCGCACTGATAATCGCTCCGTTGATTTCCTCACGGACTTTTACAGTGAAACCGAAAGAAGACATTTCACAAAACAGCTTATAACTTCATCAAACTTACTCTGATTATCCTACCACTGATAACATAGAGTCCTTACCTGACATCAGATGGTATCCAACTGGTATATTCCAATTCCTGATTACCATTCGAAAAAATCGATACGTGTATGGATCCAACGCGATACAGTAGAACTCCATGATCCGCGGGGATCTGAGGCTCCAGAATGAACTCTGGTAACCCCGGCTGGATCAGTGAACTGGAAAATGTGGAGTACCGGATTTTTTCCCCCATTCATTTTCATTGAGTCCATTCCAAAATCACTTATGTCATCTGGGAGACGACAGGGGGCGCTTTTTTCCACAGTGATCGCCGGCGCCCCTCGGCTATACTCGGGTAGGCTCGGGTGATGCAATAATTTTTCAGATCGAAAAAAAAAAAAAAATCCAGAGAAATCTCGTGAGTGGCATTCTACGTCACTATTAAAAACCAGAGAAATCTCGTGAGTGGCACTCAAAGTGTTAACATGCTTTATCCTTATTTACTATATGCCCGTCGCGGTTAATCACTGAGTGATCTAATATGCATATTATTCAGAGCGAGAGGGGGAGGGATTGTGTTTCTCACATTGACGCTGTCTGTCGCGCGTCTACTGTGCCAAAGTCAAGAGAGCGCGTTCATCTGGGGACTAGAAAGGTGCGCTCAGTAGAGCACAGATGTCCGCCTCTCTCTCTCTCTCTGATTGAAAACTTTATTAACAGATTGCAGAATGGGTACAATACAGTACAGCTCAATACACACAATTGTTAAGGGGATGCAGACCAGAGAAAGACTTTCGTCTTGTTTACATCAGGGTCCCCCATTTTCAATTCATCAGGACATATATGACATACATGACATACAGATAGACAGTACTGCTACATCTATACATTTATGACATACCAGATTTGCAAATACAGTACTGTTTGTGATACAAAAAGACCCATAATAGTGATTATTTATTATTTTAAGTTAAGTTTTGCCATAATCATATATTTTTCCATAATCAGGTAGCTGAACAACATTGGTAAAAAAAAATTCTATTCTGTGAATCATTTTCGGCCTTTCGGCATTCGGCCAAGAATTTCCCATTCGGTGCATCCCTACCGCTTACAGCACCTTTAAGGATTAAGCACAATAATTTGACCATACAACATAGAAACCCACAGGTATCCAAGATCACAAAGCAGTAGCATATACATAATTGTATTCAAAATCAGCATAGCAACATTGTTTTTTTATGGCTTCAACCTTGTCTGTTGACATTGTTAATCAGTTTTCTGATTTAGTAGCATACCTATACAATTGCGGTATGATCTGAAAGACACATGAGTTTTATGTTGCATTGTAAAATTAGTGTGGCTAATGTTACATTTCATCAGACTTTACAGCCATAGAGTAAATTCTTCTGGAACCAGCAAGGGTGCAGGTCCTAGTCACACAAAACACTGAACAATTACAATGAATGTACAGGAACGTCTCTGGGTGACAATGGTGCAACAAATTATTTTGAAATAAAATGCGGCTATAATGTTGAATTGGGTGTATACAGACAGAGCATCACTAATAACCAAAGATTAAGCTTGTCTGAACATGAATGAGTTATGCAGTGATGTAGTTATCAGAAAAGTAAACAGACTATAAGTTCCATGTATTTTTCTGTGTAAGAAAACCATACCTTCATGGCTGTGTTCATCGTCGTTTAAATGGACACAGTGAATAAACAAGGCTGCACAGATGCCGTGAAATTTAATTATTTAACTTTTTTCAACACATTTTTGGTTAGTTTACTTCCTGTTCGGGGCGGAGAGGTTTGACAATGGAACATCGTCCAACTCTGTGTGGGAGTGTGAAGGCATACCAACAAATCATAAAGTTCCACACGGTATGACAAGACACACATGGTCTAACAACCACAGTACCTCACATATAGTGCACACAGTTATTGGTAAACAATAGGTGGCATGTACCACTCACCGCATTCAGAGACCCGGTCACACACTAGAATGAGCACCTCTGGAGCGAGATCCTCCACCACAGCTATCCAGGGAGACAACCTCTCCAAGCCATCCTTCTGTAGACACCACACACATACAGAAACAATGTAACACGGAACGACTATTGAAACCATGACGTCATGTAGAATCCCTGAATTGGGCACCTACCACTGTGCTGTCAAAATAAGCTATGAAAGCCTGCATGGACTGGGCAATCTCTGAAGTCATCTGGAACGTGTTCGGCACTACGCACAGACTGACGTCTGCAGTGTAATATTTGTTGTTGATGGTCCATGGATACCAAACCACAATTTCTTCCTGTCTGGAGGGCTCTGGCAACGTTTTTGTGTTTAGGATATCTGAAAACAGAAATTGACAGAAGTGACACATTACATTTAACCTTGCTAACACAAGTTGCAGCAGCTGACTTACCGAACAAATATCTAATAATCAAAGTATCAAGCAAGCACCAACATTTAGCATTTGTATGGTAGCACACCGCACGTCAGTTGGCTACATTTGCTAAAGTTAGGTTAACTTATCAACTGTAGTTAGAGGCTGTCGCCTTGTTATTCAGCTGAGCTGGTGAGTGTTATCTAACTAGCTAGCGACGTTCGCCTGCTTGCATGCACATGTATTACGCTGTCAAGCATTGTTTAACCTACGCTTTATCAGCTCTTCTTCTTTAAAAGCAATGTCACAGCTTGTAATGAGCACGGACGGAACAGTCGTCGCTGTGTTTTCCTCTTCAGCTGACATACTTGCAGTGTTTTCAGGTAGCTCGCTAGCTAGAAGCAAACCTATCTACTATATCTTCTTCTGCTACTTTCGTCAGACTGGGCGAGGTTAGCACACTGCTGCCTCTGTGCGGTTGGGCGGAGAGGTCCGTAAACAGACACCAATTGATTGAACCGGTGTTGTGCGAACGAATGGACGAATTTCATAATAAAAAAAAAATATATATATATATTTAGTATGTTTTATGTTTTCACACCCAAATCACCCAAATTGTCAATTTCTTTCTGCATCTTTGCTATGATCAACAAGGACCGTGACAACAAGACGCCAAATCAAAGACGTCGTTTAGTTGAAAGGTAACGAGTTGTGTCAAAGTCGCTTTTCAGATATCGATATTATTTGTTCATCTTAACGTTGAAAGTTATCTAACTTAGAAATGTCTGACACCAAAAACAAAGACGAGCTGGGGAAAGTTTTAGTTCAGGTAGGTTTATTGTGGCTTATTACACAGGCAACACAACGTTCGCCTATCTAGCCAGTTAGATACGGTGGCCAGTTTAATTTATCCAAGTTATTATCATTGATCTCGTTACAGGTTCAATATTATTTGAAACAACTGAAGAGGTGCCTTGGGAGAATCAATTCACTGGCACTGAGAGGGGAGAAGTGCTGGAAATTCAAGCCTGGACACTGCAGAACAGAAACTGGCATCAGGGTGAGGACGCTCACATTAAAGGTGCTGTACGTTTTTAAGTGCTGCTAAACAGCTCCTCCACACTCCGACAGCCATCACTCATAGTAGAGTGTTTGGTCAGTAACATGGGTCCCAGTCCCTCCGCAAATTAGCTGGCAGATTATTTGACTTGTTTCAAGCACATAATTTTGCTTAAAACTAGTTTGTATTTCTTATTTTTGTCAGACCATTTTTGCAGTATGGAGTTCTCTCTCCTGATTGGATAAAGTGGGAACTGGATACCAGATAATCTATGTTCTGTTTATTGCAGAGTGGAGGGACTAGGAGACCCACATTGCCACATACATTACTAACCAAAACACTAGTGATTGCTATTGGAATGTAGAGCTATTATTTGAACATGTAGACCCCTTATTTTAACAAAGAAAGTACCATGCACTTACAGCACCTTTAACTGAAGACAATGGTGTTGCAGTCTCAAAATACAAATAAACTGATTGCTGAGGAGAAAATGTGAATATAGCTAATGTGTTCCATGTTCTAATGTCTGTCAGTAGAAGTGTGCAGAGGAGTATTTAAATACAGCGAATAAGCAGCTGCTGATTCCTCCCAGCATGGAGGACCATAAAAAGACAGTCCAGATTCCCAAATGGTAGGGACAGACACATGCTTTATATTAATGTACAGCAGTTTACAGCATCAGACTATTGAAAATGTATCAGTATTGTGTTGCAATAAACTGGCTTCAAGGCAATTTTGCACCTGACAACAACCGGATGAGCAGTTTCACACAGGAAACCAGCTTTGGAGAATATACCAGCACACGCTCAAAGGGAGGAGGACACCGCAGGGCCTTCACCAGGGCAGAAGGTAGATACATGATAGAAAGCAATGTGTTTAGGGTTAACAACTATCTCACACCAAACAAGGGACACAAGTGCCACTGCAGTGTGGGTTGAGACAATTATTTTCATAAAATAAAATTAATTGATTTAACCATGCAATGGCCTCAGAAAGGCCTGATAAGGACAACATAAGGCTACTGTTTCAAAATAACATAGATTTATTAATCAGAGCCAGTGTTGGGGAACCACCCTCGGAAGCCAGCCTCTTTGATGTGGGACCAGAGTTAAGGGCATGGCTACAAGATACAGAGTTGGACCTCTGACGTTACACGAAAGAAGAAGAAGGGTATAGGTTTAGTGGCTTATTACAAACAACACAGGCAACACAACGTTGGCCTAGAAATCTAGCAAATATGTTGACGTTAGCTATAGTGGCTAATTTATTAAGTTAAGTTACTAAGTTATTATCATTGATCTTGTTACAGGTTCAAGATGATTTGAGACAACATGAAGAGGTGCCTTGGGAGAATCACTGGCACTGAGAGGGGAGAAGTGCTGGACATTCAAGCCTTGGCCACTGCCATTTGCAGAACAGAAACTGGCATCAGGGTGAGGACGCTCACATTAGAGGTGCTGTAAGTGGAATGTTTTTTGTTAAATGAAGTGTTAAGTAGCTCCACACTCCGACAGCCATCACTGATATAGAGTGTTTAGTAACATAGGTCTCCCAGTCCCTCCGCAAATTAGCTGGCAGATTATTTGACTTGTTTCAAGCACATCATTTTGCTTAAAACTAGTTTGTATTTCTTAGTTTGTATTTCTTATTTTTGTCAGACCATTTTTGCAGTATGGAGTTCTCTCTCCTGATTGGATATAAAGTGAGAACTGGAGAATACATTTTCTGTTTATTGCAGAGTGGAGGGACTAGGAGACCCACATACATTACTAACCAACACACTATATATAAGTGATTGCTATTGGAATGTAGAGCTATTATTTGAACATGTAGACCCCTTATTTTAACAAAGAAAGTACCACTTACAGCACCTTTAACTGAAGACAATGGTGTTGCAGTGTCAAAATACAATAAACTGACTGCTGAGGAGAAAATGTGAATATAGCTAATGTGTTCCATGTTCTAATGTCTGTCAGTAGAAGTGTGCAGAGGAGTATTTAAATACAGCGAATAAGCAGCTGCTGATTCCTCCCAGCATCGAGGACCATAAAAAGACAGTCCAGATTCCCAAATTAGGGACAGACACATGCTTTATATTAATGTACAGCAGTGTACAGCATCAGACTATTGAAAATGTATCAGTATTGTGTTGCAATAAACTGGCTTCAAGGCAATTGTGCACCTGACAACAACCTGATGAGCAGTTTCACACAGGAAACCAGCTTTGGAGAATATACCAGCACACGCTCAAAGGGAGGAGGACACAGCAGGGCCTTCACCAGGGCAGAAGGTAGATACATGATAGAAAGCAATGTGTTTATAAGGTTACCAACTCTCTCACTACCAAACAAGGGACACAAGTGGCATGCCACGGCAGTGTTGATTTTACCATGCAATGGCCTCAGAAAGGCCTGATAATGACAACATAAGGCTACTGTTTCAAAATAACATAAATGTATTAATCAGAGCCAGTGTTGGGGAACCTACTCTGAAAGCATAGTTCTGTATCACACTAGCTCCTGCTCTGCGTCTCATTGCATATATCTCGCTTCAGCATATATACACTGAATACATTTAAAAAATGTACCTTTAAATGCCAGCATTCATCTGGCCACACCCCCATCCGCTTACCTATATAAGCAGGGGTGGTGCCACACACTCATCTCCTTCTCAAATTTCATCACAAGCAACGTGTTGCTATATGCCCACTTGACGTGGAGAAAAATATTTACTCTGAGGAAAGGAAGAACAAGGAGATACGTTGACAACATATCTTTATTTTCTCTCTCACTATTTTCGAGAAAATACGGCGATATTGTCTTCGTACTGGAATGTCTGGAAGATGATGATCATTCTAAAATCCTCCACCGGTTTTCGTATTGGGAGCACGCCGCTGCATGCCTCTCAACTGCAGTTCCTTGCTGTGTTGGTTGGGGTGAAACCTTTCAGGGCACAGCTGAACTGTAGGACGCGCCGCTGTTGTGAGAAGCGGTGGGTTTCAGGTTGGGTGAGTACTGTTTGCTGGCAGGCTCCACTTGTCTGTTAGTGCTATGGGGGCTAATTGACAATGTTTATGAAAACCGGCCCCAGGCTAGGGTCCTTTGTTCAGCCTTTTAGGCGACAGAAGACCTTGGTCTGAAGCCCATTATAGTTTTAACTAGTGGGCCGCGACCATTAACACTGGTGATCCCTGTGTTTTCTGGACGAGTGGATATCTCTTCTGTCACCGTGTAGCCCCTTCTTTCATATCGCTGCTGTCGGGACAAAACCTCATAACTAAATTTTTTTAAATTTTTTTTATTATATAAATCAACTCCGTAGATCATCCTCCATATGTGTGTGTGGGTTTTACAAAGTTTAAACAATGGGAAAGCATTAAACCGATCATCTGTCTAAACCTCCTAACTCTATTCACCCTCAAATCTGTGTTAGTTTTTTTCATCTGCTGAAAAGTTGGGTTTTTGGAGTTATGAGGTTTTGTCCCGACAGCAGCGATATCCAAATGAGAGTATTCCTTCACGAGGAGATATGGGCATAGATGTTCGATAGCGGAAGATCTATGTTCAAGTCAGCTACACAGGCCAGTTTGGGTATTGTGCTGGCTCCGTCGGGTGTTGGTAAAATCACCGTTGTAAAGCTGTGTTGACATCTTGTTTCTCTTTTCTCTTAAAAAGTGAGGAGGGTTTCAGAACGGCGGCCTGTCTGGGTGAGTGTTATATCATTGTGTACAAGTTCAGGTGATAGCTGCTTAGCTTACGGTTAGCCAGTCAGCTGTTAGCTGCGGCGTTAGCCTGCCGTGATCACTGCGTGGCCTACATATGTTGGGCCTACTGTTAGCCAGTCAGCTGTTAGCTGCGGCGCTAGCTTGCTGTGATCACTAGGAAACGTTAGCTTGCTGCTATCGGCCAAGGCCCAGCGAGGGGTAGCTCCGGCTCCTCGCGCGCCGCCGCGAGCTCCCCTCTGGTCGTGTGCGCCGTTCGCTCAGCGTCTCGCGGGCAGGGGCAGTAGCGACCGACGGTTGGAGCGGCCGTTAGCTTAATGCTACTCTGTTGAACGTGCTTTGATTATAACATGTTTTAAACACTCTTGACTACGACCTCATCTTTGACAGAGGATGTTCGTCGAGCCTGCCCTGGGCCAGGACGGCAAAGCCTGCGTCAACAAAGGGGACCGTAGCGACGGGTTGGAGCGGCGACGCTGCCCAGATCGAACAACACAGGACGGCTGTGTTTTCTACGGGGCCTTGAGACTGCACTTCGTTGATCTACGCTCCGGGTAGGACAAGGTTTGGCCAGACCTTATACACGTCTTCTGGCTTTACCTTCTACATGTTTTGTAAATAACGCTGTTTTCCAAAAACGTGTGTTGCTGCAATACATTTAGGATACAACGCGAGTTTTGTGTGAATTGTCTTGTCACTGGTAATTAGCTTCTCCGTGCAAATCGGGTTGTTGTTACAGATGTGAAAATGATCTGGTTGTTGTGTGAGAAACATCATGTGTGTTTATATGTACCGTGTACTAGGGGTGGACGGTATAAACGGTATACGGTATGAATTTGCTCTACGGTATGGATTTTGACTATACCGTGTAACCGGTAGTGCAGCTCTAAAATAGCAATGACGTCATGTAACCACAGCGCGACTATTTCACTCGCATTTGCCCCTAAAAATAGATAGAATTAGTCATAGATAATAGATATGTGCGAACTGGAAAAAGTTATTTAGGAGGCTTCGCGCAGTGGGCGTGCCAGCCCCTACCGCACGCATGTAAACACGGGTCTAGTAGTCTAGTGGGACGGGACACGGGAGCTGTCGGGAGGACGGCGGCGTCTCCCTGAGCTAACGTTAGCTTAGCTACCGTTACAAAATGACCCAGTCAACTATTCACTTTTAGTTTAATACATGATGGGGCATTGTCTAACCGAACGGTATCTAGTCGGCCAGCTACCGATAGCTCCTGACATCAACAAACGCTCCACAAAGTCTAGTACTAGAGACGTGTATGCTACCTGTTAGCTCACGTTAACGCAAGTTAGTTCACCGTTCAAAACGAAATGTCCCATTGAACTAAATAATTCACTGAGGCGTTGTATTAACGTTATATATGCAGTAGCTACAGATAGCTCCTGATATCAATGTCTTATAACACTGATTCGATGCGTATTCGAGCTGAGGGCTTGCTAACGTTATACCAATACAATAGGGTCCAGGTGCAGCGCCGGAGAATCCTGGCCGTAGCTCTGCTCGAGGCTACTCGAGTATAGGTCCAGGTGCAGCTCCGGAGAATCCTGGCCGTAGCTGGAGGCTACTAGAGTACACACAGACAGTGGAGCTTGTTGCATGGTGGCGATGTCTCGCAGATAATACAAGTACAAGTCTAATTATATAATATATATATTTTATAAAAAAAAAAAAAATTATATAAAATAAAAAAAAATTTTTTATCAAAAACGATGATACCGTGATATATACCGTTACCGTCTATGCTTCAAATTATACCGTGATATAAATTTTAGACCATACGTCCACCCCTACCGTGTACTCACAACCAGTGATGCCACTAACGCGTTACTAAGTAACGCGTTATTGTAATCTGATTACTTTTCCCCGAAAATAGTAATCTAACGCGTTAATCTTTACAAGCCAGTAATCTGATTGCAGTTACTTGTCCAAGTGGCTGTGCGTTACTATTTCGTTACTATCTCATCATAATGCAGGCGGAATGCAGTATTTTCTTTTGTTTTCGACAGTCAAATATACGTTTGGAGAGCTTTTCCTAGTATTGGGCAGTGACGTCACAGCATGCAACCTCGCGTGTTGATCCATGCTGGTGGGTGCGGCTGTTATTGTTATTATCAGGCTGACCTAAACTGCGAGCTAGCAGGGAGACGCTCGCGCTGGTAACGCTTTCTTGCACTGGAAGTTCACTAGTCTCTTAACGTTTGTGTCAGCTAAGCCGGGTGAAAAAAACATTCACTTTGCGGAGGAAACAAAATACTGTCTACCGCATATGGAATATACAGCACAGCACGACCATCGACTTCTACAGGACTCGGAGCGTCGGAGGTGCACCAGCCAAACAGTATGTTCCACCTTTGAGTTAAACATCTTTTGCATTGCACTTCATGAACATGGAACACCATACTGCAGTATGTAGGTTGTCAGTACAGCTACATATCAGCCTACATGTGGTGTTATTGACCATTTATCTTTTGTGAAATCTATAGATCTATAGATTGATTGATTGATTGAAAAGTTTATTAACAGATTGCAGAATGGGTACAGTACAGTACAGCTCAATACATACAATTGTTAAGGGGATGCAGACCAGAGAAAGACTTTCGTCTTGTTTACATCAGGGTCCCCCATTTTCAATTCATCATAACGACACACACGACATAGAGATAGACAGTACTGCTACATCTATACATTTATGACATACCAGATTTGCAAATACAGTACTGTTTGTGATACAAAAAGTGTCCAGAAAAGAGTGTATCATCTTCATCAGTCTCCTCCCTCCCTCTGTCCATGCATTCATTTGGGGGCATTTGAGTGGCTCAGTGTTCTGGGGTGCATTTCAAAAGTGTCTCATGACCCCTCGTCACCAGGATTGGTAGGGTTACTCTATTTAAATGTATTCCGTTACAATTACAAATGACCTGTTGAAAAATACATTCAGTCCTGCAAATTTTGCATAAAACGCCTGTTGATTGCATACCCAAAGTAAATTGAAAGCTATTCTTGAACCATTTATAGCACATACCTGAGTCTGGCCTCTTTTGAAAGGAAACATTCTGAATTTTCTAATAGTTTGATTGATTGATTGAAAACTTTATTAACAGATTGCAGAATGGGTACAGTACAGTACAGCTCAATACAATTGTTAAGGGGATGCAGACCAGAGAAAGACTTTCGTCTTGTTTACATCAGGGTCCCCCATTTTCAATTCATCGTAACATATATGACATACATGACATACAGATAGACAGTACTGCTACATCTATACATTTATGACATACCAGATTTGCAATTACAGTACGGTTTGTGATACAAAAAGAGTCCAGAAAGATAGGCCTACATGCCCTATTAGTACATTTTACTCAAACTGAGTACATTTTATGTTGTGGCAGCAGCAGGGACGACGACTTCGTAACCTAGTTACTTTCAAAGTAACTAAGTTACTCTGATAATCAAGTAATCAGTAAAGTAACTAAGATTACTTTTTAAAGGAGTAATCAGTAATCAGTAATCAGATTACTTTTACAAGTAATCTGTGGCATCACTGCTCACAACTAAGGTAACTAACCTATGAAGCTATGCTTAGTGACAAATGAGTAAAGAATATTCTTTTCTCAGCCTGTGATGACAATGAACAGTGTGTTCACATATTAACAGGTTTTCCTGTTTTAACTGGCCGTATTAAGGGTAAAGTAGGAGGATTGTGTTTCCCCCCGGTTCCCTGGGGACTTTTTCATCCTCCTATCAGACATGTTGTTGCACTACATTGTGTCTTTGTGTGGTAGGGATGCGATGTAACCCTTAGCTTGATTGCTGAGGTTGTGCTAAGACTGCTGGAGAAACTTTATTTTCCTAAAAGAAAAAGATTGTTTGGTCGCTTTCGTGTGTGCTTAGCAAGGCCTGTGGCCGATACTAATCGAGAATTATGTATTCTCTCATTATGAAAAACGGCGTTCCTCTGTAGAGTGTTTTTGCCATTTTTTGTAGGTGATGATGGGTTGTGTGTGTCATGTGACCTACAACTGGGTTGGACTGGCCACAGAAGCACATGTGTAAGTTTGGACCGGGGCTCTTAGAGAGCCCTCTCTATTCTGTGTTTTTTCCTTAGTAAAAATCAGATAGCAGGTTAGCTCATGCGCTGTGTGAAGCTGTCAAACGCTTCATAGAGCTGACTATGACTGTGTCATACTCTCTTTTTGTCATTACATCGTATCATGGGTGTGGGGTCGTAAAGGGGTGAACTGGTAACCTTTCCTCTTCCCCTTTTTTCTGTTGGTCAGGGGTACACCCCCTGTCCTTCAAGGTTCCTGTCACGTTGCGGTTCGGCACGTTACGGGGTGAGGGGGGGGGGGGGGGGGGAGTTTCCTGGTCCCACGGCCTGGAATATTGGGCGTGTGCACCGCAGAAATTCCCCCGCCATAGGGACGTCACCGTGCGCGTCTCTGTTGGTAGGACTTCCGTGTGCTGTTCAGGTCCATGTGATGGATCTGTTTTCGGGGGGTGGTCAGGGCTCCTCCTCACCAAGCGCCTATTCGGGCCTTCTGTGAGTTCGGACTCCTCCTTCCATGTGAGGGAGCCTCCTTCAGAGTACAGAGCCTCCTCCTCAGATTGTCAAGGTGAGTGGACCCTCTAGAAGGTGTCCTATTCTATTGTGTATGTATTCGATTCAATTCGATTATTGAGTGTGTATGGGTTCAGTGCCTCTTCCCCGGAGAGCCCTAAAACCAATTTTTTACATGGCTCAAGGTGCAATATATTCTTTTCAATCTGTACAGCTCGCGTGGGAAGTCTCTCTGGGGATTCCCGTCTCCTTCCTATGGGAGGGTGGTGGGATGTAAAAATGTGAATTTTTTTTACCCCCGGCTGTGTAGACTGGGATACATACTGTTGGTGCTTCCTTCTTTTCTATTAAAAAAGAGTTGGAGTTAGGAAGTGTCACACCCCTCTTGTCGTTCCCCTGGGCGCCTTGGGGATTCAATGACAGGTCTAAATAGCCTGTTCATTGATGTGGGTGTGTCCCGACGCACGTATAGTGCTAGCTCGCTGTAAACAGGCGACTGACTGGCACGCCTTGGTTGCTTGAGGTTAAAACGGCGTTTTTATAAAGCAACTGGGATGGAGGTTTTTCCTCTTCCGACGACCACATCCCACGACCTGGGTTGGTTATCGACGGATTCTCGTTCATGTCTGGGGGATGATGACGGAATTGATCTGAACATATGTAGAGGGGTCTCACGCCCTGGGGGTGGGCCACCGGGCGCGGTTCGCCCGAACGTCTGGGTGGCGCCTTCTTTTCTTTTTTTTTTTAAACTTTGGCCATTCCCCTGGCTCTTTTATGTGTTTATCACATTTATTCTGTTCAAGGATGACCGACAGAAACAGGCTGAAAGGGTTCAGATGGGGGGGAAGACACTCTGGGAAAGGCACGGCTGCAGTCCGGGATTCGAACTCGCTAAACCCCAGATCCGTGACGAGCACGGTTGTCCACGGCGCCGAAATAGCGCTCGCGGTACGTGGTGAGCTACTGGAGCTCCCGTGGCGCCTTCTTTTCATGTTAAGATCAACACGCATATCTGCCCTTTCTCCTGGAGTAGGCATGTCGGCGTGGTTAGGGCACGGGACTGGTTCTGGTCACGCTGGTCCGGATCAGTTGAACCCGTTGTCCGCCGGGGATGCAGATCTGCTGTTCTGGTACCCTGAGGGACTTGGGCTTTTTTCAGGGGGAAAAATGCCAGGTTGGTCCGGGTGTCACAGGGTTAAGCACTATGGAGACCCTGGTTGGGTACGTTTTTTACTCAGCACTGTCGTAATGGCTTACGGCCATGCCAACCTGTACACGCTCGATCTCGTCAGATCTCGGCCGCTACACAGGTTGGTCCTGGTTAGTACTTGGTTGGGAGACCGCCTGGGAATACCAAGTACGGTGTGCTTAGGGGCGGGTTCTCCATTCTTTTTCGCTCCTCTCTCACGCATGGCGAAGAGGGGCCTGTTGGGGTGGTCTTTGACCTCCTCTGGTGACCCTGTGCTTCCCGTATCGCCAGGCCCGGTCCGAAGTAATGTTTCGTCGACCCGTAGGCCTGGGTTAACCCTTTTTTGAAAACTGAAACACTTGTACTGCGGTATAGCCGGTGTATACCCGCAGGTGTGTTTTGGAGTTTTTTCTTGAGGGGTTATAGGAACAACCACCGCATTGGGTAACACCAAGGTGGTTGATTCCCTGGTGTGTTGGAGCAGTGTCAACTCCCGGGTTCACCGGTTGAAGGTGCCCCTGCACGTTCATGACGTCTGCCAATCGTGTCAGCCTTCTCTGCCTCAACCCCTCTGGGTGGGGTTTTTTAAATGGAGGCTTGGTCATGCAACAACGCCAGCATACGCCCCTTCCGCCGGGGCGGCTGTGTTCAGCTGTCCCCTCTGGCGCCTGTCTCGTCCGCAGTCTCCAGGCTAGGGTTAACAGCCTGTTGCCTGGTTTTTCCCCGGTGCGCTGCCTGCTTCCGTTGGTTAACCTTTTTTGTGTGCTTACGGCCATGCTGACTGCCTGTTCTGCAGGGTCAGTGTGCCAGGCGGTGTACTATTGGGGGGACAGGGCCCGCTCGGCTGAGGGGCCTTTGTCCGAATACGCTGGCGCTGTGGGGGGCGGGGTCACTAAGTGCCCGCCTGGTGGGGTCTTGATGCTGGCATCATGGACTTCTCCGGGCCCCCGTTCCAGGGGGTCCAGTCCCTTTGGTGGGTCTGGGTCTTCCTTCGCGCTCCGCTGCTACGGCCTTGCCACAGGGTTGGGTTTGCCCTTGACCCCGTGATTCTGGGGGCAGTAACGAGGTTGTTTCCTCCGTTCGTTCCTGGGTGGCATGCGGGTTGTGCGTGTGTGTAGTCGTGGGGTCAAGCCACGCTCTGCTCACCCTGTGCGTTGAGTTGCTTGAGTGCCTCTTCGCACGGTCGGGTCCGTCGCCCTCCCGCGAAGCCACCAATAGGGGGGGTGCCCTCCATTAGGGTGGGTCGGGGGGGCTCGGCCCTCCCTGATCTGATGGCTGTGGGGGGCCTCAGCGGGGTGTATTTGTCGAGCTTCTAGCTCCCGCTCAGCTCCTATTATGCAATGAGACGCAGAGCGGGAGCTAGTGTGATACAGAACGTTAGGTTATGACTATAACCAAGTTCTGTTAACACTAGTGGACGCTCTGCGTCTAGACGCCGCTGCGGCCCTTGATTTTTCATTGTGGTGAAATTTGTTGGGAAGGAGATGAGTGTGTGGCACCACCCCTGCTTATATAGGTAAGCGGATGGGGGTGTGGCCAGATGAATGCTGGCATTTAAAGGTACATTTTTGAAATTTATTCAGTGTATATATGCTGAAGCGAGATATATGCAATGAGACGCAGAGCGTCCACTAGTGTTAACAGAACTTGGTTATAGTCATAACCTAACGTTTTACAAGCTACCAATTACTACGTGTGGGAATCACCACAGGCCCCAGATACGATATCATCACAATACTAGTGTAGGTGCCTAAATGCCTAGTCTGGTAATTAAGAGTAATTTCAGTTAATAGAAAAGCATTTTGGCCCTGTATTTCATAGGATAAATAGATGGATATTATTATTACAGAAGTTAAAATGTTAAGACAATCCATGTCTATCGGTAAGAATGATTTCTTTGTTGTTAGTTTGTTTCTTATGTGATATTTGGCTGATAGGCCGAGGGACTTTTAGTTTGACAGGATAATGGTGATGTCATTGATTACTGTCAGCTGCGGCAAGGTGACAGCTTTGGTTTAGAAAGAAAACAACGCAGATTGTACCGGTGGTCAGGCCAAGTGATGAGAGAGTGGAGCCAGACAGTTTTTAGACCTCTCTCTATTTCCCTGGATAAACTTTGTTAATCTCGCTGCTCTATATATAATTAGGAAACAAGAACGTGTAACCCGAGTTGGACACAAGTCAACACTGAACTGGGTCGTTTTATGTCAGAGGAAGAATATGAAGATGATCAGAAGAATTTTGAGCCTAAAATTGAATCACTGAATTTATTCTTCTGGAAATGTGAGGAATGGATGAAAGAGGTCACAAAACGATCTGAACCGGCTGAAGATGGTAACAATCAGGAAAAACCTATGGATACCAAATCTAAGTCTGGAACAGTAATAAGTAGATGCTCATCAGGCTCTCGCTCAACAAATACAATCAGACTGACTGCAGAGATGGAGCGCGCGGCTCTACAAGTAAAGGCCACCGCTTTAAATGAAAGGTTAGCTCTTGAGCAGGAAGAAGCAGACTGGTTAGCACAAAAACGATGCAAGGAGGCTCAACTACAAGCTGAAGAAGTGAGGTTTGAAGCAGAACAAAAAAGAAAGCTAGAAATACATGCAATGAAGACGGCTCTCGCTGAGTCAGATGCAAAAATGGGAGTTCTGGAAAATTATGAATGTACTGCATCAAATGCATTAAACATTGAAAAGGCAGATGAAAAAGAAGAGAGGAACTTCCAACCGCTATATCAGCGTGCCTCACCACCTCCCCCCAGTAAACCAGAGGACGTGCAGCTTCCAGCAGCACCACTAACGACCAGCATATTAAAAGCAACAAAAAGGGAATTCAATGAAGGATGGGAGCTTCATAGCCTAAGCAAGGCTATCTCCCAACAGGCGAATGTCACAGAATACCTCGTGAAGAATCACAAAGCTTCATTACTTCCTGAGCTCACCATTCCAACATTCACTGGTGACCCTCTAGAATACAAGACATTCATCAGATCTATGGAACATGGAGTTGAAGACCGCACCAGTGACAATCATGACCGTCTACAGTTTCTGTTGCAGTACACAAGTGGACAACCACATGAGCTGGTCAAAAGCTGCATGGAACAACTGGACAACAACTCATGGCAGACCTACCTGCCTGCAGGGTCCTGCCAGACGACCCCCCCTTTACAAGAGTCGGCGTTGATTACTTCGGCCCGTTCCTAGTGAAAAGAGGAAGAGGGGAGGCAAAAAGATACGGAGTCATCTTTATGTGTCTCGCTATACGAGCCGTGCATCTAGAGGTAGCATCTTCACTCGACACAGATGCATGCCTGAATGCAATCAGGAGATTCCTTGCGAGAAGAGGACAAGTAAGAGAGATGTACTCGGATAATGGAACCAACCTCAGGTCAGCTGACACTGAGTTAAAGAAAGCGTTGAAGACGTGGAATACCAGCGAGATAGAGAAAACCTTGCAGCAGAAAAGTATCCAATGGCACTTCAACCCGCCAGCAGGCTCTCATCACGGAGGGAGCTGGGAAAGGATGATCCGTTCCGTGCGGAAAGTTCTAAATACAACAGTGAAGGAACAAACCTTGGATGAGGAGGGGCTTCACACTCTGTTGTGTGAAGCCGAAGCCATCATAAACAGCAGACCCATCACAAAGGCATCGACGGATCTCAACGAGGAGGCTTTAACGCCCAACCACTTGTTGCTACTCAAGGTCAAGCCCCAACTACCACCTGGAGTATTCAATAAAGACGATCAGTACGCTAGACGCAGATGGCGACAAGTTCAGTACATCACAGATGTTTTCTGGAAACGCTGGTGCAAGGAGTACCTCACCCAGCTCCAAGAACGACAAAGGTGGTCCACACCTAGAAGAAACTTCAGTGAAGGTGATGTGGTGCTGATCGTGGATGATACTTCGCCCAGAAATTCATGGCCACTTGGGAGGATCGTGGAGACCTTTCCTGACAAGAAAGGTTTTGTTCGCCAAGTGACAGTCAAGACCAAGACCAACGAGCTTCGTCGCCCAATAACAAAGCTCGTCCTTCTTCACGAGTCTGAGGACTTTTGATGAACTTTATTCCGAAGGCAAAGCCTCACCTCGGGTCGGGAGAAAAAGATGATGAACCGAAGTCAAGTCTCTGTCATGGGCAGAGCGAAGATCAAGAGCTTCACTTCTTCAGTCTAGTTTAATTTTGAGACTTTAGATCAGGGCTATTCAACTAAATTGTTCAGGGGGCCACATTGTCAGAAACCCAAGGGGCCAGGGGCCGGACTGCCACGGCGCCTCCCCGTGCTATGAATATATGTACACTTGACACAACACGCAACCACATTTTCACAACTTTTATTTAAAGGGGAACTATTTTACTATTTCTTTCACTATTTGGGCACTTTTACACAATTCCTGTGGGTTTATGGAACACCTCTGTAATATTTTTTTTTTAATTCATTGTTTTGTATTTCTAATCAAGTACTCAAAAACATGTTTTGAGCCTGGGCTCCAACCACTGTAGGAACTGTGTGGAAACTCAGCTGATTATCATGCAGCAGTGTCTCTCTGACATCACAAATCAGCACATTTTCAGATGACTCAGTTCAGTGAGGGTGAATATTGTGAGAGGAGAATTGGAAGAATGCGCCAATATGAGAATTAGAGACATAGATCATATTCATATAAGTTCACATATCTAGGAAACAATGCTAAACACTGAAAAAGGCCATTTATAAGATCCCCTTTAACTACATTGCAAAAGTAGTATACTTTTCAAAAAAAGTGCTTCATTTATGTGCAACAACTGCAACATCTCCTCTTCAACATTTCAATATAAAAATTAAATAAAAAACAAACAAGTGCATGATGTGCATATGAACATTCTAACATCAACACTTGAACAAAAAACACATTTATAGTGCAGCTGAGCTTATGAAAAAGTGCTTCATGTCTGTGCAACAACAGCAAATCACAGCATCTTATTAGCACTTATTGTCGACTCTTAACTCTCAAACATCAGGGGGGTGGGGGGCAGACAGGCCTAGCCTACATACACACATCTAATGAGAGCGATTGCACTTCTTTGACTGGGCAATGGCAGAGAAAGAGGGTTCATAGGAAGTGAGGGCTACCCGCAAACAGTGATGCAAATGCTCATTTGTCAAGGAGGCATGGTTGCTTGTTTTAATGGCATTCATGTGAGAGAAACTGGATTCACAGGTGTATGTTGAGCCAAACATTGTTAGCACAGATATTGCCAGCGTTTTTATTTTGGGGAATGTCTTGACATGAATACACTTTATCCAAAATTTTGTGGTGGATTCATTCTCAAGTGCCTGCTTCAGAGCAGATGATGCTTGCATGTCAATTATTTCAAGTTGCAGGAGACCTTCATCAATGTGAAGTGATGCAAGGAACTCTTGTCCTTTTGTGGAAATAGCAGCTACATTGGCAAATGGGTTGCTCACAAAATGCATCAATTATCTGGACATGTCAAATTCATCAAATCAACTTGCAAAGTTTTCCCTCAATTTATCAATGAAATCTGTCATTAATTGAGTGACTTTTGGCTCAATTGTGCGTGTTAACGTTGACATGAAAAAAAAGTAAAAAAAAAAACAATAATAAAAGATATTTAAAAAAAATATATTTTTTTTTTATTTTTTTTTTATTTTTTTATTATCATGTAATCTTTGGCGGGCCGGTCAGAATCATCCCGCGGGCCGGATCTGGCCCGCGGGCCGCCAGTTGAATAGCCCTGCTTTAGATTGTGATATTTAAGTTAAATGACATTTAGACGCCTTAAGTTTATATTTTTGGGTAATTGTTTCAAGGCTGTTGATAACAATTAGGGGCCGGTAATGTAGGTGCCTAAATGCCTAGTCTGGTAATTAAGAGTAATTTCAGTTAATAGAAAAGCATTTTGGCCCTGTATTTCATAGGATAAATAGATGGATATTATTATTACAGAAGTTAAAATGTTAAGACAATCCATGTCTATCGGTAAGAATGATTTCTTTGTTGTTAGTTTGTTTCTTATGTGATATTTGGCTGATAGGCCGAGGGACTTTTAGTTTGACAGGATAACGGTGATGTCATTGATTACTGTCTGTTAAGGTTTGTAACCGACCCCAATCGCACAACACAAGACAGGTATGAGAGTAAGCCAAAACAGGGCATTTATTTCTTACATAACAAAAAGCGGCACAGTCCCTTTAAGGGAGAACACAAAAACACTAGAGTAAAGGAAATATGGAAAATGCGGCACTGTGCCTTTAAGAGGCGAACAGGCTAAGGGACTAAGGCTAAGGGCCAGGGCTAAGGACCAGGGCTAAGTGTCAGGGCCAGGACCAGGGGCACTGGAGAGGGGGACAGGGACAGAGGCCCGGAGAGGCGGGCTGGAGACAGGGACAGAGAACAGGGTTAAGGCCTTGGACAGGGCGAGGGCCAGAGCTGCTTACAGGGATGAGGACAGGGTTTCGACGGCGGAGGCCTGGCACGGGGACAGGGGCCCGACGGCGGAGGCCTGACACGAGAACAGGGGCCCGACGGCGGAGGCCTGGCACGGGGACAGGGGCCCGACGGCGGGGGCCTGGCACGGGAACAGGGGCCCGACAGCGGGGCCTGGCACGGAGATCCTCCTCCTCCTCCTCTTCGGATGCTGCAGACGGGCAGCGCAGAACAAAGGGGGTCCCAGGGGACCGGGATGGGAACACACCGTCCTCCCGTGGAATACTAGGGAGCGACGACGAGCCTGGGTCCAAGGGGAACGGGATGGGCACACGCCGTCCTCCCGTGGAATACTAGGGAGCGACGACGAGCCTCACCCCCAGGAACGAGGATCACGAAGAGACGCCTTCCTCCCGTGGAATCGGGAGCGATGACGAGCCGGCTTGACGTCTGGAGTGGGAACACTGGAAAACCTCCCGTAGAGAATTAGAGAGCGAAGACGGTGTCCCACTCCAGGCAAACGGCGACAGGTGGTGATGGCCGGCACGTCGTCTCACGCCGGAGACGCGGCAGGTGATGGTAACGTACAGAACTCCATGAACACAGAGTGTACACAGATACAGATACAGAACGAACACAGAGTCCAGAACACAGAACGACCCGACAAGGACTGGAGGGGAGTCTGCAACCTATGTACTCTCCCGAGGTGATTGCAAACTCCCAACAGGTGCGTGAAGGTAGAGGATCAAGGATGTCCAAGGGTGGGGGCTGGTGAAGAGTAGAGGAGAGTAAATCATCGCAAGGGTGGGGGTAGAGGAGAGGAGACAGGGAAAACACAGGTCCAGGGACAGGCGAATCCTCACACTGTCAGCTGCGGCAAGGTGACAGCTTTGGTTTAGAAAGAAAACAACGCAGATTGTACCGGTGGTCAGACCAAGTGATGAGAGAGTGGAGCCAGACAGTTTTTAGACCTCTCTCTATTTCCCTGGATAAACTTTGTTAATCTCACTGCTCTATATATAATTAGGAAACAAGAACGTGTAACCCGAGTTGGACATTAAATAGTTGATACTACGTCGTTGTCAGTGCTTTCTTGTGCGTGGATGTGGAACGGGAGGATTCAAAGTTTGAGAGCGTCTGAAGCTTATGGCATCAACGAGTTTTTGATACTACAACTAGTCATGATATTGTAATATCACGATATTGCGATATATTGCTATTTATTACCTTTTTTTTAACTGCAAATTAAATCCCCAATGGAAAACGTTGTTAATACCTGCAATACAAATAAATATACATCATCTGCTTTATCTAATAAGATAATGTTTTCAGTGTATTCACCTCATTCCAATCATTTCTATTGCAGTAAAATTAGTGTCAAAGTCGCTTTTCAGATATCAATACTTTTGTTCATCTTAACGTTGAAATTTAACTAACTAAGAAATGTCTGACACCAAAAACAAAGACGAGCTGGGGAAAATTTTTGTTATATATTGTATAGCTTACGCTCTGCACTCTGGTGGAACCCTATCCCTTATCAATCTAATACTGAATACATTTCTTCACATGTACACACCCATCCGCCTGGCCACACCCACATCCGCTCCTCTACATAAGCGGGGTCGTGGCCATACTAACAGCTCCTTCCCTATTTTCACCACCGACAAGTGTCTGTATACACCACTTGAGTTTAGTGCCGAAATAGTTGTTGGAAAGGAGCTACGTGGACATTGTATCTTATTTTTCTCTCTCGCCAATTTATGAGAAAAGCTAAGACATAATGTTTGCACCTTCGGAGGGTTTGGATGCTTGCAACGTCACCCTTCACCAGCGCTTCACCATTGCCGCGTCCTCCGTGCATTGTGGGGGTTCTCTGGCTCCGCGGTCGTGGCAGTCAGATATGCCCGGGCAGCGCCCGGTGGTGAGTTTGCCTCTCCGAGGGGCCGTTGAGCCTCCATCTCCCGTGAGCCGACAGCTCCTCTGGTGGCTGGGGATTTGCGATGCAGACTCTTCGCCTCTGCTCGCTCTCGTCGTAAGGTGGCAAGCAGCAGGGGCGAACGGCCAGGCTTTGATGTTGTGCTGGAGCCGGACGAGAGTTCTCTTGCCTCGTCTCCATTTCCGATGGAGACTAAGGATTATATGGAGCGGGCGAGAGCTCTCTTGTTCGAAGCCCCAGTAGAGACGTATCACTCTCCCCCTCGGGGAGTGGCAGGGAGTGTTGCGTCTCCTTGGGGTCCCTTGTACTCCGGGGTTGGGTTAGAACCTCCGACCCAGAGACAAGATGCCCAGCTATCTGCCGCGTCGGATGGTGGCGCCCGTGGCAGCCTCCCGTACATGAGGGACGCGAGTGACGTGGAGGGAGGTACGCAAGGGGAGTTGCTTGCCTCGTTCCCCGAGCTCATGGCGGCCGCCACAGCCGCTAATGGCGTGGCGTTGCTGCAGCCAGCACCTGTTCCTGATGACATGATAGGTCATCTCTGGCAACGTCGTCCTGTGAGAGAGACGGGCATTGTCTGCCCATTCTTCCCATCAATGGAGGCCTACGTGAAACAGGGACAGGTAATCTCCCGCATTGTTGGCCTTACCCCCGCCTACGTGCCAGTCACGCGGGTGGCGGGTTTGGTCCAGGGGCTAAAGGACGGGGTGCCTCGGCTTAATAGCCGGATGGCATCCATAATTTGTGCCGAAATGGTGTGGGAGCCGTTGCGAAAGCCGGTTCCCCAAGGGAAATCGGCTAGGCAGTTGGCTAATTGGAGTGACCAGGTGTACATCGCCGTGACTCAGAGCCTAGCTGCGACCTCCAACATGGCGCAGCTAGCGCGCTACATGTCGGGGATGATGGCGGGCGGGTCGGTATTGGATGACCATCAACAATATCTTCACGCCCAGGCGGCTGGAGCCATCCTGCACCTAACCCAGCTGCAGGCGATAGCCGTGGGGAAGGAGCACGCCCTGGCCACTCTATCCCAGCGCCACCTTTGGCTGGAGCAGACGCGGGTGCCGGAGCAGAAGAGGATTCCGCTGCTCACGGCCCCCCTCTCCAATGCTGGGCTATTCGGGTCGGCCATGCAGCAGATGACGGCAGCCTGCAGAGAGATGGAGGAGGAGCGCTCTGTGCTCCAACCCCATTTCCCCCGACCCGATGCCACCGGTGATGTCCGGAAGAAGCAACACCGGCAGAGGACCGCGACCGTTGACTCCGCCACCACCGCCGCTGCTACTGGACCTTCGGCGAAGAAGGCCAGGAGTGGAGGGAGTGCCTCGTCCGCTGCAGCCAGCCGCCCCACGCCCGAAGGTAATGGTAGGGATCGTCGTGACCAGGCTCCCCAGAACCGTTCCTCCGCGCCGGCTCCCCGTGGGGGCAAGCACCGCTCTGCACGCGGCAGGCGCCGCTAGTGACTCCCCCGTTTACCCCTGCCCCCCCAACATATAATTTTGTTATTAAATAAAAAGTCCCTTCTGGTGAGGGACTGTTTTTTGTTACAAAATGTGTGTTTATTCACTATATATTGGGGATACGATGTATAAACCCTCACCTAGCTGTGGGGTTGTGTGTTTGCTTAGGGAGTAGGACAGTTTTCTTCTTTTTCTTTATCTACTTTTTCTCCCATTTTCTATTTTTCTCCCATCCCAATTTCGTATTTTCCAATTCTACCCTCCCCTGTCTCGAACGCTGTTAGGCCATGCCTCCCACAGGTCGGCTGCAATGTGGACCAAGCCTTGCATCACGTGTCCCCTCCGGTACATGAGGAGGCAGCTGTTGCATCTTTTCACCTGTACAGCACGATCTCTCAGTGGCGAGGGTCTGCGTGGGAGGGACACGCCCCCCTCGTTGCTTCCTGATTCTGCTGCGCAGGCACACCAACCGACCTGTAGGAGTCACTGTCCACAACGTCCGTTCCCCACCCACCAGCTTCCCACCCCCTAATACTGCCAATTGTATTAGTATGAACGACCAGCCAAGCTGGTAGCAATGCCGAGAGCTGGGCTCGAACCCAGCATCCCTGGTCCCACGCCATATTTGGGCAGCTGGGTCATGGAATATCCCCGGCCATAGAATACGTCACTGGGCGCGTTTCTATTGGTCGTGAGTAGGGATGTCCGATATTATCGGCCTACCGATATTATCGGCCGATATTGGCATTAAAATGTGATATCGGAAAATATCGGTATCGGTTTTCAAAACAAAAACAAAAAAAGTTTTATTTGATTTTTTTTTACATTTCTATAACCTTTATTTACCCAGGCAAGCAAGTAAGAACAAATTCTGATTTTATTTATTGTCAAAAGTATGCATAATGTTATGTTAATTCCACAACAAGACATATGTAATGTTAATTACCTGAAATTATAAAAAAATTTGGGGGGGGGAAACCCTGCATATATCGGTTGATATCGGTTGATATCGGTATCGGAAATTAAGAGTTGGACAATATCGGTATATCGGTATCGGTAAAAAAGCCAATATCGAGCATCCCTAGTCGTGAGGCTTCTGTGAGTTTTTTTCAGGCTCCATGTTGTGGACCGCTGTCATTGTCAGGATTGAGTTATGCGGTGTGTGGAAACTTTGTTTTCTGCTCTGCTCTCTATTGCATATGTGTTGAGCTTTTGGTCACGTAGCTCAATATTTACATATATCGTTTCAATTATTACTCACGTGGGAGGTCTCTCTGGGGGTTCCCTTTCTCCTCTCTTTATACAGAGCAGTGTTGGCAGGGTTTCTTTCCCTCAGACGCGTCATATGGGGCCCATATCTGTGTCTTTTGGCCAGCTTCCTACCGCTCGTCCCAGGCGGCATGGAGGGAACGTTATTTGGGTTCTTGTTAGAATTACCATTGATGTGTTTTGGGTCTCGACGTGTACATAGCACTGGCCCTGGGTGCTTCAGTGTGGAACCACGCATGGGCTGGCGCGCCTTGGTTGCTCATTATAGAAATGGCGTTTTTTGTAGAGCAACTGGGATGGAGATTTTATCTCTTCCGAGCACCAGTGTACTAGGTTAGTCTCGATGAATTCTCGCTCATCTCTGGGGGGAGATGACGGAGTAGATCGAAACATTGGTGGAGGGGTCTCACGGCCATGGGGTGGGCCACCGGGCACGGTGCGTTCATGTTCTGACCGTCTTGGTGGGGCCCTCTGTGATGTTTTAGATCGACACGCGTACCTACCCCCCTCTTAGGACTGGGGATGGTGGCGTGATTAGGACACGGGACTGGTTCTGGGTCAGTTAACCCGTTGTCCGCCGGGGCGCAGATCTGCTGTTCTGGTACCCTGAAGGACTTTGTGCTTTTTCGGGGGGAAAATGCCGGGTTAGCCCGGGCGTCGCGGGGTTTGATGTTATGGAGGTGTGTTCGTGATTACGTCACTACGAGTTATCCTTTGCAGTTGCTTGGTCCATATTGTGTTGTACCTTGCGCTGTGCTAAAGAGCCTGGTCCTTCTCCATTCTTTTTCGCCCCTCCCTTCCCCTGCTTGGCGGGGCTGGGAGGGGGCTGTCGAGGTGGTTCTATTGTACCTCTCTGGCATCCCTGTGTACGTCCGGCCCGCCGGGCCCAGGTCCGGACTTGTTCTCGTCGACCTGTTGGCCTGGGTTAACCCCTTCTTGAAAACTGAAACACTTGTA
Source organism: Notolepis coatsorum (assembly GCF_963971535.1). Lineage (NCBI taxonomy): Eukaryota > Metazoa > Chordata > Actinopteri > Aulopiformes > Paralepididae > Notolepis > Notolepis coatsorum. Next base: position 50,334,274 of record NC_140182.1, read on the forward strand.
CTGCCTGTATAGCCGGTGTATACGCGCAGTTGTGTTTCAGAGTTTTTTCTTGGGGGGGTTAAGGGAACAACCGCCTCCTGTTAAACTAAACATAGGGGGGTGGTTGGTTCCCCGGTGTGTTGGTAGCGGAGTCGACTCTCGGGTTTAGGCCGGGCTTGACCCTGTCTGCCTGCGAGTGTGCCCCCGCACTTTTCATGACGTCTGCCAATCATGTCAGCCTTCTCTGCCTCTGCCTCTCTAGGGGGTCGGATTTTGTGGAGGCTGCGACATGGTGCACAGCATACCGAACGCCCCTTCCGCCAGGGTGCTGTTCACAGTAGACCCCTTAGGCGCCTGTCTAGTCCGCAGTGCTCCGGGCACAGGTCGAGTTACGCTCTTGACCTGTTGCCAGGATTGAGGGATCAACCTCTTTGGGGGTTGTCTCCCCGGTGCACCGACTGGCCCCACAGTGTTGTGGGGGTGTAGCCTCTGTAGAGTGCTTCAGGGCGGCGTGCTGTAGGGGGGAAGGGCCTGCTCTTGGATTGGGCCTTGTCCGATATGCTGGTGATGTGGGGGTGGTGTCACTAGTGACCGTCTGGTGGGGTCTTGATGCTACGGCATTGTTGGCCTCACCAGGCCCCCTTTTCCGGGGGTCCTGACCCTCAGGCTGTAACTGGGGCTGGGTCCTCCTCCGCGCTCCGCTGCTATGGCCTTGTCACGGGGTTGGGTTCTTGACCTTTGACCCCGTGATGTTAGGGGCTGTGACCGTTTTTTTCCCCCCGTTCGTTCCCTAGTGGCATGTGGGATGCGCGCCTGAGTAGTCGTGGGTCCTTCTGTGTGAAGGTAAGTCCCACGATCTGCTCACCCTGTGCGTTGAGTTGCTAAACCCTCTTCGCACAGTCGGATCCGATTCCCTCCCGTCCCCCTCTAGGGGGGTCCGGGGGCTCGGTCCTCCCCGGTTCTGATAGTTGTGGGGGGCCTCAGCGGGTACATTTGTCGAGCTTCCGCTCTGCTCAGCTCCTGTGTTCCACCAGAGTGCAGAGCGTAAGCTATACGATATATAACATACGGTTATCCTATAACCATAGTTATATGAGTATAGCGAGCGCTCTGCACTGACTCACTGAGGACCCTGTGGTCTTCGCCTTCGGTGGTGAAAGACTTGGGAAGGAGCTGTTAGTATGGCCACGACCCCGCTTATGTAGAGGAGCGGTCGTGGGTGTGGCCAGGCGGATGGGTGTGTACATGTGAAGAAATTTATTCAGTATTAGATTGATAAGGGATAGGGTTCCACCAGAGTGCAGAGCGCTCGCTATACTCATATAACTATGGTCAGTCTCTGGAGCGTAACAGTAAGAAGCATTTTGTATAAAAGTATTCTGTACTTCTGTATGACAACTATTAAAGAAACTTGAAACTATGTTCAGGTAGGTTTGGTGGCTTATTACAAACAACACAGGCAACGTTGGCCTAGCAATCAGAGCAGTGTACAGCATCAGACTATTGAAAATGTATCAGTATTGTGTTGCAATAAACTGGATTCAAGGCAATTGTGCACCTGACAACAACCTGATGAGCAGTTTCACACAGGAAACCAGCATTGGAGAATATACCAGCACACGCTCAAACGGAGGAGGACACAGCAGGGCCTTCACCAGGGCAGAAGGTAGATACATGATAGAAAGCAATGTCTTTATAGGGTTACCAACACTCTCACTACCAAACAAGGGACACAAGTGGCATGCCACTGCAGTGTTGATTTTACCATGCAATGGCCTCAGAAAGGCCTGATAATGACAACATAAGGCTACTGTTTCAAAAAACATAAATTTATTAATCAGAGCCAGTGTTGGGGAACCTACTCTGAAAGCATAGTTTTACAAGCTACCAATTACTAGGGGTGGGAATCACCACAGGCCCCAGATACGATATCATCACAATACTAGTCATGATATTGTAATATTGCGATTTATTACCTTTTTTTTTAACTGCAAATTAAATCCCCAATGGACAACTTTGTTAATACCTGCAATAAAAAGTAATATACATAATCTGCTTTATCTAATAAGATAATGTTTTCAGTGTATTCACCTCATCCCAATAATTGTTGTACCACTGTATTGCACATCGTTGCGGGCAAGACCACCCGCATTTCATTGTATACTTGTATGCCGTGACAAATAAAACTCTTGACTTGACTTGACTTGACTTGACTTGATTTCTATTGCAGTCAAATTAGACTGTCAGGCAAAAGAAAACTGTATATTATTATTATTATTATAATATATATTTTCTTTTTAAATAACGATACTTGGCATATATGGTTGTATCTATTCTTTCCTCCCACCCCTACTAATTACTTCACACTGGAAGGAGTTGAACTACAGCACAGCTACCTTCAAGCAAGATATTGTTTGGTTAGCTAAAGCTACTTAGAAAATATAGTTCAAACTACTTTGTGAAAAATTATCCACATGAAATGTAACACCAAATTATGACAAAGTGTAATACAGTCACATGACACCATAATATACCATATACTACTCAATTGAGTTTATTGTAAAGTGCACACTTCTCACTTTAATAGCATGCCCCAGTCAGACATGAAATAACACCAAATTAATTAATCTGGATTCTTCACTGAAAGAAGAAGTCCACAGAACTTTGTGCACAATAAGTGATACAGTCAAGAAAAGGTTTAACTTGCACCTTTTCAGATAATTTACCAACTTGATCATAACAATGGTCTGAACTGACCAATAGGCTTGTCAGCTTAGTTAGCTTAAAGCAGAATCCTTTACTTGTATGACTCATATGAGCAGTCTCTCAAAGTTCCCGTCCCTTCCTTTTATAGACATAATCACTCAAAACCAGCAGGGGGAGGTGCATAGAAACAGCTGTTTGCGGCTTTCGGCTGTCCCTCTCTCTTGTTGACAGCCCTTGCACCTCCCTGTCATCCCCCTCCTGTTTGTGGATTGCTGCACAGACAGGGGAGGGGGGGGGGGGGGGGTTAGGGCTGAATGTTCTATTTAAAACCACGAAAAGCAAGCAGGTTAAGAAACTGAACCTGTCCATTGATCTCCTCTGTTCCATTTCAGTGCTATGGACAGCCTGCACCTACACAAGCAACCACTACATGCATCAAACAGTACTGTCCATGGTTCTGAAACAACAGAAGTGTTATCTCCACTCCTCCCCTCTTCTCTCCACTCCCCTCTCCTATTCTCTCCTCCTCTCCTCTCCCCTCTTCTCCTCTCCTCCCCTCTGCTCTCCACTCCCCTCTCATATTCTCTCCTCCTCTCCCCTCCTCTCATCTCCTATCCTCCCCTCTGCTTTCCACTCCCCTCTCCTATTATCTCCCCTCCTCCCCTGTGCTCTCCACTCCCCCTCCTATTCTCTCCCCTCCTCTCATCTCCTCTCCTCCCCTCTGCTCTCCACTCCCCTCTCCTATTATATCCGCCTCTCCCCTCCTCTCATCTCCTCCCCTCTGCTCTCCACTCCCCTCTCCTCCCCTATCCCCTCCTCTCATCTCCTCCCCTCTGCTCTCCACTCCCCTCTCCTATTATATCCTCCTCTCATCTCCTCCCCTCTGCTCTCCACTCCCCTCTGCTCTCCATTCCCCTCTCCTATTATATCCTCCTCTCATCTCCTCCCCTCTGCTCTCCACTCCCCTCTCCTCCTCTCCTCCCCTATCCCCTCCTCTCATCTCCTCCCCTCTGCTCTCCACTCCCCTCTCCCATTCTCTCCTCTCCTCCTCTCCTTATCACAGATACTTTTGCAGACAATAATATATGGGACAAGGGAGGAACAAACCAATTTAGCCCAATATATGGGATGTCTCGATAGTTGCCAACCCTAATGTGTTTTGACTTTAATATAACATAATCATCAATTAAACAGTAGACATAATTTGTGTAATATTGCTGTTATTTCTGATATTTTTATTTATTTGAATACAGATAAACAATCTCTCTCTCTCTCTCTCTCTCTCTCTCTCTCTCTCTCTCTCTCTCTCTCTCTCTCTCTCTCTCTCTCGTTTTCTCATTCAGCACAAGTCAACTTTAGCAATGTGTTTGCTATGGAATCCTGCTTACCCAAAGAACAGGGATGTGATGCAGCAGAAGTATGGGATTCCACTCCCTGGGGCACACAAGAAGAGAGGAACGTCAGTGAGTAAATGTTGCTTATAATTAGCTGCAATTTGAGGGTAATGGAAATATGAGTTTTCACACAATATTCACATGGTTCCATATATATGATGGTGCTCTATTAACCTCCTGTGGTGACCTCAAATTTCCTTTCAATAAATATGTTTATGTGTGCCACATGTATCCTAGTTAGCTTTGTTATTTTAGCTGGACCCGCTAGGACCAGCCTGCACAAGGGAAGGTGCTTCACTGACTTGTGTCAATGAGGTAACGCTTTGTATGCGGACCGCGAAGAACCAAAAATGTGGACCATGTAGACTCAACTACAACTAGAGAGTGTGCTCAGTAGAGCTCAATGTCCGCCACTATGCTATACTCACTACTGAATGCATATTTACATTGCAAATATGGTTTCTCAACCGTCGTCAAATTCAAATGATCAATAGTTCTAAAATATCCCCCCCCCCAATGAATGAAGATGGTGTTGCATGTTTGTGTGGGTGGTTTTGAGAGCATGTTGGTGTAGGTGGTGTAGAGAGGATAATAATAATAATGGCTTGAATTTCTATAGCGCCTTTCACATACCCAAGGCGCTTTACAATAAAAGGGGAGGGGATAACGGTGAAAAAACTCAGTGAAGCCAGTGAAGGTGTATGAGGGTGGGGGTGATGTGCTGCCAGGGTTTGGTGCGGGTGAGAACCCTGGCGGCAGAGTTCTGAACGTACTGGAGCTTATCCAGGGCTTTGTGGGTCACCGCGGATAGGACTCCATTACAATAGTCCAAGCGGGAGGTGATGAGGATGAAACAATGAAAAAACCCTCAGCTCGGAACTCGGCAGAATCTGCACCTGGCTCACTGATAACAAACTATCATTACACCTGGGTAAAACAGAGTCCATTCTCTTCGGATCAAATAACAAACTCAGCAAGACCAACGGCTTCTCGGTTACAGTGGGTGACAATATTGTCACAAGGAAAGATGAAATTACATACCTGGGTTCCATCCTAGAGGCAAATCTTTCCTGTGACAAAATGGCATCCAATGTAATAATAAAAAGTCAACCAACGAACTAGATTCTTGTACCGGATCTCCTCTCTGGTAAACAAGAATACCCTGAAGACTCTGGTAGGAGCACGCATTCAAGGGTACTATGACTGCTTGCACCTCATGGTACCAAAGCACATCAAAGGCGCTAAAAACAAGATTACAAACATCACAAAACAAACTGGTCAGACCTTACTCCTAAAACCCACCTCACCCTGCCCCTTTTGACAACCTAGGATGGCTTAGAGTAGACGACATAGTACAGCAACTTGCAATGGGACTGGTCTACAAGATACACTACACCACTAAGGTACCCATGTACATGTCAAAATACTTCCCAAAGGTCAGTGAATACCACGACCACAACACCAGAGGGAGTTCCACAAATCATGTTCAACCCAGATTCGGCACAAACAAGGGACTAAACACATTTCACAATTATGCCACAACAATGTGGAACGCCCTACCCACCTTCAGAACCACTCTCAAAGAGCACCTACGGGAGGCTGCAATTCGAAATTGGCCACCGTAAATGTCCAAATCCCACCCATCCCCTCCTAATGTACAGTCTCCTCCCCATCATATGTATATATTTTCTTTATGATCTCTGGTTAACAGTACTGTATATTTGCATATCTTGTATGTCACAAATGTAACGGTACCATATACCTGTATGTCATAAATGTCATGATACATATCTGTATATCTGTATGTTGTGTATGTCATAAATGTCATTATGAATTGAAAATGATGTAAACAAGATGAAAGTCTTTCTCTGGTCTGCATCCCTTTAACAATTGTGTGTATTGTATTGTACCCATTTTGAAATTTGTTTGGTGTAAATGGTGTAGAGTGGATGGTGTTGCATGTTGGTGTAGGTGGTGTAGAGTGGATGGTGTTGCATGTTGGTGTAGGTGGTGTAGAGTGGATGGTGTTGCATGTTGGTGTAGGTGTAGGTGGTGTAGAGTGGATGGTGTTGCATGTTGGTATAGGTGTAGATGGTGTAGAGTGGATGGTGTTGCATGTACACATACGTTCCATGTTCTCCGCTGCTGTGTCTCTAGGATGTGTCAGTCACCATTGCTTTGATGCGGTCCCTGGCTTTCATTGAGATCGATGTGCCTTCACCAAACACTAGCTGTTTCCATCCTCATTACTCTGCAAAAACAATTCAACCAAGGCAGTTCAAGTTGTGTCAAGATTGGATTACCAGAATTGCAGTAACCTTATCATGAGTACACTTTATCTACAATGTGGGCCTAGCAAAAGATGAGATTTCAATGAACCCTTATGATTCATAATTTCATATATTTGTTCCTATCCATCTTACTGTACACTTATTAGGGTTTCAAGCACGAAGTGCAGAAACCCTATTGTTTGTGTGAATTCTTTTATAATCTTTTTTATTGAGCATTGGTTTAGCAAATTCCCGTGAGATGGTAAATGGTAGCAATATGAACTTTGACCCATTGATTGGAAATTGTGTGCAAATGGTCTCCAACAAATAGACCCCAATTGGTCAAAAGGGGGCACTATAATTAAAGATCAACTTTAAAAGATCAGAACTCCTACAGCATGAGTCCGATTTACACTAAACTTGATACAGACATCCATCTCTATGCCCTCTACAAATTCGCCATATTGGATTTTGGGTTTGATGTAAAACACATTTTTGACATCTCCTCCAAACCCTAGGTCCGATTACTACCAAATTTGCTGTGGATCCTTATTATTATTAAAGTTAGTATAAGGATTGTTGATATCTTTTTTAGTTTTCACGATATTAATCAATGAACTTCAAGAAGGCGTGGCTCAGCACATATATAAAGACCTCTTAGCAAGCGGGGGCCCGTATGTGGGCCCTCTTGAGGACGATTTGCCCACCGGCACTTTGGCGACCACTAGTGGCTCGGGTGTGCATATTTTGTAATACAATTTATATATATCGAATTAAAGCCCCATTTGTTGCCTGTCGATAGTCCTTTCAGGTGACAAAATCCGCTCAGCGGTTCTTGAGTTACATGCCGATATTTGAGGCTTGCGCAAAGTACACAGTATTGCGCAAATACCACTCCTGACTCTTGGGGTTCTAGTTCCGTCAATCATTTGGCAATCTTGAAAATTATTGGACGGGGTTGTAGCCAATGAGTGTGGCGTTCCAATGATGTCACCTGGGAATGTAAGAATCAGGGATCTAGGTGAAAAGTCACAAGCGAAAACAGGAAGAGAAAAACCACTGAATGAATTGAAGTCTATGAGAAAACTGAGCTTTTCTTTTGTACACAGTTTACCAAAATCACTCCTAATTACTCATTTCTGAATGGATCTTTATGCAATTTGGACATGTACTACATAAGACTTCAGGCTATGGATCTTTTTAAGCCTCCAGCCGGTTAACCTGCGCCCCCAAAATTGGCCACTCAAGTTTTTCTGTAGTAGTTAGTAGTCCAGAGGTAGTATTTCCCCAGAAGGTGGTATGGCTTACAAATCCATACGGACCCATAGCCCGAATCCTTATGTAGTACATGTCCAAATGTCATAAAGATCCATTCAGAAATGAGTGATTAGGAGTGCTTTTGGTAAACTGTGTACAAAAGAAAAACTCAGTTTTCTCATAGACTTCAATTCATTCGGCTGTTTTTCTCTTCCTGTTTTTCCTCGTTAGTTTTTTAGATTCATACATCCCCACGTGGGGTATCATTGGAATGCCACACTCATTGGCTACAACCCTCCACAATCATTTTCGAGATCGCCAAATGATTGACGGAACTAGAGCCCCAAGAGTCTGGAGTGGTATTTTGCGCAATACCGTGTACTTTGCACAAGCCTCCAATACAGCCATGTAACTCAAGAACCGCTGAACGGGTTTTGTCGGATTTTGTCGCCATCGACAGGCAACAAAAACCTTCAATTTGATATATATATTGTATTACAAAATATGCACACCCGAAGCCACGAGAGGTCGCCAAAGTGCCGGTGGGCAAATCGTCCTCAAAAGGGCCCACAGGTTGCCTCCAGCCATTCTGGGGAAATACTACTTCTGGAATACTAACTACTACAGAAAAACTTGAGTAACAAGTTTTTCTACAACTCAAGTTCAGACCAATGTTACTCTATTTCATTAGCACTAAAGGTGAGTTTTCCTTATTGTAACAGAAACTTCAGAATGGCATCTTTCAGGGCGGTCAGGTGGCGTAGCGGAGATTGCGTTTGTCACCAACACCGGAGACGCTGGATTCGCCTGTTCGAATCCAGCTCACAGCTCCGGTGTTGTCACCAGCTTGGCTGGCCGTTCACACTAATACAATTGGCTGTATTAGAGGGTGGGAAAGCTGGCGGGGTGGGTCCGGGTCGTTGTAAACAGCGACTCCTACAGTTCGGTCGGGGCGCCTGCTCAGCGCGGATAGGATCTAAGGGGGGTAGTGTGATCCTTCCACACGTTACACCCTCTCAGTGAGAGTCCGCGCTGCCAGGTGAAAAGAAGCGGTTGATTGGCTAGACGTGTGTCGGAGGAAGCACGTGATAGCCTCCACTCTCCCAGACCGACTGTGGGGGGTAAGTGCGCAGCGACCAGGAAGGGGATTGGGAATTGGCATAACGACTAACATTGGGATGGGAGAAAAAATCGGAGGAAAAAGGAGGGGGAAAAAGATTAAAAAAAAAATTTAAAATAATGGCATCTTTCAAAAGAGACCAGGCTCATGCATACATGTGGTATAAGTATAAAGTATAGTCCTCAAAAATGAAAACTAAAATGGCCAATTTTGGGGGAGCGCCTGACGCTAAGAGGGTTAACCAGTCATCACTAAAATATTGAACACTAGGGGGCACTACAAATGTACAAAATGTGCGTGGAATAACACAAATCGGATTATATTTCAAGGTTTTCTGATCCAAACATTACAAAACACTGCTGAACCGTGTGTGTGAACTTATTTTGCGATCCTAATTATCAATATTGGCTTGAAACCCATTGATTGCCGCTTGCGGCTATATTATTTTACTTGTATTTTACTCATAGCTCTTACAAATAAGTACAATTCTGCATGTGACATTATTTGCTGTGAAATATATTTAGCTAAGTCTAACAATTTTGCACATCACTTTAATTGCTGTATAGTATATAGTCAGTGCCCAGACATATAGTGTAAAGACATATTAGTATAGTAGGAAGAGTGCATTATAGTGTAAGACAGTAAATAGGTAATTATATATATTTTTTGTTTTGTTTCGGCTGTCCTAACTGTGATGGGAAGTTCATTCCACCATTGTGGAGAATAGGCAGCTTCTCTTTGATGACCCTCCCGGAGCTCGGATAGGAGTGGGTCTGAGATGGCCAGAGGATGTAGATATATTATATATGTAACGGTTGTGACGTCGTCACCTGAACTCACTGCTTTGTAACGTGTCTATGTGTTTTTTGAGGATGAGAGTGAGTTTAACCCATAGTACCGCTACTCACCCCAGTCACTTTACAACATCTGAAGTCCTTTGTGACTGCGCTTCGCGGTACCATCCGTTACACTCACCCTCCTTACACTCACTCCACTCCACCCAAGGCATCCGGGTCACAGCACCAATGTAACGGTTGTGACATCGTCACCTTAAACTTTGATGCCCAGAAGGAGTTTTGAACGCGGGTCTCCCACGCCGCGTGCAACAGCACAGACCGCTATACCAAGAAGTGAACTCACTGCTTTGTAACGTGTCTATGTGTCTTTTGAGGATGAGAGTGAGTTTAACCCATAGTACCGCTACTCACCCCAGTCACTTCACAACATCTGAAGTCCTTCGTGACTGCGCTTCATGGTACCATCCGTTACATATATATATTTGGAAATGTATCAAAGTGGCATCTATAAAATTAGGCAGATAGCACAATAGGTAAACTAGGTGGAGGAACCCGTCAGTACAGTAGCAGTACAGGCACCTATCTATTGATGAACATTGCTGCTGACTGAGACTGTGAGGGCTGTGGGTGTGTGTGTGGGTCATGAGCAGATAATAGGGATTCTTAAAGTTATACATAAAACGGATAACCACTAACTGCTTACGCAGACATTTTAGGAGAAGGGGAAAAATAAACAACACAAAACAACCTTTACAGGTGGAAGCCTCAAAGTGAGTATTCAAGAAAATAAGTAATGTCCAAAAAAACAGGACGACACTCATTAAAGAGGTATTGTAGAGAAAATAAATAAGCCACAAAGGCAACTCCTAAAAACAGAGTTTATATTGCAAACATAAAACAATAAACCTCCACCAAGGGAGTTTATGTGCAAAGGGCAGTTCCAAAAGAACAAAAGAAAACACTACCATAAAGGACTCAGCCTTTATAAAATAAAGTGTAAACTAAGCCAGTAGACGAAAACGAGTATAGCTACAAAAGAAGGCTAAATGCTGAATAGGGCAGCACTACACTTAAATATAAGAAGCCTGACCAAAAGCATAGCCAGCACAAGGAAAGTGAAAAAGCAGTTGACACTGCAATCTCCAAACTTAAATAGACTCCACATGGCCATAGGCACAGCTGCACTGCATCAGGTGCAATCAAGCCCACACACCTGCCGACCCATGAGGCAATTAACCACAGGGAACAGGGATTGACAGCTATCCCTCACAGAGAGGTGAAATAAAGCAAAAATAGACCGCTGTCCCTCACAGAAAGGTGAAATAAGGCTCCAGACGGAACTCCCGAACAAGCTCAGGGTCCAAGATGTCCCTGGCCGGAACCCACGTGTGCTCCTCTGGCCCATAACCCTGCCAGTCCACCAGGTACTGTATACCCCTACCAACCCGCCTACTGGACAGGATACGCCGTACAGTATACACAGGTTGGCCATCAACGAATCGAGGGGGAGGTGGAGGTCTCTCTGCAGGAACCAACCTGCTCCTCCGAACCGGCTTAAGGCGGGATACGTGAAATGTAGGGTGTACCCTCATTGACGAGGGTAACCGAAGACGCATCGTGACTGGGTTTATCTTGCGAACAATAGTGAAAGGGCCCACAAAACGGGGAGCGAGTTTGCGCGACTCCACCCGTAATGGAAAGCCACACCTGTTGGCCCACACGGTAGGAAGGCGCAGGGCGACGGTGTACGTCCGCCGACCGCTTGTGCCGGGCCGCAGCACGCACAAGAGCCGAATGCACCCTCTTCCATGTCGCCCGAGACCGACGGATAAACGCCTCGGCAGATGGCACCCCCACGTCCCTCTCCTGTTCAGGAAACAGTGGAGGCTGATACCCAAACTGAACCTCAAATGGGGAGAGACCAGTGGATGCATTGCACAATGAATTATGTGCATATTCTACCCATGCCAGTTGGTGACTCCAAGTGGTCGGATTGGAGGAGGCCAAGCAGCGAAGCGTACTCTCCATAGACTGGTTGGTGCGCTCTGTTTGCCCATTGCTCTCCGGGTGGAACCCTGATGACAGGCTAACCGTCGCACCCAGTATAGCACAGAATGCCTTCCAAAACCGAGCAGTAAACGGGGGTCCGCGGTCCGACACCACGTCCTGGCAGATGCTATGAATTCGGAAGACAGACCAGTTGAGCGGTCTCCTGAGCAGATGGCAGCTTGACCAGCGGAATGAAGTGAGCTGCTTTGGAGAACCTATCCACCACCACCATAATGACGCTGTGACCATCACAGGCCATGTGAGCGGATCGGAGCGTGAGCGGCGCGGGGCGCGGAGCGGGCGGTTTTGACGTGAGCGAGGAGTGGGTTTTAAAATGGGTCGGCGCGACGTCCGGAGCGAGAGTTCTCCTCCGCTCCAATCCACTCCAGGTCGCTCACAGTGGTTTAACACTGTTGATGTAATATACATGCAGTACAATGCCAAAGCAACAGATGGCGATGTACAAACATGAAGGCCATTTTCAACCAATGAGAAGGGTGAACCTGTGATATCCGGTTCAGGCTTTGTCACTGTAGAGACGCCCACACTCACTCCTGTTAGAAAACGTATCGACGCCATTGTTGTTGACGTTAGCTTACATGCTAACGTTAATGGCAGCGACCATAGCATTGTGGCTCGGCTAGCCTATCATCGCTTAATATAGCTAGTGAATGGATAAACAACGTTATTTAACATTGCAGAATGGGTACAATTACAATGCGGCTCAATACAAACAATTGTTAAGGGGCCCAGGGGGTGTAGACTGTTGTAGTTTGAGCTAATTTACACCATGCTCCAAAAAAAATACAAAAAATCTGCCGAGCGATCTGGCGCGGGGCTCGATTCAAGGTGAGCGGGGAGCGAGCGGAGAGCGACTTGGGGGCGGGGTCAACATGATCGATTAGCGGAGCGGACCAAGCTTTAAAGAGCGAAGAGCGGATTTCTCGGCCGCGCCGATCCGCTCACGTGGCCTGGACCATCAGAAGGAGGCAGACCAGTCACAAAATCCATGGCGATGTTGCTCCACGGACGACTAGGAATGGGCAAAGGATGAAGCAGCCCTGGTAGTGACTGTTGAGAAACTTTGTTCCGTGCACAAACGGGGCAGGCTGCCACAAATTCCCGAATGTCCTTCATCATACCAGGCCACCAGAACCTTCTGGCCAAGAAGTCACGAGTTCTGTGCACTCCGGGATGTCCTGTCAGCCAAAAGGAGTGGCCCGAACTTCAACACCCGAGAACGAATGCCGCTTGGTACAAATAACCGACCCGGGGGCACCCCACCCGGATCTGGTTCCAAACGTTGTGCCCTCTGCACAGCAGAGTCAATGCTCCATGTCACAGGAGCTAGGATCTGTCCTGCAGGAACAATGGGCTCAGGAGGACGGTCCTCCTCTGACCCATCATATAACCGGGAAAGAGCATCCGGCTTGATATTTTTAGACCCGGGACGGTACGTCAGGAGGAAATTAAACCGAGAGAAAAACAGTGACCAGCGAGCCTGTCGCAAGTTTCTCCTCTGAGCACCCTGGATATATTCCAAATTCTTATGGTCTGTCCAGACTGTGAATGGGTGTTCAGCTTCCTTTAGCCAATGGCGCCACTCCTCCAATGCCAACTTGACCGCCAACAGCTCTCTGTCCCCAACATCATAGTTTCTTTCAGCCGGCGAGAGCCCACGTGAATAGTACGCACATGGGTGTACCTTACCGTCGGACGATGAGCGTTGAGACAGAATAGCTCCGACTCCAAGCTCAGAAGCATCCACCTCGACGATAAATGGCAGGGATGGGTTAGGAGTAATGAGGATAGGCTCAGAACTGAACCTTCTCCTAAGCTCAATGAATGCTGCCTCAGCCTTGGGAGTCCACTGGAAATGGGAAGGTGCTGTCTTCCTGGTGAGTGCAGTGATAGGTGCTACCACTGAACTGAAATTACGAATAAAAGGACGGTAGAAGTTTGCAAATCCTAGGAATCGTTGCACCTGCTTGACCGAGACGGGTGTAGGCCAATCTGTCACTGCTGACACCTTCTTGGGGTCCATTTGAATCCTCCCCTCAGATACAATGAATCCCAGAAAGGACACAGAGCGGACATGGAAGGCACACTTCTCAGCCTTCACAAACAACCGTGCATCCAAAAGGCACCTCAAGACCTGCCTGACATGTTTGACATGGTCAGAAATGGACTTGGAGAATATCAGAATGTCATCTAAGTAGACGAAAACAAACTTTTCCAACATCTCCCTGAGCACGTCATTGATTAACGCCTGAAAAACTGAAGGGGCATTAGTAAGACCAAATGGCATCACCAGGTATTCGTAGTGACCATTATGAGTGTTGAACGCGGTCTTCCACTCATCCCCTTGGTGTATGCGCACCAGATTGTAGGCATTGCGGAGATCAAGTTTGGTAAAAATGGATGCCCCCTGGAGGCGTTAGAACGCTGAGTTCATCAGGGGAAGGGGATACCGGTTTTTTACTGTAATGCTGTTCAGACCTCTGTAGTCGATGCAGGGTCTCAGTCCTCCTTTTTTCCCACAAAAAAGAATCCAGCACCCGCAGGTGAAGTGGAAGGTCTAATAAAACCGGTAGCCAAAGCCTCCTTGATGTAGGTGTTCATAGCTGCGCTTTCGGGGACCGACAACGAGTACAAGGAACCACGAGGGGGAATAGAGCCCGGCTGCAATTCGATGGCGCAATCATAAGGTCGGTGCGGTGGCAGGATGGTGACCCTTTGTTTGCTAAACACCTCACTGAGGTCAGCATAGACAGTGGGAACTCCCTCTGGTAACGGGTGTGACTCCACGCTCATGATGTAGGTGCTCTCCATGAGGGGGTCAGCTGTACAAGTAAGCGAGGAGAAGTCCTCACACAGAGCCTCTAAACTGTCTAAACTGTCCTCCGCCAGAACCTCCTCACGAGGGAGTCCCAATCAAACTGTGGATCCCATTCCAAACTCCCATCCTGATCTGACCGTTTCCCTTCAGTTTCGGACACTCCACCCTCGTGTGACCTTTTCTCCTGCAGTACCGGCACCAGTCCACATGAGAACCAGTCTGCCTGGAGTCACGCACAGAAGTGCTGTCCACCTGCATAGGTTCAGACGAGCTGGCCACTGAAGATTGTGGAGGAAAGGACGAAACCTCATCCAGCGGGACACGAAAACGTTGGCCCCGCCTCTCACGCTCACGGTCTCTGATCCGGTTATCAACGCGTATGGCGGTAGTGACCAGTGTGTCAAAATTGTCTGGAGATCCCACAACCGCCAAAGCATCTTTAACCTGATTAGATAACGCGTTGGTGAACAAAGTGATGAGTGGTCCCTCAGGCCAGCCTGTAGCCCCAGCCAGTGTCCTGAAAGCAATGGAAAACTCAGCTACACTACTGGCGCATGCACGTAGCTTCATGGCGACCTCTTTATCGTAGAGTTCATGATCAAAAACGATCTCCATCTCATTCATGAGTCCCTGTGAGTCGTTTAAAACTGGAGCCTGAGCCCGTATGAGTGGAACAGCCCAATCGAGGGCAGGTCCCTCCAACAGGGATAGAATTAGGGCAACACGAGAAGGCTGGGCTCTGTACACTATTTGGCATTGTGCCAGAAAAACCACGGCATTTACCTGACTCCCCGCTATAGCGCGAGGGGAGCTGAACTTTAGCCTCACGAGGAAATGGCTGGGGTACTGTGTGTTGTGCTTGAGGGACGTTAGGAGATATTTGGGAAGATACTTGTGCATTGGCTATGCTGTCAGCCAGATTACGCATGGAACCTTCCATCTTGCACAACCCTTCATACATCTCCCCACGCTGTATCACCATGAGCGCTTGTTGCTCTTGTAATTGTTTGATAGCTTCCATATGTGAAAGTAATTCTTGATGCTGTGCAGCAAGTGCACGTTCGAGACCAGTATTATCCGCTGACCCATTCATGGCTTTTTCATTCTGTGAGGGCTGTGGGTGTGTGTGTCGGTCATGAGCAGATAATAGGGATTCTTAAAGTTATACGTAAAACGGATAACCACTAACTGCTTACGCAGACGTTTTAGGAGAAGGGGAAAAATAAACAACACAAAACAACCTTTACAGGTGGAAGCCTCAAAGTGAGTATTCAAGAAAATAAGTAATGTCCAAAAAAACAGGACGACACTCATTAAAGAGGTATTGTAGAGAAAATAAATAAGCCACAAAGGCAACTCCTAAAAACAGAGTTTATATTGCAAACATAAAACAATAAACCTCCACCAAGGGAGTTTATGTGCAAAGCGCAGTTCCAAAAGAACAAAAGAAAACACTACCATAAAGGACTCAGCCTTTATAAAATAAAGTGTAAACTAAGCCAGTAGACGAAAATGAGTATAGCTACAAAAGAAGGCTAAATGCTGAATACGGCAGCACTACACTTAAATATAAGAAGCCTGACCAAAAGCATAGCCAGCACAAGGAAAGTGAAAAAGCAGTTGACACTGCAATCTCCAAACTTAAATAGACTCCACATGGCCATAGGCACAGCTGCACTGCATCAGGTGCAATCAAGCCCACACACCTGCCGACCCATGAGGCAATTAACCACAGGGAACAGGGATTGACATCTATCCCTCACAGAGAGGTGAAATAAAGCAAAAATAGACAGCTGTCCCTCACAGAAAGGTGAAATAAGGCAAAAACCATGACAGAGACAATGAAGTGGCTATCTAGGTAGCTAACTATTTTAACAAACATTCTGTCAGATTATATGAATTGATTTCCTGATTGGGGGTTGCTGACTGCCTGTCTGCACGACTGTACTAAGTACACTGGGTTGATGTGTCTCTGTTTCTACACACCTTGCTCTGGAGTCCAGCTCTGGCTCCTCTGTCTGTGTCTCGCTCTCACATGTTGTCTTTGTTTCTACACACCTTACTCTGGAGTCCAGCTCTGGCTCCTCTGTCTGTGTCTCGCTCTCACATGTTGTCTTTGTGACAAACTTGACTCACATGTGTTTCTGCACTCTCCCTCTACCGGGATGATAAACTAGGAAAGCAGGGCTTCCTTTGTCGTGTCCTACGAAAAATCTTTTTACACCCTTGGACTTGGGTTTTCCCCTGTCCTGCAGGTATGCATAACACACTGATCCAAATCGGTGCACTCTGGCTAGATTACACTTCTTTCCTGTCAGTGCTGTATACGGGGTGGTGCCCAAGTGCTTATTAAAGCTTCTGTTTCTGGTGTAAGCGGCTTCTTGCACCGCATAATGCCATAGGCTCTTAGGTAAGTTACTATCTGTTAGCTTACTCTTAGCCATTTCGAAAAGGGTATGCCATTCCCTCTCTGCCGCCCCGTTCTGGTGTGGTGGATATGGATGTGGCGTCTCGTGTCTTATCTTATACCTTCTCAACAGTGATTGGAACTCTCTGTTTGTGAACTCGGTTTCGTGGTCGGACCTCAAACATCTTACTGTACCATAAGGGGCTATGTCCGCCAGGAATTCTTCCGTGGCCTGGAGTGTGTCACTCTTTGCTTTAAGAAAGTAAACAAACACTGCCCCTGTGCACACGTCTGTAAAAGACTGTACATATCTAAAGTCTCCTATGGACTCGTTTCTTACTGGACCGGCTAGGTCCGTGTCAACTAATGCAAGTGGTACCCTTACTTTTCCTGTGGGATTTCTGTTTCTCGGTTGAGTAAACTTCCCTGTTTTGCACACTACACATTCGTTATCAGGTCTACGCTTTTCACCTTCAATGTGCATGTTTTTTGTTACTGCTTGCAGTTTCAGTAAATCCTCGTAATTACAATGACCCATAATCTCATGCCATGTCTGAATATCGTGGCTGACAGTTACTTTACACATATCATTGTCACCATTACACTTGTCGTTGTCATTACACTCTGTTTGCAGGTAATACATTCTCTTGTACATCTTTATGTCAAACCGTGTACCGTTAGGTCCTACTAGAAAATGTTTACCTTTTTCGAAGAATACCTCGGCACCGCTTGCAGTAGCAGCTATTACAGAGAATAGTCCTTGTGGGAATGATGGTACATAGAGAGCGTTCTTTAGCGTCACCGTACGCCGGCGCCCCTTACTGTCCGTGAGGCATACCTGTGTGTCTCCCCTCTCTTGCGCCAACCCGTAGGTGCACTTCCCGTCTGCCCGCTTCATGCTGAGCCTCTCCGGGTGGAAAGTGTCATCAAAGTTCTTGAACAGACTCCTGTCGTTGATGACATGGGACGACGCACCTGTGTCCATGATCAGTCCCCTCCTTTGGGCTCGCTGCAGCTGTGCCGGCCCGGCGATGCATGCCGTCCGCGCCCCGGGAGCGTAGTCTTCTTGTCCCATTATCCTCCGGGCGTCGTCTCGACTCGTCTCACGTCGATCGTCGCCGCCATCGATTCTCCGGGCGTCGTCTCGATTCATCTCACGTCGATCGTCGCCGCCATCGTGTCCGCTGTCGTCACCCCGTCCACAGCCGTTATCTTGTCCGTAGCCGCCATTTTGTCCGTGGCCTCCGTCTCGTCTGTTGTCGCCATTTTGTCCATGCGCGTATCGCGCGCTCTGGTTGTGTTTCTTCATGCACGCTCTGTCTGTGTGCCCGTGGATTTGCAGAAGCTACACCAGACAGTCTTTGTGCATTCGCTTCTCCGATGGCCTTTCTCTCCGCATCGCCAACACGCCAGTTTCGCCGTGGTCCTGGTCCTCTTCCTTGGCGACGCTCGGGCCTTTAGCACCCTCTCTCCCGCCTCCGCGGCGGCTGGGTGGGCATCTTCTGAGGCTTCGAAGTTCCTTAACTTAGCCTTGAACTGTCCCAACGTCATGTCCGTTGAACCGTGTGTTACCAGGAGCGTGAACGGTTTGTACAGCTCCGGTAGTCCTCTCATTATCATCGCCCTCATTAGCCCATCGCTTGGTGCTTCTCCGGCACTCCTCAATGGCGTCGTGATTTGCTCCGCTCTGTTGACGTATTCAGTCACCGTCTCTGTGGTCCCCTTCCTCAGGCCCGTTAGTGCTATGCAGAGGGCCACGACTCTGAGTCTCCCTCGCCCGATGAAATACTCTCTCAGTACCGCCAGGCTTTCTCGGCCTCTGTCTTTAGTGTCGCGGAATATCAGCCCCAGGCTGGTGTCGTCGAGCATCGGTGCTAACTCGCAGTACGCGCTTGCGTTCCGCTGGTCATCCAGGGCTTGCTCTTCCGCTGTCAGTTCTCCGGTGGGGGCCGCCAGGATCGTCTCCTTCAGCCCCGCCCTGTGCATGCAGCACAGCATGCGCTCTTCCCAAAGCTCATAGTTCTCCGCTTTTCCATTGAATGTCGGCCATTTGTCTCTTCTCTTGTTTTCCATCCTCTTCGTTAGTGGTATGCTTAGCTTTGCTCTTGTTGGCCTAGCGTCTAGCCACGCGGTGCTCCGGGCGCTAACCTAGCCTATACTTCAGCTAAGCTTGCTACAGTACCTCCACTATTTCGCCCCGGCGTTATCTGGGCCCATAACCTGTTAACAGAATTCGACTATAGGGCGACAATAATGTGGTCAAGAGGCATGGTTTCTATCTTGAGCCTGAACTGGCTTGGTTTCTTTTATTCACATGCTAAGCAGCAGTAACACAAGTCTTCTCTCTCTAAGAGACATGGGGGAGAGAACAAAGTGGGAGTATACCTTTGCTTTTATACTCGCCACAAGGTGGAGTACCTGGGTGGCTCCGCCTAGAGCGCCCTCTAGTGGGAACAGATATATATGCAACTAGACAGTCACTGGTGGAGACAGTTATATATGCAGGTAAACAGTTACTAGTGTAAACAGCCATATGTACAGTTAGACAGTTACTAACAATCCTACACAGAATCTCTGATCTCAACAGGGGGCCCAGAAAGAACATTTTATTTTATTTATTTTTTTACTAGACATCACTCAGGTGTATTATTGATGCTCTCATTGATACTACGTTTGTGTGTGTGTGTGTGTGTGTGTGTGTGTGTGTGTGTGTGTGTGTGTGTGTGTGTGTGTGTGTGTGTGTGTGTGTGTGTGTGTGTGTGTGTGTGTGTGTGAGAGATATATAGAGAGAGAGGCAGGGCTTTGGTAGACTATTGCATTGGTCCATTCATTGAAGATGAACGCAATGCAACATCCTTTACTAGGCTCACCCACCAACAGTGCAGGTGCTGAACTGCTGATCCGAATGTATAGGTAAAAACCATATTATGCGTTTTCATCAATAAATAAATGGCCAAAAAAAAATCCTTTTTTTACGCGCGCTCGCATTCACTGGGGGCCTACAAATACATTCTTTCATGGGGCTCAGAATCTACAGCTACGCTCCTGCGCACACGCACACACTCACACACATACACGCAATGGATTTTATTGCGCCCCCTGGCGGACATTACACACACACATACACATACATACACACAAATCAATAACATAATTTCCACAAACAAATGGTAGGCGATGTATAACCTTGTGTCAGTCATAGCCTCAAGTGGAGTCATTAACAGGATGTGTTATGAATAGCCACATGTCTATCATCTATCATCATCAGCAACACTTTGTGATTATGTCTAACTTCCTTTAAATAAATAAATACTGCCTCAGTACTACCAAACACCACAGTGCTTTGCTAGCTCAATCTGAAAGCCTACGATATCTGCACAACAAGAACAGTTTCACATTCATAAATAAAATCACAACAGTGAAAGTTCACAACACAGTCTCAAAATGGTAGATATTTTATTGTAATAGAATTAACATACATTTAGTTAATTAGTTAAACAAACAACCAAATAAATTCAGGAACTGACATCAGCCATTAAAGACATCAGCAGCTGCCTGACCATATCACCAGTTACCCTACTGCCAATGATAACTCCACCACCAGTAGGCCTATTCTGGTTTATGGACATGAGTAGGCCTACTCTGGTTTATGGACATAAGTAAGTCGACTCTGGTGTATGGACATGAGTAGACCTAAGCCAAGGAGGAAGGCAAAATAGAGAAGTTAACAGAGTCGCCTAGCCAAGGCTTTGCATGGTGTGAAATAAGAAGATAGCCTACCCACTTCAATCAAACAAATAATAGATTCCCATTAAAACAAGTGAATACTTCAACTTTGACGCTTGCCAAACAGACAGGAGCCATAATCTATCCTGGGGTACCGCACCGGTAGTCAACATGGCTGGGCCAGTGTGTGGGGGCTCCATAGATACAATGGTCGCCGTAATGGAACTGTCCTGGCGTGGGCATTGTGATTGAGGTGCAGAGGGCCTTTATGTTGCCAGGCTGGCCCTGTCCTACACAGCCAGACTCAGCCAGACACAGCCAGGGAAACTACCACATGCCTCTCCGATGTGCAGACTTGGCATCCCGGTATATGAGAACGACCCACCTTCTAGCCACAAGGTGCACCTTGGCATCCTCCAACTCACACCAGCGCCAGAGACACCAGCCTCACCTAGACGTCCTGGAATGAAGTCTCCTGTTGCAACCTGATTGCCTGCTCTCGCTGTGCCAGGGCTGTCTGCCTCACTTACTCATGCCACCTTTAATGATTAGCGGAACACTGCCACCAGCCACAGCACCGGGAAATCTGCCACTCCATCACCTGTCAACCACAGAACACACGTGAGGCGAACAAGAGTGATCCACAGGGGAAAGTCAACTGTAGGAGCCAGATTCTTCTTATGACTTGTATATTTTGTTATTAAAATACCTTCATTACGCATCTAGTAGCGCCACCATCAGGTACAAATTTACATTCTCCTGACCCATTAGTCATAGAGTCATAAAAATAATATCCAGACATGTGGCTCCTCATGGACACATTAACCTATGACATCCGTTATATTGGATTAATATTTTTCTTCCCTACTCCCCCGAGCCTGTTCACCTGATTCTCACCAAACCTGCTATGTGGCATCTGGATACCAACATCTTAAAATGCGTCATTTATATAATAGATAGATAGTTTATTGTGATTTTAACACATGGTTGATTGGGATTTGTCTCTGTGCAATGCTCATTTAATCATAAAACAGTGGAAAAAATATACAGTATAAAAACATACAATATAAAAAACAAGAATACATACAATGCAATCCCTGAAATAGAAGTATTTCACAAACATTAAAAAATGCTACAGTGCATAAAAGAGCTCAGTGCTTCATTTAAAGTGCATATTGCCTTAAAGTGCCTGTCGGCTAGTGCTAGCCCTTATAGTACAAGTGCCTGTGCATTAGGGCTTGAGTTCAGGTGACGGACAACCTCAGGATATGTTGATTGATTGATTGAAAACTTTACTAACAGATTGCAGAATGGGTACAATACAGTATGGCTCAATACAAACAACTGCTAAGAGGATGCAGACCAGAGAAAGACTTTCGTCTTGTTTACATAAGGGTCTTCCATTTTCAATTCATCAAGACATTTATGACATACAAATATACAGAACTGTTTAAGAAAAAGAGATCATAAAAAAAGATATATCCGAAGGGGAAGAAACTGTACATTGGAGGGGGTTGGGTGGGGACGGGATGGGACGGGGGTATTTTGACATTTACCAGGGCCAGTTTCTAATTGCAGCCACCCGTAAGTGCTCTTTGAGAGCGGTTTTAAAGGAGGGTAGGGATTCACATTCCTTTACGGCTGTGAGTAGGGCGTTCCACATTATTGTGGCATAATTGCTAAACATGTTTAGTCCCTTGTTTGAGCCGAATCTGGGTTGTACATGATTTGTGGAACTCCCTCTGGTGTTGTGGTCGTGGACTTCACTGACCTTTGGGAAGTATTTAGATCCTGTACAAGAATCTTGTTCGTTGGTTGACTTCTTTGATTACATTGGTTGCCATTTTGTCACAGGAAAGATTTGCCTCTAGGATGGAACCCAGGTAGGTAATTTCATCTTTCCTTGTGACAATATTGTCACCCACTGTAACAGAGAAGCCGTTGGCCTTGCTGAGTTTGTCCTAACACCTGAGACCTAATTGATTGGCACATTATGACCACCTCCCGATCAAATATCTGGGAAAACAAATGGTAAAGAGGAAGTGATGTGTTCGATGTTGTTGGATTCTTCGGTAATCAGCCAGTATCACCTCGTCACCTGTGGTTGTCACGTGAGACAAAAAAATGAACTGACGAATCAGAGGCCACGCTCCAGGACGTGCTCGCATACACGGATTGGAATATGTTCCAAGGTAGCGCCAGTGACGTCAGCGAGCTCGCAGACACCGTGGTGAGCTATATAACAACAATAGCTGATAGTATTGTCCCCACGGAAAAGGTGCGGGTTTTCCCAAACCAGAAACCGTGGGTGGACAGTACTATTAGAGCAGCTCTGAACTCTCGCACCACTGCTTACAACCTGGGCAGAGAGTCAGGAAACATGGAGGAGTATAAGGCTTCAGCAGTGGCGGCCGCTGGGTACTTCGCCACTAGGGGCGCTATACCAAACATTTAGCAAATGTTTGGTAAAAAAAGCCCAACACAAACACGCACAGCTCTCTCTCTCTCTCTCGCTCTCTCTCTCTCGCTCTCTCTCTCTCTCTCAGATGATGTCAGATCCATTCAATAATAAACACATTTGTAAAGCTCGTTATTTTAAACAAGTTACCATTCATTGTCTGAGTGGTTATGTCCCACATGCGGCGAAATTAGAGAGAGAGAGCGAGAGCGAGAGAGAGAGCATTTTAGTAAAGTTACATTTTCAACAAGATTGCTGCTATTTAAACACTTCATGGAAACGGGGTAACGTTAACCTTATGTCGACTGTAGTATTGTATGACCTCGACATAACGTTTAAACGTTAACGTTACTCCGTTTAAGTGGCCAGCTAAGATAACGGAGCTAACAGCTAGCAGTAGCTGTAACGTTACAACGTTATGCGGCATCAGTAGACAACGTATCATGTATTAAACTAGAGTTAAGATCGCTAATCTACCTTGTTGTTGGCTTGTTGATAAAGTATATCCAGTCCATGGCATTGTCCATCCAGCCTGTGTTGATGTCCATCCATATTGTCCGCATCCATATAGCTTGTTGTTAGCCAACAAGCTGTGTGAGTGAAGAGCTGTGTCTTTGTCCATTTCCGCCTCAAACAGCCTGCAAACTACCTGGCGTTCTATCGCCATGCTCTAAGACAAACTCTAACCTTAACCAACTTTGTAAGAGTGCCTAAGCTTAACAGTCTAAAGAACTTGCAGTCACGGTACGCTCGTCTAAGACAAACAGCTGCCTGCATCATTCTCACAACAACACAACTTCTATCTATTCTCCACCGACCAACCTAGGAATAATAACCTAGAAATTGGATTCGGCCAATCAGAGATCGTCTCTGTGAAATTCGGCTACGGAAAAAAATACTGGCGTCGGCCAATCAGAGAGCGTCTCCGCGAAATGCGGCTACAGATATTCTTGACGCTACTGGCTAGACCGCTTCAAATCGCGCTCGGATTCCAACATAATAGTCATATTTCAACGCACAACGCGTTATGCACTGATTGGCTGTGACGGATACAGCGATCAAACTGTGACGCGCACTCAGAGCGCTATCGCTTATAGCCCGGGCCGAGAAATACGAAAAAATTAAAAAAATAAAAAAAACTTGATGTCACTTCCTGCTTTGGAAAACGAGTGTTTTTTAATTGCGATAATAACGTTATATTGTGCATTGGAAACACAAACATACTTAAAATGAGTAAATATTATTAATTTTAAACATGTTTATATTATTTATAGGGCTATAAAACTAAAAACTAAAAACTTATTTTTCTTGTTCTGTCATATAACCAGGGTAGGAGCTGAGGGGGGGCGGTGCCCGAGCGCCCCTAGTGGTAGAGCCGCCACTGGGCTTCAGTCTATACTCTGCGCAAGGCTGTTAAACTTGCTAAGAGGACATATGCTGATAAACTGGAGACACAAATGGCACAAAACGACACAAGAGGCTTATGGCGGGGACTGAAGACAATAACTGACTACAAAGTCAGCGCCCCCTCAATGGGGAGCGACGACGCCTCTCTCGCGGACAAGCTCAACTCTTTCTACGCTCGGTTTGGTGTAGACAGTGGCGCTGCTAGCTCTCCGGCTAGTGACGTCACTGGCGCGCCGGCTGTTGTGGAGGGGGGGGGGGGGGGGCAACCGCGGGGGGGAGGGGACGCTCTCTCGTTGTCGGAACACAGTGTGAGAAGAGCATTTATGCAGGTGAACACCAGGAAGGCTGCTGGCCCAGATGGTATAACAGGACGCATACTTACGTAAGTCCAGTGCCAACCAGCTAGCCCCGGTGTTCACCGCCATATTTAATCAATCCCTGGCGGAGTCAGTGGTCCCTGCCTGCTTCAAGATGTCTACCATCATCCCTGTACCGAAGAAACCCTCCCCAACATGTCTCAATGACTACAGACCGGTGGCACTCACCTCTGTGGTCATGAAATGTTTCGAGAGGCTGGTCAAGGACCACATTTGTGCCTCCCTCCCCAGTGATATGGACCCTATGCAATTTGCATACAGGACAAACAGGTCCACTGACGACGCGGTCTCCCAGGTACTGCACAGCACCCTCTCTCACCTTGACCGTCAGAAGGGGGGCTATGTGAGACTGTTGTTCAATGACTACAGCTCAGCGTTCAACACCATAGTCCCCACCAGACTGGTGGACAAGCTGATCGAGCTGGGTCTGAGCTCCGCCCTGAGCGCCTGGGTACTGGACTTTCTGAGTGAAAGACCCCAGGCGGTCAGGGTGGGGGGTCAGACCTCCAACACCATCACCCTGAGCATCGGGTCCCCCCAGGGCTGTGTTCTGAGCCCCCTGCTGTACTCACTCTACACACACGATTGTGTGGCCAAGTTCAGCTCCAACTCCATAGTGAAGTTTGCAGACGACACAGTGGTGGTGGGGCTGATCTCGGACAACGACGAGAAGGCCTACCGGGAGGAGGTTGAGGTACTGGAACGCTGGTGCCAGGACAACAGCCTGCTCCTGAACATTGGTAAAACCAAGGAGCTGATCGTGGATTATAGGAGAGGACAGCAGGAGACACACACACCACTGATGATAAACGGGGCTACCGTGGACAGGGTGAGCAGCTTTAAGTACCTGGGGGTCCACATCTCAGAGGATCTGACATGGTCAACACACATAGACACAGTCGTAAAAAAGGCGAAGCAGCGCCTCTACCACCTGAGACAGTTAAGGAAGTTCAGAGTATCGGGGAAGATACTCCAGTCCTTCTACTCCGGAGCTGTAGAGAGCATCTTGACTGGAAACATCACTGCCTGGTATGGAAACAGCACGGCAC
Organism: Notolepis coatsorum; assembly: GCF_963971535.1. NCBI lineage: Eukaryota > Metazoa > Chordata > Actinopteri > Aulopiformes > Paralepididae > Notolepis > Notolepis coatsorum. The sequence continues at coordinate 50,360,109 of NC_140182.1, forward strand.
AGGACAAGAAGGCCCTACAGAGAGTGGTGCGCTCAGCCGAGCGTACGACGGGTATTGCACTACCTCCCCTGCAGGTTCTATACAACAAGAGGTGCAAATCCAGAGCCTGCAGAATAATGAAAGACCCCCACCACCCCAATAACAGCCTGTTCCAGCTGCTGAGGTCAGGCAGACGCCTGCGAACCCCAGCTACTAGGACAGAGAGGCTTAGGCTCAGCTTCTTCCCCCAGGCCATCAGAGCCTTGAACAATGAACACTGAGTTCCACAGAACACTGATCTATCCACACACAAGCACACATGAGCACACACACGACACGCACGCTGTGCACGCTCACACACTAGCAGCCACTTTAACACTTTAACATGAGCAGACACACACTCATGCCGCACACGCCCACACTTATGGCCAAAAAGGAAAGGTCACTTTAAATTAGTATAACAACAGTAACAGTGTATTGCACTACCTAAGCTACCTAGCATGTCCTATATGCCCTGTAAATAACTATGTACAGATACCGAGATGTCCCACCATGTTACCTGTTACCTGTTACCTGTTTATTGCACAATGTTGTTTTTTATTGGATTCTATTACATGTTGTACCACTGTATTGCACATCGTTGCGGGCAAGACCACCCGCATTTCATTGTATACTTGTATGCCGTGACAAATAAAACTCTTGACTCTTGACTTGACTTGTGGTTCCGTGAAGTTTCTGCGTTGTGTTTATCTCTTTCTTATCGTACTGACTGATACCCTCTCTCCTACCCCGTGGATGCATTTGTCTCAAAAATAATTCGACACTGGCAGCGTGATCTCTTTCCTTAGATCGTGATGTTTATTTTCATAAACATAGACTCGTACAAGATGGAAAACAGTTATTTTTGTCTTTGAATAGTCTATTGAATTCCTTAATCCAATCGGTCTCCCCTGTTATCTGTTCGAAGATGGCTGAGGCCCAGTCGTCAGCCAGAAAACCTTCCCTGTAGCCGAAGCTAGGGACGTCGTGGCATTTCCCTTCCCCCACCCTTCCGTGGCGAGGGTGAGGAGGGATCTCTGCGGTCAGCTGCGTTTCAAAGTCTGACTCAAACCGGAAGAACTGTCTGCTATTAAAGTATAGTCCTTAGCAACGGCTGATAGCCCCCCATAGAAACAGCGCAATGCATCTCCTGTCATCTCTGACCCAAATCACTATAGCAACGGCTATATTGTGTTGATATTACCGCACCTCTGACCTAAATGAAACGCTGTGGCTTTAAAATGCACTTTCTCAAGATCGAGTAACCTTGACGCTGTGGCTATCAGCTGGCCCCCTGCCCAGGCACTGCTTGTCTGTCTTTGGAGAGTCTAACACACCATACACTGTTTAAACTAATATCTCGATAGATGTGTCAGAGTAGATGTCTGCTTCTACACACATTTACATTATGTACACATTGAAAACAAAACCATTCTATCAATGTGAACGCATTGTCCAATTTGCGCCAAACTTGCCAAATATGTTTGTCTTGCAATAGCAAGGAGGTCTGTGATATTTTGAGTCATGTGGCCTCATGGTGGCACTATTCTCACACAAAACTAAAAATGTTGACTACTCCTCAATGGCTTGACCGATCGTGATGATATTTGAGATGTGCTGTTACTTTGTGATGTCATAGCATTATGAGACGTAACAGTATATGACCACTATATACATTTCTCAAAAGCAGCTTTGTTTTCCTACTCCTCCCAAGCTGTTCACACGATTCTCACTAAACCTCATGTGTGGCATCTAGTGACCACCATTTTGTTTTGCAGATTAGGGGCATGGTGAAAAGGTGTAATTGAGGATTCAGGCCTTTTCTGGGATTTACCCGCTGTCAACCACCCTCAGCATATGTCTAGTTATCGGTTGTTTTTGTTAAGAAGGACCATGTCAAATGTGGCGGCTGTATCTACAAGGTGAAAGAAAAGTGTTTTACGTAAAGGAAAGTGTTTTATGTAAAGGAAAGTGTTTTACGTAAAGGAAAGTGTTTTACGTAAAGGAAAGTGTTTTACCTAAAGGAAAGTGTTTTATGTAAGGGAAAGTGTTTGGTGTAAAGGAAAGTGTTTTGTGTAAAGGAAAGTGTTTTATGTAAGGGAAAGTGTTTTGTCTAAAGGAAAGTGTTTTATGTAAGGGAAAGTGTTTGGTGTAAAGGAAAGTGTTTTACGTAAGGGAAAGTGTTTGGTGTAAAGGAAAGTGTTTTATGTAAGGGAAAGTGTTTGGTGTAAACTTTACACCAAACACTTTCCCTTACATAAAACACTTTCCTTTACACCAAACACTTTCCCTGTGTAAAGGAAAGGAAAGTGTTTTACGTAATGGAAAGTGTTTTACGAAAAGGAAAGTGTTTTGTGTAAAGGGAATGTTTTATTTCATGCTGACAAGATTTTATGCTGGGTCCAGATGTACAAGCCCAGTCTTGTTGTCCCTTGTTTTGTGATATACAGGTATTGATTCCCTGTGCCCTGAGCTTTTATTTATATCAATTGTAGCATAGCATAACCTTTAGGGAGGATATGATTAGGAAGTATCACCATGATTACTTCAGCCAACTAAGATAAATTGGAAATCACTGCTCCTGCCTCTGTCACTCCCTTAACCCTGCAGTAGACAATTTCTGCTGGAGTGAAGAGTGATGGGACAGGCGTGTATTAATAGATGTCTCAGGTCTCCGTGCTCAGAGAGATACAGTGACGTAAAGGTCACTTGGCTTAGTGATGACAGCCAGCACCTCTCACAGTAAACAAATTAATCTTTGCAAAGGTCGCCATTAGTTTCAGACACATTTTGCACACTTTCCTCCTCTTGTACGTCTGTGCCATGTTCGCCATGAGGCGTAGAGGCCAAGACTGTCACTCCAGTACAGGGGAGGATGTAAGTGCTGGCTGCGAGAGGCGGAAAGTGGCAGATTGCGGCACATCAGCATTCTTCAGAGGGAACAGGCGCCCGATTGCCACGCTATGGGCTAGTGGTTTACAGCTGTCTCTGGACAGAAGTGGGTACCTGCTCCAGCATGCCAATAAGACAGCCGTATCTTACCCAACTGCTAACCACTGGCTCCCTGCCTCGGGGCCAGCTTCTATCCACTCTCCTCCTGCCAGGGAAACAGCTTTTGCATTTTTGCAATTTTACAAAGGTGCCCCCTTTTTCCCCCAGCACGTCTGACGCAGATGTGTGCCTTTGAGGAGAGGTTATCTCAGCACCTGGCTACTGCCTGTGGTCTGTCAGAGAAGTCAGTGGTCTGAGGAGAAATAAGCAGGTGGACATCGGTTGACGGCTCTGTAGGTCAACAGCAAAGACTTCATATAGTATGTATCTTCAGACTAGTGGCATGTTTTGATCCATCATTGAATGTATGGATGAAAGCAGCATTGGGCATTGAAATGCAGTAGTATTTTGATTTTTCTTTTTTTTTAAACTTAAATTTTTATTTGCAGTTTTAGTTTTAGTTTACGTAGTTGTACATCAGACAATACATTCAAATAACAGAAATAATAAAGAAATATCCCCATCCTCTCCCCCATATCCCAGGACCTCTATACACAGAGCCGGGCTCCAGCGACACGGGTCCCTTGAATCGACTGGGCCCGGCCCAGTAGAGGGGAGTGCAGGGGGCTCCCCCCCACCGAGCCCAGCCCGTTACCTCCCATGTCCCCAAGAACCCCACCCCACACACACCGGTCCCACAACACACAAGGCCCCCCTGGGCAAAGCTCATCCGCTCTGACCCCCCCAATAGGCCTCCCCATGAATCAGAGCACCCCCATATCCCAGGCCCACTAGTAGGATTCCCCCATATCCCAGGACCTCTATACACGGAGCCGGGCACCTGCAACACAGGTCCCTTGAATTTATTGGGCCAGGCCCAGTAGAGGGGAGTGCAGGGGGCTCCCCCCCACCGAGCCCAGCCCGTTACCTCCCATGTCACAGATAACCCCCCCCCCCCCCCCCCCCCCGCACATCAACCCCACAACACACAAGACCCCACCACCGACCCCGCAACACGCAAGGTCCCCCGCAACACGCAAGACCCCCCTCTCCCGGGTCGATCCGCCGATACTATGGCCCCCCCCCCCGACACTCCCCCCCCCCCCCCCCCCCCCCCCACTGCCGCATTTATGAAAAAATAAAACTGACAACACAATAAGACAATTGGCACTTCCCAGGTTTTTACCCCCGTTGGAGGGATAAGGCTCTCCTGGAGAGGCCCCTCCTATAACGACGGAGATATCCCCAATGGGGATTCTCCAATGCCCCTATTATTGTCCAACATTTTATTTTAATTCTTTTTCTTTCATATGATAGTACAGTTCCAGAGCTCCCGGTCAGGTCTCCGAATGTGTTTCCCCATGTTCCCCGTCGTCTTAGTTGTGCGTCATGTGTGTTAGTGTCTACAGTTTAGTCTAGTACGTGTTATATTATATGTCCCGAATCAAGACCCAATTCCCCAACTAATGTGTTCACCTTGTCTGTATTCCCAGTGGTCTGTGTGTTATCTGCAGTGTGTCTCGAATCATAACATCCATTCCCTATCAAATAATATGTATATATGGTATTGAATCTTGGTCATTGTGTGTGACCTCAGTGCTCGAGTCTTGTTTGGTGTGTGAGATCTTGTTATTTGAATCCTTGCTGGTCTGGTTGATCTCGGCGCTCGGCTCCCGGTTGGTGTGTGTGGCCTCAATGCTCGCATCCTGGCCGGCCTGGGCGACCTCCGTGCTTGCATCCCGGACGGTCCGTCTGACCTCGGTGCCCGAGTCCTGGTTGGTCCGGTTGTATCCAGCGTCTCTTTGTCCCGCTTTTGGGGGTCGTCCGTTCCACTTCTCCCGAACTAGCCTCCATGCTCCTCTGAATATTCTGTATTGCATCGAGTCCAGTCTGCGTGTAGGTTTGCACGTTAGCATCGTTAGCCTTCTGTATTGCTTCTAGCCTGATCCGGATGCTAACTTGCATATTCATTGTGTTAGCTTCCATGTTAGCTTGTAGCTCCGTCTCCAGCCAGACCTCGCTGTGGTCTAACGTTATACTTGCTGCGTCATCTCCTCGTGTTGTACCTCTCCCTTTGTCGTATTTTCTTTGTCGGGGGTCACTCTTCTCTCACTTCTCCTCGAGTTTTGTGCACTGGGTCTTGTCATCTTTCTTTTATCTTCGAGTTGTTACTTTTTTTTTTTTTTTTTACTTAATTTTTTTTAGCGTTTATCGCTTTTCTGGTCAAGCATGACCGACAGATGCAGGGTGAAACGGGAGGGAGAACAGGGGGAGACATTCAGCAAATGACGGCGGGTCCGGGAATCGAACTCGGAGTCAACCAGATCCGTGACGCAGCACGGTATTCCCCGACGCTTTCGCGTCGAGGTACATGGTGAGCTACTGGAGCCCCCTCGAGTTGTTACTTTTTATCGTGTTTTATAACTTTTTATTACCTTTCTTGAATTTTTTACCGGGAGCTCTGTTCTGCAGCTGCTCACCTGCTCCTCGCCAAACCGGATGTCGAGTATTTTGATATCTTATGGAGCTGAGCTCTGTTCCTGTTTCAAAACTGTACTCTAAACCTGTGTAGACCAATAAGAAAAGAGAAGTGAACGAATAGGTGTAACTTTAACTGCTTTCAGAGTAACCTGTAAGCTTGTGACTTGCTGTGATTAATTGATGCAAGACGTTTATTATTATTTATTATAAGTCCTGCTTTCTAGCTACCCGTCTCCGTAATGAATGCAGAAAATCTGTTGGGTGTAAACTCACACACAGTCCCCTCCCTCTCCTTCATGCTTACTCTGTCAGAACGTCTTATTTCCTGACATCAATATGCGGCCATGGGTTGATGGTCGCCTCCCAGCCTTTCACAAAGTTCTGTTTACTAGAAAATCAAGCCACTGACCCCATGAAAATAGCGTTCAACTTGTAGTTTTTGTGTTTTCTTTGATAAGGCCGGGGACGGTTATTTTGCTCCAAATGTTTACAGTATATCACATGCTATCAAAAATAAAAATGTATACTCTGATAAAAAATCTGCTGGCTTTCCTCTGTTCAGCCTCCACATGATAAGATAATCAAAGGCCCTGCAGTGAGCCGCGGGCCCTCCGCTCCAGGGAGGCATGACAGCACCTCCCACCTGGCCGCGTGAATACTTTCCCCAAGGCGGTTGTCCTTCCGCGTTCGGTTTGCACGGCCTGATTGGCCACTGACGCTTCTCTCAGCGCCCAATCACGTTGCGCCTAGCTTTCAGTTCCACAGCCCAAGTCCTCGCCCATTTCCTCGTATTGTTTTCATCTCTCTATATTATCGCGTTGCGCCTAGCTTTCAGTTCCACAGCCCAAGTCCTCGCCCATTTCCTCGTATTGTTTTCATCTCTCTATATTAACGTAGCCCATTTCCTCGTATTGTTTTCATCTCTCTATATTAACGTAACGCGCTATTCATATCAATCGACATCACATCAATATATAAATAACGTATTGTTTTCATCTCTCACATCAATAGTCCTCGCCCATTTCCTCGTATTGTTTTCATCTCTCTATATTAATGTAGCCCATTTCCTCGTATTGTTTTCATCTCTCTATATTAACGTAGCCCATTTCCTCGTATTGTTTTCATCTCTCTATATTAACGCTGTAAAAATCTGTTCTATAGGCTATATTTAGTCTAGTTTATTAGACATAAAGCATTTAAAAATACTTTGATTAGTCTACATCAGTGGTTCTCAAACTGTGGTACGCGTACCACTAGTGGTACTTGGTGGTACTGCTGGTGGTACTTGAAAACATTTCCAAAAAAGCAAAACAATTTTTTTTTCTTTTTTTCTTTTTTTTTTGCAGTCAGGCCACTGAACTTAGAAGCAGGCCAGGCCAGTGTTTCTGGTTGCGGCGGCGTGATAGTTAGATAATCTAAGTGGGGAACAACCAGGAGATCACTGTGACAGAGAGTAATGCAGTCTAAACAGTCATAAATCTTTAATTAAACTTCAGCCCTGATCATAACCATTTATTTTTAGATTTCTTGTAATGTCAGATAACAAATGAAATACTCCCACTTTTCTGAAAAGAGTTGGTGTTAAATCTGACATTACAAAAAATCCATCAAAATATGTGTTGCTGCTAATCATTGACACATGCCTAGCCTGTAATAATCCCCCCCAGAAAAATGTACTTTGCATTTGATATATTGAAAATATTTTACTTTTTGTGTGTTTTTTTTTTTATTTTTTTTTAAACTTTGACCAGTCAGCTGGTTCTTTTAGCGTTTATCGCTTTTTCATCGCATTCATACTTGGTCAAGTTCGACCGACAGAAGCAGGCTGAAAGGGTTCAGATGGGGGGGAAGACACTCTGGGAAAGGCACGGCTGCCGTCCGGGATTCGAACGCGCTCAGCCCCAGATCCGTGACGAGCACGGTTGTCCACGGCGCTGAAATAGCACTTGCGGTACGTGGTGAGCTACTGGAGCTCCCCTTTGTGTGTTTTTTTTAACAATAATTTGTGATGCCATCACACAAACTGGCATTTAAAGGGTAAACATTCAAAAATGTATTGAATATGTGTTTTCTTCTTTTTTACAATAATTTGTGATGCCCATCACAAACACTGGCATTTAAAGGGTAAAAATAAAAAAATGCCTGCACCAGAATGCAGGAAATTAAGTTTTTGTAACAAAATAATTGTGTGTGTGTGTGTGTGTGTGTGTGTGTGTGTGTGTGTGTGTGTGTGTGTGTGTGTGTGTGTGTGTGTGTGTGTGTGTGTGTGTGTGTGTGTGTGTGTGTGTGTGAGAGAGAGAATGACGGACAATTGCTTGCTGTGTGAGAGAGAGAGAGAGAGAGAGAGAGAGATAGAGAGAGAGAATTAAGTACATTTGCTGAAATACAGTTGTTCTTAATTTTCTCACTTGCTATGTGAGAATGTTAGTTATTATGTTATCAATGCCCCTTGCATTGGATGAGTTGTGTGGAAGCGTAGTTCTAGTGCTATCTCTTTGTACATTGTGGCTGTGTCTGACAAAAGTTAACAATAAATAATGGTATCAGGAATACATTTGCCTCCTGCGTGAACTGTGCATAGCTGAATAGACTGTATTTTAACGCCGGTCATATGGTGGTACTTGGAGAGCCAGCTACGTTCTCAGGTGGTACTTGGTGTAAAAAGAGAAGAGAAGAGAAGCGTCAGTGGCCAATCAGGCCGCGTAAACCGAACGCGGAAGGACAACCGCCTTGGGGAAAGGATTCACGCCACCTGGCCCCCCCTCCGTCTAGGAGGCATGGCAGCATCTCCCACCTGGCCCCGCCTCCGTCTGGGAGGCATGGCACCACCTCCCACCCGGCCCCCCCTCCGTCTGGGAGGCATGGCAGCATCTCCCACCTGGCCCTGCCTCCGTCTGGGAGGCATGGCAGCACCTCCCACCTGGCCCCGCCTCCGTCTGGGAGGCATGGCAGCACCTCCCACCTGGCCCCGCCTCCGTCTGGGAGGGACAAGGGAACAGGTGAACACACACTTCACTCAAACGCTGTGAGCTCGGGTCTTGTGTTTGATCTCAATTGACCTGTCTCAAATCCCCGGCCCGTTTTCTCCATCCTCCAATCACAACTCTTGCCAGAGGGAAGCGACAGTTGTGATTGGAGGATCAAAAATAGTTTTGTTAATGAATTCATTCATTTTATTTCCCCTTTTAATAAAAATGTCAGTTTCGTTTCTGGTTTTATTTTTTTGAGCCTATTTTATTTAATGTTTTGTTGTTGTTGCTGTTTTATAAAATTTTTAAGTTATAGTATCTTAAACGTCAGGGCCAGATTTATGCATAGTTTAATGTGTTGCAAAGTTGCTACGTTACTCTGTGTCTAAAGCATTATATTAACTTATATTGCTATACAATTAGGATGTTCATAGTGTTAGTGTATTGATACAAAATATGGGTCTTATTTATTTCTAGAGCATTCGTTTATTTGAGCTCCAACAACAACAAAAAAACCTGAAACTGGATATTGATGTATTTTCTTTTATATAGATTACATTTTCGGGAGTCTGTTAGAGGAGCCATAGGTGTGTGTTACGCCAGGCTCTTGTCCAGTCTGTGTCTCTTCACCCCAGAGAAGACTTGTGTTCTTCCAAAATGGGTCAGTCCTCTTCTGACCATGGTCTCATCATAACCCTTGTTTTATAAACTGAAGAGACACATTTACATTATGTCGGTAAACACTGGGTGAATCAGTCCATCGCACGTGAATGACTTCAATTACCGAATCATTAAGAACATTGCAAATGCATGGATACGCATGGAGAAAAGAGCTTAATCCCTCCTTGGAAAACATCCTGATTTTAGGATGCTTGGCATGGGAACCTGACAACAATAGTCCTGCCTCTGTGGCAATCAAGCATTGTGTAAAGAGCGTATTGCTACAACACTGGCTATTATACATGCCCTCTCCTGCTCCAAAATTATGGAAACCAAGCCCATTTGCTGTAGTTATCTCCATGCAGAGGACACCTTCGATTCAAATCCTTCACTGTGCAGGTTATTTTGTAGTTAAAAATGATGACTGTCAGAATTGACAGTGATGGCTGGCTGTGCCTGTTGAAACACGGGTACTGAATAGAGTACAGTTGAGCAGTGCATGTGTTTGGATCTACAGGCCTGATGAGCAGGTGTCAGAAGCAGCCTGGACCTCCACAGGAAGGAGCCGACGGAGGACTTATCCCACCCCCTCCCACGCTGCCTCCCAGGCCTCCGGCCACAGACGGTGATGTCAAGCCCTGGCCGTCTCACCTCTGTAACACCTCAGGTAGACCTGTCTCACCTCTGTAACACCTCAGGTAGACCTGTCTCACCTCTGTAACACCTCAGGTAGACCTGTCTCACCTCTGTAACACCTCAGGTAGACCTGTCTCACCTCTGTAACACCTCAGGTAGACCTGTCTCACTTCTGTAACACCTCAGGTAGACCTGTCTCACCTCTGTAACACCTCAGGTAGACCTGTCTCACCTCTATAACACCTCAGGTAGAATGACTTTTATGAGAAGGAGAAGGTGATCAGAAGAACAGACTTCAATAATTAGTTTGTCTACAATTTCCAACAAGGTTGAAATCACAATTACAACCATCGCTGCTCAAACTCCTGCTCTTCACCAACTCCCCTTGCATATTCCGTAGGACCTGCCCGTCGTAGCCCCCGTGGCCGCCGGCACGTTCCCCTTCACCATCACAGAGGGGCGGGCGGACCCGACAGCCGCAGACTTCTGTTGCTTCAAGCAGCGGTTCTCTCAGCGCTGGGGCCGGCTGGCGTTCACTCTGGGGGCTCTTGAGAAGCTGCTCAGGGACTTTGCCGTGCCCATAGCCAGAGTTAGTGGGGAGCGTCTGGCGGACGTGGGCTGGATCGGCTGCACGCCCGCGGCGGAGGTCCTGCTCTCCGCGCTAGAGAACGGGGAGGAGGTGCGGGGCCTGTTGTCACGCCCAGGTCAGCGCTACAGGGGGAAGGGAGGCACCGAAGCGGCCGCCATCCGGATCCAGTCCTGCTGGAGGCGTCACCTCACCCGGACGGCCTACCTGGGCTACCTTCGGCGCAAGAGGGTGGTGTTGAAAATTGCCACCTCCTGGCTGATGCGCACTCAGATGAGACGGGTCAGGAGGGCCCTGCAGGCCCGACGCTTCAGACAGCTGGAGAATTACCACAGCAGAGCCCAGGTGGTGTTCTCTCTCTCTCTCTCTCTCTCTCTCTCTCTCCATCCCCCCTCTCTCTCACTCCATCCCTCTCTCTCACTCCATCCCTCCCTCCCTCTCTCTCTCCATCCCTCTCTATCTCCATCCCTCTCCCTCTCCCTTTGTCACTGTCTCTTTCTCTCAACTCTGTGACGGTGTGTTGCGCATGCGGATATACAGTTGATTTATGACTTTTAAATCAAATTAAATCGGACAGATATAAGAATGTTACATTTTTCATTAGCTCTCCAAGTGAGCGCTATGGCACCACAATCATCCCAGATGCACCGTGGGTAACCCCCCCCCTCGTTCAGTGGCGATGTCATGTCTGAGCTGTCATCACAGGTGTAACATCTTTGTGAACACAGACTGTATTCTAATCAGTGCCTATGCATTCATTTACCTTTACCATCAGTGTGTGTGTGTATACATGCACTAAATGTATGTTTTCAGCCTTTAAACATTCATACCCTGTTAATTAAGCCCCCTAATCTTCCCCTGGCAGTAGCATCATGTACCTTGCTGATTGAATTAATTGGGAGAAGATGTTTCTAAGTAAGCGCTTAATTTAATTAAGGTGGTATTTTATGCTTGGTTTGCTTCCGTTGGGCCCAGGGAGAGACGGGCCTGATGTATTTTAGCGGTGCAGCGATGTGATGATTTGTGTGTGTGTGTGTGTGTGTGTGTGTGTGTGTGTGTGTGTGTGTGTGTGTGTGTGTGTGTGTGTGTGTGTGTGTGTGTGTGTGTGTGTGTGTGTGTGTGTGTGTGTGTGTGTGTGTGTGTGTGTGTGTGTGTGTGTGTGTGTGTGTGTGTGTGTGTGTGTGTGTGTGTGTGTGTGTGTGTGTGTGTGTGTGTGTGTGTGTGTGTGTGTGTGTGTGTGTGTGTGTGTGCGCGCGTGCTCAGGCTGTCTCCTCTCTGATCCCTCCCTCCTCTTCTCCATCCCCAGCATCTGGCAGCCAACTGGAAACACATCCAGTCCTCCAGGAGGACCATTATCCACATCCCGTCATTAGGTACACACACACACACACACACACACACGCACACACATTCACATCTGATCCAGCAGCAGTGAACCCCGGGCCCGGCCCTCTGCTGCTCCAGCCTGTGGTCTTGGTGGAGGAGGCTGCCTGTCTCAAATGGCTCTCTGCAGGAAAGCACCCAGAAGATGATGACGGCCCACATGCCAGGCGACTCGACAATTTCCTTTCAATCGCCGTTTAATTTGGAGATTAAGCAAATGAAAAGCCATTATGTCAGAACGCTTTTCAAAGGGGCACGTGGGATGTATTTAATTCTGACTCTACCGCAGAGGAGAGAAGAAAAAAACTCCTCTTTTTTTGCAGGAAGTGTAGTGTAAGCTATGATCCGCTCTTGTTCTAGTTTAAACGTGTTGTGTAAGGTATAATCTGCTCTTGTTCTGGTTTAAACGTGTAGTGTAAAGCTATGATCCGCTCTCGTTCTGGTTTAAACATGTAGTGTAAAGCTATGATCCACTCTTGTTCTGGTTTAAACATGTAGTGTAAAGCTATGATCCACTCTTGTTCTGTTTTAAACGTGTTGTGTGAAGCTATGATCCGCTCTTGTTCTGGTTTAAACATGTTGTGTACAGCTATGATCCACTCTTGTTCTGGTTTAAACGTGTAGTGTAAAGCTACTGTATGATCCGCTCTTGTTACAGTTTAAACATGTAGTGTAAAGCTATGATCCGCTCTTGTTCTGGTTTAAACGTGTAGTGTAAAGCTATGATCCAGTCTTGTTACAGTTTAAACATGTTGTGTAAAGCTATGATCCGATCTTGTTCTGGTTTAAACGTGTTGTGTGAAGCTATGATCCACTCTTGTTCTGGTTTAAACGTGTTGTGTAAAGCTATGATCCGCTCTTGTTCTGGTTTAAACGTGTTGTGTAAAGCTATGATCCAGTCTTGTTACAGTTTAAACATGTTATGTGAAGCTATGATCTGCTCTTGTTATAGTTTAAACGTGGAGCTCAGATGTGGACTGTAATCGGGCATGTGCATTGTAAATCATTAAGTGATTGTCTAAAATTATTATGTCTAATTACAAGCAGATGGAATGCTTTATTTGCACTTGGGGTGGCTACGGCGAGTGCTGTGTGAGCAAGGCTAATTAGAGAGTTGAACCCCATTGTTGTTAATTAGCATGAATCCAATCATTTAATTACCTTGATTCATCGGAGGATTCTCTCTGAGGCAGACATCCAGACAGAAGTCTTCTGTCACTGCAATGCGACTGCGTGGTGGCTGGACCAGGCTCCAGAAGCACAGATACTGTACCTACTAGTTATTAAGCCAAATTACAAACCTGGGGCTGCCTGCCTCCTCCTAAGGGAGGGTGGCATATAGGGGTAGAAGGGTAGGTAGAAAATATATGAATTGATATCCTAAAGGTTTTTTTCTGGGTATTGTTTCCTGTGACAGGCTACTCCCAGAGCCAGCACGTGAGCCTGAAGGATCTCGACGTCCTACAGAACATCCAGATAAGTAGACTGTGTGATGTTAGAGGTAGGAACTTGTATTGCAGTACACCCTCACCACCACTCACACGCACGCACGCACGCACACACGCACGCACACACACACACACACACACACAACACACTCATAATACACAGATGCACACTCATACACACAAAAGCATATACACACACTCATAATACACACGCAATGCATCGATCCTAAGGTGACAACTGCATCGATTTGAAAATGTTAGAATCTATTAGAATCGCTTTTTCTTTTTTTTATGGTCCATTCATGCTGAGTGAATCAGTTCCCCCAGCCACATTTGTGTATTAAACATTATTTAGTGATATGAGGGCAGATATCAGGCTAAAACAGTATCAGTATAGTTAATTAGTGGTATCGGGGCTGATATCAGGCTAAAACGGGCTATCGGTATAGTTGGTTAGTGATATCAGGGCCGATATCAGGCTAAAACAGGGTATAGGCGTCAGATAATTTGCCCCATACCATGAGCCATGTGTAACTTGTGTAACCATCAGTATCAGCCATATGGAAATCAAAGCATTTCTGTCACATAGAAATATGTTAGATCTCCCTGAGGATCTGACCTTTTGTCCCAATGACCCCAAACTGTCTATACTGATCAGTAAAGTAAGCAGATGGCTACTCGCTATCGTCAAATACTTCAACTGAAATGTGACCATGTAGCGGCCAGGGTGACAATGAATGAGGAAATGAAATTAATCCCACCCTGAGCATGACATAAGAGCAAAATGGCTGCGATGTTAATATGGTCGATCCCCACTCCCCTGTAATCATTGTCATTACCCGGTGCTGCCCACTGCTCTGATGTGTGTGTAGATGAGAACGTGGAGGTGATCTGCGTGTCTCCACTGCTCTGATGTGTGTGTAGATGAGAACGTGGAGGTGATCTACGTGTCTCCACGGCGACTGGATGATGACACGTGTCATTATTACGCTCACCTGCTGAGGCCACAGGCCGCCACAGAGGGGCCCGCTCAGCGTTTCACCATCCTCACACCGGATGCTCTAGATTTCTTTCCGGTAAGGACATGCTCTCACAGAACTCTTGAGTCTTTTTTTTTTTTTTATTTCAATATCTTAGGATATGAAGATCTTCTTTGGAAAATCTATTGTTCACTGTGAGAATGTGTAGTTTGTGTATTGTCCTCCAGAGGGTGCTAGAGGAGATGTAGTTAGCCTTCTTATTTACTGTGTGACAGTTGAATTGTGTGCATTGTGAGATGTGTGTTACTGTTAACATATATGCTTTACTGCTTTTACATGTCAAAAGATTGTAAGGTCTAAGTAAACAACCTGACGTGATTATTATTAATCATGATTAAGATATTTTATGGTTTCTAGCTGGTGTGTCCTATGAATAATAAATAGCATTTTTAATCGTTTTTTATTAAATGTATCACTATTCATTTTGAATGCTGCCCTCTTACGGGTTCAGTTGTTTGATTGCTCAATGTTGATTAGTCAAATACAATTAATTTCACACTCTCGCCATCATGTGTTTTCTTTTTTTAATATGTTGAATTTTTTTTGCAGCAGATTAAATGCACCAACATTGCGTGGTCTTCCTCATTTCTCCCTATTGATTTTCCTGCTGTTTGGTTGTTAAACCGCGCCTGACGTGTTGCCGAGATGAATCACCGCTATCCGTGGCTGGCAGCGCATTCTGCCACCGTGACAGCAGGGATAATTCCATGTGGATCAAATAAATACAGATGTGAAGTAATTAGTTGTTTTCCCAAGGAGCTCATCGCTAGCTCACATTAAGGACCTGAAGGATCGGGGAGGGTCTCCCATCCGCAGCTTTTATCAATTCAACCTACGGGTCAGAACCCTGCTGGCTATTACAATAATACATGTGTTCTGTGTACACATATTACAATAATACATGTGCTGTGTGTACACATATTACAATAATACATGTGTTCTGTGTACACATATTACAATAATACATGTGCTGGGTGTACACATATTACAATAATACATGTGCTGTGTGTACACATATTACAATAATACATGTGTTTTGTGTACACATATTACAATAATACATGTGCTGGGTGTACACATATTACAATAATACATGTGCTGTGTGTACACATATTACAATAATACATGTGTTGTGTGTACACATATTACAATAATACATGTGTTGTGTGTACACATATTACAATAATACATGTGTTTTGTGTACACATATTACAATAATACCTGTGTTTTGTGTACACATATTACAATAATACATGTGTTGTGTGTACACAGTGATCAGGCCAGGGGACCGGACCGGCTAACGCTCTCTTGTCTCCCAGACCCACAGCATGTGCCTGTCTAGTGTCCACTCTGCTGAGGTACAGCCCGCTCACCCTGCGGCGCATCAGGCACCTCGTCCGGGGGAAGCAGGCCTATATAGTGGGCGGCGTGGCCCACGTGGACGACCTGGCGGTGGCTGGCGAGCTGGGGGTTCCCATTCTGGGCCCGGAGCCCGCTGTGGCAAGGCACTACAGCACCAAGTCTGCGGGGAGGGGGTTGTTCACCGGGGCAGAGGTCGACGTGCCCCCTGGTCAGGGCAACGTGTACGGCCTTGACCAGGTCAGAGACCAAACACACACACACACACACACACACACACACACACACACACACACACACACACACACACGCACACTCACACACACACACTCAAATAGACACACACTCATAATACACAGATGCACACTCATACACACAAAAGCATATACACACACTCATAATACACACACAATGCATCGATCCTAGGTGACAACTGCACCGATTTGAAAATGTTAGAATCTATTAGAATCGCTTTATTTTATTTTATTTTTTTATGGTCCATTCATGCTGAGTGAATCAGTTCCCCCAGCCACATTTGTGTATTAAACATTTTGGAGAGAATTAACTATGGTATGGTATGGTATGATCAAAAATCGCATTGAATCTAATCGAATCGTGGTCAAATGAAGAGATTTCATGATGCATTGAATCGTTGCCTGAAGAATCGTAATCGAATCGAATCATTGTGGGTCAAATATTTACACCCCTAATGCCCACTCATACACACAAAAGCATATACACACGTGCGCGCACACACAAAAGCATACACGTACACAAACACACACGCCCACAGCCTCCAGTCGCCACAGCATGGGGCCCCTCTGCAGTGCCAATAATAACACGGAGGAACTCCTTTGCATAACCTTTCATTGGTTGAGCGATGATATTCTTCACGTATCATGTGCTCCTCCTCTGCTCAGCTTCATGAAGTGCTGGCCCGGCTGATGACACAGAACGTGCACGTAGAGCGCTGGCTTTTCAAGATGGACTCCGAGTTTGCGGGCCACGGGACGCCGTACTGGATGTCTCCCAGCTCCCCTGCTACAACTGGGCCCTGCAGCAGCACTGTCGCTGGGGCCTCGTCCACTGGAACACAGAGTGGGCTCAGGTACTGATACATACACTGTAGATATCGGCTGATTATAGTGATTTCTTTTTACAAGCATCGGACCAATGAGCAACGCATTTCTTTTGTCTGGCTGCGCAGGCTTTTGTGTTGTTTTTCTTGCCAAGGTTTTTATTTGGGTACTTGCACACAACAGCACTGAAATAGACAGCAGAAACACAAATAAAGATTTTACAGTCCTTTGGATTACAGTAGGAAGTTAATCTTTTTCAAATATAAAGAAAGAAAGACCACATTGATATTATAATTTATAATTATAATTTAATACATTTAATTATATAATTTAATTTAATTCATACATTTATATAGCGCTTTTCTCAGACTATAAGCGCTTTACAACGTAGGGTTAGGGAAATTGCCTCCTTCACCACCACTGGTAGCACCCAACCTTGGGCTACGCAGGCTCAATGGCTGCCATACACTGGCACCCGGCACACATCACACTACACAATGGCTGAACGGCTCAGGAGACAGGGATTGATATCAGCCAATTAAGGGGAAGGGATGATTAGGTGGTCTTGATGTCAGAGACCCGATTGGGAATTTGGCCAGGAACATTGGGGAACCCCCTACTCTTTATGATAGGCATCCTGGGTTCTTTAACAACCGAATATTGGTTATTGGCCATAACAGAAAAGGTATTCATCATCGCCATCCATCGGCCAAAATGTTCTTATCGGTGCATCCTGACTTGTATCTTCCCTGGTTTATCTTCCTGATGGCAGGAACCCAGACTAAGATGAGACGTCTCATCAATGGGTTCACATTATTTTCCCTCAATGAGAGAACCATGGCAAAGGTCACAGTGGGGTCAGATAGGAGTAGACATAATGGCCGCCGGATCAGTCCCTGTGGTACAGTACTTCATTCAGATGGGAGTAGAGTACCTTCACGTAACGACCACCGGGTCGGTCCCTGTGGTACAGTATGGCATCAAATCAGTGACCGCAGTAACTGGATAGACCCACAGCCAGGATCCGTCGTCTGAAGTGAAGACGATGGCATGAACCCCCTTACTTTTTTACGCATGTATTGAACATTTATTGAAGTCCTAATGACATCAAAGAATATCGTCCCTAATCGCAGATGATGGGCGTGCGCTACAATCTGCAATTTTTTACGTGTGTATCATGCGTCCACCCATAACTCTTATTTGATGTGGTGGAACCATGTGGACCCTTGAGCACAAAATTGGAGGAAAAATATAGATATACAGTATATATAATATATATAATCCAAATTTCTCTTAAACCTATCGAAAGCGACTAAATAATATGTGCTTAACAGTTAGTAATGCATTCATTTAGTACACTTGTAATGTGTACACAGCTTCGGAGCCCCTGGCGCTTATTTCTCATATGCTTACAAAGTAGCCTTTGATTTTCTGTCATGCTTTAATTACAGTCTTTTGCCATTTAACAGGGAGCTTTGTGTGAACTAATTACAGGCTAATCATTGTGGGCTTGGAGCACTCCGCGTTTACCTTTTTATTCTGTTGTAAAGAGCGGCAGCCATCTCAAGGTTCTTAGGGGCTCGCTCTGCCTCCGCGCTATTAGCTGCTTCTTTAATTCATGCCGTACGCACCGCGCGGGCCTGTAATTGTTGTGGCGTTGGTGCCGTTAATTATGGCAGAGAGCGGCTGAGCCACAGCCAAGGTCCATAATGGTAGCTGAGGCAGCGCAGGAGAGTAAATGGGGTTTGTTTCACCAGCTGGGGTCCCAGGGAGAGGGAAGAGAGCCGAGGCTCCCAGTGTAGGCCCACCGCCCCAGGGCTGAGGGGCCATATGGACACAACACTTTAACTGGCCTTTATTCTACACCTTGCTCTTTTAATCAAAAGCAAGCCTACATCCTCCGCTCCTCACTAGATCGGGAGCAGAGAGTGTGTTTTTTTTCTTTTCTCTTTTGCTTTTGTTTATTTTGTCTTTTTTGTCTTGCAAAATGAATTAGACCCTCTCCCCTACATTTATTATACTGACCTTGAACTGTTTTCATTTGTGTGCACACAAGCTGGCAGTTTAAACTTTATGGTTTCTATGAAGCGCTGAAAACATAAAACATTCAGTTTACAGAATTACATTGTTGGTTCCTGTATTTTTGAGATTAAGATATGAATATTTTATAATATATTTGAATATATAATATTTTCAATGAATCTCCTCGCGATCCCATTATCACACCAGCAGCTGTAGATAAATGCTGAAGCATAGCAGCACATAGTGAGATATAGGACTCATTACTGTAGCGCCTGGCCGGCCGAAGGGATGTAGTAGACCCTAATGGGCCTATCTCAAACCCTGCCCTCTTCTCTTGATCCTCCAATCACAGCTGTCGCTTTCCTGTCAGATGGAAACAACAGCTGTGATTGGAGGATTAGAAAAGCAGGCAGGAATTGAGATAGGTCCATTGCAATAGCAATGACAGCGAGTAATTAGAGATATTAACGTTTTGAATGTTTGCAGTGTTATAAATTTTTTATGAAAAGCACATGTTGAAACAGCTGAAAAGCTAAATGTACCAAAGTTGTCATTTAACAACAAAATAAGCAGCGACTAAGCAGGATCATTCTTTTTCTTGACAGAAGAGTAGCCTTGGTCTTAGTTTAACCAGACAGAGGAGAGAGAGAGAGAGTATCCTTGGTCTTAGTTAAACCAGACTGATCAGGAAGAGAGTAGCCTTGGTCTTAGTCTAACCAGACTGATGAGGGAGAGTAGCCTTGGTCTTAGTCTAACTAGACTGATCAGGAAGAGAGTAGCCTTGGTCTTAGTTAAACCAGACTGATGATGAGAGAGTAGTCTTTGTCTTAGTCTAACTAGACCAGGGGTCGGCAACCTGCGGCTCCGGAGCCGCATGCGGCTCTTTAGCCAATCAGCTGCAGCTCCCTGGCCACACAAAAAAATAAAATAATTTTTTTTTATAGATTTTTCACAAATAAGGGAAGGACTCAAATAGAGCTGCATAGTTCAGGGTTTTATTTCAAAGTAGGTCTACAGATGCCAGTGTTTTTTCTCCTTTTCTGTGTTTTATTTCAAAGTAGGTCTACACATGGTAGTCTTTTTTCAAAGTGGACTACTTTTTATTTTATAAATGTTCCACAAATAAGGGAAGGACTCAAATATACCTGAATAGTTCAGGGTTTTATTTCAAAGTCGGTCTACAGACACCAGTGTTTTGTCTCCTCTTCTGTGTTTTATTTAAAAATAGGTCTACACAGCCAGTCTTTTGAGGTTTTCCTTTGTTATAACAGGTAAAAACAGCAATAAAAAGTCAAAAAATTGTGTTGCTTTATAATTCCATTAATGCAACAAACTGTGTGCTATAAGTATAAAGTATAATAAATAAATTACTTTGGGTATGCAATTGTCAGGCGTTTTATGCTAAATGTGGGGTATGCTTGGGGATATATAAAACGTTATACACTGTGTTATCTTCATTTTAAGGGTAAATAGGTTGTGCGGCTCCCTGAGCATTTTATTTTGTGGGGGGGGGGGAAAAGTGGCTCTTTTGATAGTAAAGGTTGCTGACCCCTGAACTAGACTGATCAGGAAGAGAGTAGCCTTGGTCTTAGTTAAACCAGACTGATGGGAGGGAGAGTAGCCTTGGTCTTAGTTAAACCAGACTGATGAGGGAGAGTAGCCTTGGTCTTAGTCTAACTAGACTGATCAGGAAGAGAGTAGCCTTGGTCTTAGTCTAACCAGACTGATGAGGGAGAGTAGCCTTGGTCTTAGTTAAACCAGGCTGATGGGAGGGAGAGTAGCCTTGGTCTTAGTTAAACCAGACTGATGAGGAGGGAGTAGCCTTGGTCTTAGTCTAACTAGACTGATCAGGAAGAGAGTAGCCTTGGTCTTAGTCTAACCAGACTGATGAGGGAGAGTAGCCTTGGTCTTAGTTAAACCAGGCTGATGGGAGGGAGAGTAGCCTTGGTCTTAGTTAAACCAGACTGATGAGGAGGGAGTAGCCTTGGTCTTAGTCTAACTAGACTGATCAGGAAGAGAGTAGCCTTGGTCTTAGTCTAACCAGACTGATGAGGGAGAGTAGCCTTGGTCTTAGTTAAACCAGGCTGATGAGGGAGAGTAGCCTTGGTCTTAGTTAAACCAGACTGATGAGGAGGGAGTAGTCTTGGTCTTAGTCTAACCAGACTGGTAAGGGAGAGAGTAGCCTTGGTCTTAGTATAACCAGACTGGTAAGGGAGAGAGTAGTCTTGGTCTTAGTTAAACCAGACTGATGAGGAGGGAGTAGTCTTGGGGCGGGATCCACAAAGAATGGATTGCACGGTGCTAATTGCACCCTTACTTACAATTCATTATGAATTGAAAATGGGGGACCCTGATGTAAACAAGACGAAAGTCTTTCTCTGGTCTGCATCCCCTTAACAATTGTGTGTATTGAGCCGTACTGTATTGTACCCATTCTGCAATCTGTTAATAACATTTTCAATCAATCAATCACCTGCGCAGTGATTGATTGATTGAAAATGTTATTAACAGATTGCAGAATGGGTACAATACAGTAAGGCTCAATACACACAATTGTTAACACTTTCTGCGCCAACAACGTTTATATACGTGTTTGCTCGACAACCGTTGAACCCCAACCACGTGTATATATACGTTATTTGGTCCGTTTTCCTTTTTTCCAATTTTAATATTCTATTCAATGTCACGGACCTGTATGTTGCCGTTAAAAGGCATACTGGGACCCGAGGGTGCAGTACCGGATAGATCCTGCCAGGAGGCAGTATCAAGAGTGCAGTAAACCCTGTTCCAGACCCTGTGTTACACTCAAATCCCTCCGGGTGCTAAATTTAGATTAAATCGTTTCATCCGACCACTTCGAAACGCATCTGGTGCACTAGATCCTTAAGTTGTGCCAAATTATGTCCGGGACCAGATGGACACCAATACTGGAAATCGCGATCAGAAACGACCCCCCCCCCCTTTCATGCATTCATGATGAAACATAATACCTATTATATACATTTGATTTGGAACTAGTAGCGTGTCCAGGGATGAAAGACCAATGCTTTTAGTAGAATTCACGTTGCGCCCTATAACTCAGCCTCCCGGGAATTAGCCCGGATCACTCCGAAACTATACTTATAAACCAGACTGATGAGGAGAGAGTAGTCTTGGTCTTAGTATAACCAGACTGGTAAGGGAGAGTAGTCTTGGTCTTAGTCTAACCAGACTGGGGGCATATTGGTTAATTATTGCTTGTTTCAGGGGGCACAGCGTGAGAGGCAGCCTGTGTACATTCACAGAGAAGGATCCAGGAAGCCCATGTGGACTGGTAGAATAATACCCAGCAGCCTCTGGGCCCTCTGAGGTGCAGCCAGAAGGGGGGGGGGGGTGCTCCTCTAAATATTGAGGGGCCCCCATGGCCTCCAGCACAATGTGTCAGCCTGAAGCAAGCCCCCAGGCCTCTGGCAGCATGTACACAGAAAGAGGTTAAAGACGTGTAGATCTGCACACATACAATGCCTGGGGCGTGATATGTACACACACACACATACACACACAGCCTTCGTATGGACCATTAGGCACAAGAGGGTAAAAATGGCATCTAATAGCTTTAACAGATGGAGTATTTCTCTCGCCATGCTGTGTGCAAACAAATCTTGAGCAACACCTTATTTAGGTTTAGGTTTGTCAAAGAAATGGCTCATTTGATAAACACCACCACTGAAGAGTAATAAGATGGACTTTTATACAGATGTCCAGATGTCCTTTGCATGGAGGACGTCCAATTTCTACTGTTGTGCCTGAACTTATCTTCATTTTCCTGTGATCCATTCTTGATGAGTGTATATTTCCTGAGTATCTTTTAATTTCACTCATATCTACCATCTCTCCTCCTGTACCTCCTCATATCTACCATCTCTCCTCCTGTACCTCCTCATATCTACCATCTCTCCTCCTGTACCTCCTCATATCTACCATCTCTCCTCCTGTACCTCCTCATATCTACCATCTCTCCTCCTGTACTTCCTCATATCTACCATCTCTCCTCCTGTACCTCCTCATATCTACCATCTCTCCTCCTGCACCTCCTCATATCTACCATCTCTCCTCCTGTACCTCCTCATATCTACCATCTCTCCTCCTGTACCTCCTCATATCTACCATCTCTCCTCCTGCACCTCCTCATGGGCAGCCTGTTTAATAAGTGAAAGCACATGTTTGTGAAATGAGTCACTTCTGTGCTGTATGAAGTTGAGTCTGAAGTTCCTCTGATAGCGCTGTGTGGAACAATGCTTGACAAACATACATACAGAGTGCATGTCTTGAGAATAGATCTGTTCTCGAGACACGTGGCCCCTCAGTTGTTTCTGAAGCGTAATGGAGAGATCAAATAGCAATCAAAGAGGCAAGGCTACATGTGCTTTATTTATGGCCAGATTGCCTGGTTTTATGTGGACACCAAGCCTATCACAAAGTGCTGCTCGCAGTTTAAGTCCAAATAATTTATTGCAAAATACCTCTCTTTCTTTCCCCCCGCTCTCCCGCTGTCTCCCTGCACCGCATAGGCACAGTCTCGGGGTGAGCTCGCTCTTCCGTTGAAAATGGCCTCCGTTCCCTTACACTTTTTGCCGCACCATTGTGTACCTCATGGCTTGTGGAGGGGGTTATCACGGTGTAGCATTTGACCTCGTCTCTTACAGTACTTGCATATGATGATGGCTGAGACATGACTGGAATATCTACACAACATAATCTTCTCCCAGTTTCATCTCCAGCCAAGCCAGACAGAATATACTCAGAACAGAGTGATGTTCTTGGATGGGGTTGATGAAAGAACAAAAGACATCAAGCATTTAGTCATCCTTTTTTTTTTTATATATAACTAAAGTTGTTCTCATTCTCGCGACCGAACTGAATTCCCTTTCAACAATAAACATTACTGCACTTAGATCTATGCAATTAAAAGACCCTGCAGGACTCATTGCTTCACCTCATTTGGGTATTTTATGTGGCCTACGTGAGCATGAACATCTTTTAGTCCGTTGCCAGTTTAGGCAGCTGCGTAACAAAACAATGGATAATAATTGAGCAGAACCATTTTGTTTTGTACTTTTACTACATTACAGCAGTCAGGTGGGGGAACGTGCATTAATTGCTGAACCATTTTAGGGAACACCCGCTGAAAGCGAAAGTTGGCAATTAACAACATAATTAAGTGGCAAAGCCATTATGGCATTTCCTAGTTACAGAAACAAGAGCGATATCGATCCAAGTCGAGCCCTGATTGATCCCCTGATAGATGGGGTTAGCTTAGGTATTCATCAGCTGCCCAGTAGAGGGACTTGTTATTGAGGGCAGGTGTTGTCTCCCAGCCTGTGAGTTAAAGCCATTAGACTCCAGAGGCCTTCTGATAATAGGCTGTCACTCACAGATAGACCCGCTCTCAGTGTCCATCAGACGCCGCAAAGCAATTGAAACGGCCGGCCAAGGTCTCAAGGATAACATCCACAGTTACTGCAGCCGTCCAGGTAATACCAGGACATTTCCCCAGAAATGTGGTGGACACACAGACTGAACACTATGATAATGGGACAAAATGAACTGGACTTGCTTCTCTTGTGATTGAATGGCCATTTCACGCCATGCCGTTAAATCTGTCTCCAGATCCAGTAGATCCCTGGTGTACTTTTAATTTTTTTTCTCCTTTAATTTAGCAGGAAGCCGTTCTGCTCAGATATCTAGACGAGGTCCCAGAGTGGCTGGCCCGGCCGTCACGCACGTCCTGCTAACACCTCCCGCTATCCCGACTGGGCCCACTTCCTGAACACCTTCCTCAGGCAAGGTCAGACACCTATTGTCAGTCGCTGAATCTCATTCACCAGGAAAATACTCTAACGTCGTCTCTGATTTCCTGCACTCTTTTTCAGTGCCCAAATGTTGCCTGTGTGAATTGACAAATTAATCCACTCTCCTGTTGCTTCCGTCTGATATCAAACAGCTGCTACTGCCATGAAGGAGGGAGGGGGGGGGGGGGTCAGGTGTTTCATGGGTAGACCTTGCTGTGTTCCCGGCTGTATATGTACCGGTATACGCTTTGTTGGCTTCATATCACAGCCCGGGAAAATTAACATAGACTGAAATTAACTTGATCTCCCATGGCGACGGTAGCATTTTATAAGATGGTAGCATTTTATATCACCTAAACATAAACGTATTTGTCAATCACTAACCCCGAAGTTATTGTAATTTGAACCCCCCAGTAAACAGACAAATTCTCCATTGAAATGTTGAGAAGTTGAACTTCAGGGTTAGTGATTGACTAATAAGTGGTCCGGATTTTATGTTTATGTAATATACTATTTTAAATGTAAAGCAAAATAAAATGACATGACGTACCGTCGCCTGGGAATTCTAAAGTTAATTTCAGTCTATGTTAATTTGCCCAGCTGTGACAAAGCGTAACGGTACACATACAGCTGTGATATGAAGCAAAGTGGTACACATACAGCTGTGATATGAAGCAAAGTGGTACACATACAGCTGTGATATGAAGCAAAGTGGTACACATACAGCTGTGATATGAAGCAAAGTGGTACACATACAGCTGTGATATGAAGCAAAGTGGTACACATACAGCTGTGATATGAAGCAAAGTGGTACACATACAGCTGTGATATGAAGCAAAGTGGTACACATACAGCTGTGATATGAAGCAAAGTGGTACACATACAGCTGTGATATGAGGCAAAGTGGTACACATACAGCTGTGATATGAGGCAAAGTGGTACATATACAGCTGTGATATGAAGCAAAGTGGTACACATACAGCTGTGATATGAAGAAAAGTGGTACACATACAGCTGTGATATGAAGAAAAGCGTAGCCGCACACATAGCCGGGAACCAGTAAGGGTAGACTGTGCTTGCTGATTCAGTCAGCCTAGCTTGAACTGTATCCCCTCCTCTCCTCCTCTGTTGCGTCCAGGTGGGGTGGTGGAGGCCTACCCCCCTCTCTGACAGCGTGACCTGTCTGTCGGTGGACCTGCTTCTGGAGCCCGGGGGTGAGGTGACCATGCTGTCCTGTCGAGACCAGCTTCACGGCCCCTGTCAGCTGGAGACGGTGGGCTCCTCCGTCCCCCAGACCTCCGTGAGCCCAGTTGTCCTGCGCTCCATCTGCGCGAGCGTGGGCCGGGCCTGCCAGCAGCGCCTCATCACGGGCCACATCTCCCTGGACCTGGCCACCTTCCTGGACGCATAATTATTTAAGGTAACCAACTTGCGTCTAGCCACGCCCTCTGCGACGGCTAGTTCAACTGGTTCGCCGCCTTGCTGTGGATCCTGCGGTGTGTTGGTGACAAGTTCGAATCCCTTCAATTTCTTTTTTCTTTTTTTTTTAACATGCATTCTTTCGCCGGTTAAGTTTAGGCATTGTTTCGGAGTTGGTTAAGGTTAGGGTTAAGTTTAGGCATTGTTTCGGAGTTGGTTAAGGTTAGAAGGGTTAAGTTTAGGCGCTGTTTCGGAGTTGGTTAAGGTTAGAGTTTGTCTTAGAGCATGGCAATATTCTTTCGGAGTTGGTTAAGGTTATGGTTAAGTTTAGGCATTGTTTCGGAGTTGGTTAAGGTTAGGGTTAAGGTTAGGCATTGTTTCGGAGTTGGTTAAGGTTACAAGGGTTAAGTTTAGGCGCTGTTTCAGAGTTGGTTAAGGTTAGAGTTTGTCGCAGAGAATGGCAATAGAATGCAGCCTATTTCCGCACTGCCGCTCTCTCGCGCTGCCGCGGTCACATGGGCGTAGTGGCCAATCAGAGAAACGCTGAACACAAGTTGGTTGCCTAAAATATTCACGCATCCTGGACCCCGGCACGCGGGAGCGAAGGGTGAGACGCAGCCGGGGCTTGTAGAAGAACCTCAGCTCACTCACTGCTGTAGCGGTGCAACACATGTTGTCGCTCCATTTTTACCACATTACTAGTGGAGATAAGATCAATTTCCACAGGCTGGTTCTGGAGCCACATGAACAGATAGACGCCTCGCCCTACTGCTCCCCGGGGACCCGTGAAACAAGCAAGGCAAACAGCGGGCATGGGGCCAAACGTTTCACGAGGCCATCTAATAAACTGTCAGGTCTTATTGTGTCAATACACTTGATTCCGCCGTTTAAGGCTTGCCCTTTAACCTCGCGACACCCGAGAAACCATAGGAGCTCTCTGTCTTCTCAGACAATAGGTCATTCTGAAGTGATTTGGCCGCTTCTGGGGGGGAGGAGGTTGGGGTGTCCTGACAGTGTTTAACCCCTGACTGGTTACCCGCAGTTGCTCTCATGATATTTGTCCTGTTATTATAACAACACGTGCCGGAAGCCTGATCTCATCCGTCAGGTTTTAGTTCTGTTGAAGCCTCCTTGATTTACGACATTGGAAATAGACTGCTTTATGGTGCTTTAACCTCTGCTCCCAGCATGTGGCTACATTGACTGCCTATTGATCCACAGCTGTAAAATGAAATACTTTTTTTGTGCACAATATGGCCAGTGACGTACTAAACCTGCGGAACGGCGAAGAGACTACTAAAACTCTCTCTCTCTCTCTCTCTCTCTCTCTCTCTCTCTCTGATAGAGCCTATGATTAAGGACATTGAAAATGCATTGTCTTTTTTTCTCTCTCTCAAAACACCACCGGAACACAAGGAAGGCTTAACACTCCTTTTATATTATGCTGATTCAGTTAATTTATTTCTGGAAATCCATCCATTTCTATGGTATTTGGTTTTTGTTTTCATTACAATCCCCGTCGAGAGGTTTATAATTTAGAATGATTTCCCGATCAGAACTGGACCTGAGTGTACAGTGGCTGGTGGGGGAGCTCCTCTGCCACTAGAGGGTAGTATCTTTATGGACGGAGCGTTCGGTAGACAGTGTAAACCAGGCCTATGTCAGGCAGTGGACTTTTATTTTTTATGCAACTTAACACTTTCTTCGCCAGGCTTATGTACATCATTATACCCCTCTCTGCCAGCTCTATTTGTCTATAGAGAAGTGGCCCATTCAACGTCAATTATCTATCGTTCAGGACGTAGGAACGTTATACTTTTTCATTCACATATTCATACTAAAATACGGTCTAAAGTATAAATATGTTTTTATCGTTTTCTGCAGCTTTCTCCAGAACGTGATTTATAGCCCTAAATGCATTCTATTGATGATCAGATACAGTTTGATAGCGATCTGCGCAAGATAAAAAATTTCAAATGGACGTGCTTCTAGAAGTTACTACTTATCATCTGATGTTGACCGGATGGGGGGGGGGGTCGTTTATAATTCCGTGGCCAACGTTAGATGATTCATCTAGTGTGGGTGATATGATCATTAGAGCAGTTAGTATCGAACACGGTAAAAAAAAACGCTGAAACTCACCGTAGCTTCCTCGGGTCGTTGGGCGATGAGCGTGGAGCAAAAATATTCCTATTATGGGATGTTGAAATATGCGATCCATCTCCAGGTTGTATAATAGTATATACGTCCAAATCATGTTGTTTATCGAGTTATTGGTAACGGATTGCTATCCATTGTGTCTAGCTCGAGTCCCTGGACTATTAGCGAGTGATCGGACCGAATTGGAATGAGCACCAGCTTCCGTTTCCGGTTTCCGGTTTGGGGCGATCCGCCGATCGGCCACCAGATGGCGCTCTTGAACCGTTGAGAGGGGATCAACAGTAGATCTCAAGTCTCCGGGGGATAAATATGATTGCGATCACAGATTTTTGAAATATTGATCTCAATGACGTGTTACGGCGTCATTGGCAGAATTAGCATGGCGGGGAATGACGAGTTTAAGCGTCTCTGGCAGAGAAAGTGTTAAAAGTCAGTTAGTATCGTTGTAAGATTGAAAGTCCTACTGGAAATGTTGGAGGCATTTTTTTTACAGGATCCCTCTGCACAACTGATCAAATAGTTTCAAACCTTCCGGGACTATAGAGTTCCCTGCATTACACCCAATTATTACCATCAGGATTTAATATTGATCAAAATGAACCTGTCTCTGTTGTGACAAAGCATTGTACCATTTATCTCAGCTATCTTTACAAGCAGAGCAGAGATGGTCTCGATCAGCCCAGAGTCTTCTGTGGTGCTGTGTTAACGCTATATTTCTAAAACATATTAAAAGCAGCATAAACTATTCTCCCTTCAGTCAGTGTTGGAGTGACAGCCTAAAGATTAATTTATGCTGTTACTGATGACCATGAAATGAATGGGATTCTCTCTGGCAGTATTATCAACAATAGGCCTAAACAACATGCACTTTAATGGAGGCGGCGACATTGAAGTGCAAGTCTCCCCACATGTCTCCCGTAGAGCCCTGAGAGCCGCGCAGGCAAAAAAGCTGTCTGGATTTAAACATCAATTTACATTCAAACCTGTTGCTGGAAGCCGTCTACTTGTATTTGATGGGAGGAAGTGGGTCACATATGTTTGCCCTTGCAGTCTCTTCTCACATTGTGGAGCGGGAGGAGCCCCAGCTGCAGCAGGAAGGGCTTTTTAATGAAAATGCAAGTCTATAGAAAACAGGTACAATCTAGGCTTATATTTCCCATGGCTTTGTTAAGTGTGACAATGGGGGCTTGGGTGTTGATTTTTAGTGAGCAGAGTGAATGGGCGGGTGGAGTCTTGTCAGTCTCCCAGCTTACAGGTATCAACCTGATACACGGAGACCCACATCCAGTGTTCGAATTATGTGGGGGCCAATGGGGGCTCAGCCCCCATAGATAGAGTCTGAGCCCAAAGAGTCAACAACCCCTGTGGGGGTCTCTCAAAAAATATAGTATAAGTATATAATTTTTTTATATATATATATATATATATATATATATATATATATATATATATATATATATATATATATATATATATATATATATATATATTTTTTTTTTTTTTTTTCAATGTACGAATTAGTATTATTTATGTTACCTAAATAAATTGTTAATAGATAATATTTTTCTTTTCAGTTTTTAAAATAACCGAATGTTAATTATTGGAATAGGCTGCGTTTCACCTCCAAGCCACTATGCGTCGCCCATGAGCGTATCTAATGCTACTCCAACCCATTTGGTGAAGAAGAAGCAGCAAGCTTAACGTGATATTCCTGGTCCTCATATCCTGCAACTGTGACTCAAGTTAAAAGTAAACAGTACTTCGTCTTTATAAAAAGGCCAAAGACTAATGCTGTTAGCGCAGCAGCTAGCAGCACTACTGAAGTTTCTCAAGTTTCTTTAATAGTTGTCATACAGAAGTACAGAATACTTTTATACAAAATGCTTCTTACTGTTACGCTCCAGAGACTGTGCTAGACAAGATAAGTATGAAATAAAATAGTATAGCATGTAGAATAGAAGTAAAAATAGAGGTCACAGTGTTCAGTATAGACATATGTACAATATTCGATGCAGAATAGAAGTAACTGAGTTGACACTGCTAGTAGTGTTAACCACTGCCAGACCCGAGTCTCCACTAGACCTGGCTGCTGCTCAACCACCACAATACTGGGGACCGAGTCAGTGGACCTTATGAAAAACTAAATACAGCTGGTTATTTGCCAAGGAGGTAAATGGAGGTAAATGCTGCTGTTAAGTGCCATACAACTATTTATTTTCCATTCGATTTTTTTGTTAGTTTTTGATTTATAAGTGCAGAGACAAATAAATGTTCATTCAAGTTCATAAATTTGGTCAAATTTTTCAGATTAAATTGTTGTATTTTATCAGATGCAAATAAGTAAATATGGCATTATATATCAGAGGTGAGTAAGAAAATGAACAAATATTGATGGTTAAGAATGAGACTGAATAATGACATCACACAATAGTCTAATGATTAGACTGTTGTGTGATTGATTGATTGATTGATTGATTGATTGATTGATTGATTGATTGATTGAAAACTGTAACAGATTGCAGAATGGGCACAATACAGTACGGCTCAATACACACAATTGTTAAGGGGATGCAGACCAGAGAAAGACTTTCGTCTTGTTTACATCAGTGTCCCCCATTTTCAATTCATAATGACATTTATGACATAAACATACAGATATACAGATATATATCATGACATTTATGACATACATGACATTAGGGATGGGTACCGAATTCGGTACTTTTGAGGTACCGAACCGAAACACGTCGGTACTACCGAGTATCGATTCAAGTGAGATACCAATTATTATTTTTTATTTTTATTTTTTTTTACCTTTTTTATTTTCATGTCAACGTTCACACGCACAATATATGCTTACCTAGGATTTGACTTGATTCAACAACAAAGCAGTCGGAGCAATGGCAAGCCGAAAACTGTCGAAATTGTAGTTATTTGAAGTTTGGATTTTTTTTTCACGACTGAGGTAGGTAAATTACATTTCTTGAGACTAAAGTACAGAAAAAAGGTATCGTTGGGTACCGGTATCGATTCACAGGTACCGGTACCGGTACCATATCGGTTCAAATGTGAAAGGTACCCATCCCTACATGACATACAGATATACAGTACTGTTACATTTGTGACATACAAGATATGCAAATATACAGTACTGTTAAACAGAGATCCTAACAGAAAATATATACATACGAGGGGGAGGAAACTGTACATTAGGAGGGGGTGGGTGGTTGTGTGGGAGGGGGGGTTTGGACATTTACAGGGGCCAGTTTAATTAGTTTATTAGTTTTAGACTCTAATCCTAATGAGATATTCCTCTAAATATGATTTCGAAAACGGGCAAAACTTTAGGAAAAAAATAGTAAAAAAAAGAAATTCAGGGGGCCCCCATAGCTCTCAGGTGATAACTCGAACCCTGCCCACATCAGACTTCTAAAATACAATTCAAATATTGTTTTGTTTTTTTACTACAGTTTTATCAATTTTACTCTCCTTTTGATAGATTTATTTAACTCTTTGGACGCCACAGACTTGGAGCATCGTTTGTTCCTACTACGCCTAAGAGATAGGAATAAGTGGCGGTGTTTGCAGGGCTATATCTATATTCTATATCATAGCTAATGATACAATACTATGGCCCATTTGACTACAACTATCTATCGTTCAATATGTGAAAAAGAATAAATTTTTTCATCCATACGTTCGCGTATTATACGTGGTGAATATAAGTATAGTTTTAAAGTGATCCTGTCTAATCCCAGAAAACGACGATATGCAGCAATACGTGAATTTCACTAAAAGCGTTGGCGTTTCTCGCCTGGACACGCTACGCTACTATTTCCAAATCAAATGTATTGAATAGGTATTATGTTTCATCATGAATGCATGAAGGGGGGGGGGGGGGGGTCGTTTTTTGATGCTTTGATCGTCACATCAAAGCATCAAAAAATTTAGTGACATTACACACACACACGTTGCGATCGAGGTGAAATCATGGTTGGATCAAAGCAGGATTGATGTCATATAGTCCTTACCTTCACTAGGAGGTACCCCAAAAAGAATATTCCAATTATCTGATCGCGAGTCCCAGTATTGGTGTCCATCGTGTCGCCAACATAATCCACCACAACAGATGCATCGGGGCATTTGACGCTTCTCAATGCGATCGGGATAACAGCTCGACTCGCTTGACAAAAAAAACTGTGCCCGGAGACATTTGAACATACTGTAACACAGGCCAAGATATAATACTGCTACTACTGCTACTACTGCTGATGCTACTGCTGCTGCTACTTCTGCTGCTGCTACTACTGCTGCTACTGCTACTACTGCTACTGCTACTACTGCTACTGCTATTGCTACTACTGCTACTACTACTGCTGCTGCTAATACTGCTACTGCTACTACTGCTACTGCTATTGCTACTACTGCTACTGCTACTACTACTACTACTACTACCGCTGCTACTACTGCTACTGCTGCTACTACTACTACTGCTACTACTGCTGCTGCTACTGCTATTGCTACTACTGCTGCTACTGCTACTACTACTACTACTACTACTACTACTACTACTACTACTACTACTGCTGCTACTACTGCTTACTACTACTGCTACTACTACTACTACTACTACTACTACTACTACTACTACTACTACTACTACTGCTACTGCTACTACTACTACTACTACTACTACTACTACTACTACTACTACTACTACCACCACCACTATTACTACTAGTACTATTACTACTAAATGGTAAATGGTGCATTTATATAGCGCTTCTATCCAATTTTGTTCCTCACATTTTTACCCATTCACTCACACATTCACACACCGACGGCAGAGGAGCATGCAAGGTGCTGACCTGCTCATCGGGAGCAGTTAGGGGTTAAGTGCCTTGCTCAAGGACACTTCGACGCGCTGCCCGGGAGGAGTGGGAATCGAACCGGGAACCTCCGGATTACCAGACAACTGCTCAACCTCCTGAGCCACTGACGTGTGCAAAAATGCACAAAACTATATATTTTTGAGTGCAAAAAAAATTCTACTCGCCCCTAACGTGTGCAAAAATGCACAAAACAATATATTTTTGAGTGCAAAAAAAATTCTACTTTTGGAGCAAATATTAACCTTGAACAAGAACTGACACTTTCACTGTTCCTGGATCAGTGGTGTTGGAGCGAGGGTGAGGCGTCCCTGCGTTAGTGGAGCCTAGTTGTGTGGTTCACCAGGCAGGCGGCTATTTGCATCCAGTGGCAGCAGCGTTTACCTTGACAAATAGCAGCAGCTAAAGGAGGCAGCTGACTGCCACTTAGTTATTAACAACTCCTTCACCGCTGATTTATTTGCCACTTTTTGAAGAGAGGGCAGAGCTATTAGGTTATTATTGAGGAAAATTAGCCCTGTTTAAGCGGAAGGCCATGACCATAGCTGACCCCTTAATATACTTATAATGACGCCATTTACCATACGTATCTGAAGTTAGCTCTTCACTAGCCCTGAGCCGAACGGACTGGCCCTGTCGGACTGGACCCGCGCACCCGGGGACAAGCTTGTTCTGCACAGCACACGTGTCATTCATTCCACAGTTTGAAATCCTCATTCTGATGAGAACCATTACCCCTTTCACTACTACACTACAGAAGGTTAACCTTTCACTACCACACTACAGACGGTTAACCTTTCACTACCACACTACAGAAGGTTAACCTTTCACTACCACACTACAGACGGTTAACCTTTCACTACCACACTTACGTCTGTAGTGTGGTAGTGAAAGGGTTAACCTGTAGTGTGGTTGTGAAAGGGTTAACCCTTTGTCGTGTGGCAGTGAAAGGGTTAACCTTCTGTATTGTGGGAGTGAAAGGGTTAACCATTTGGTAGTGTGGTAGTGAAAGGGTTAACAAGTGTTTTCCCCTTCTTCCCGCCTCTCAGCGTGGATACGTTTGTTCTAAAAGGTGTCATTCTATTTGTTTGTGTAACACGCTCTAATGCTTGTTAAGCTGAAATGCTTTAATGTTCCATCTTATGATCAAATGACAGTAAGCAAAAGATATTCTCTGTTTGTATCCTCTGCTTCCCTGCCACATGCCGGGAAACATGACAACGTCTTGTCTGCAGGTGTGGGCTATCGATCTGGAGCTGATGTACAGTAACCAGCTGGCCATGACCCAGATGCTGCTGATGGTGACTGGTGGAACGCTGGATTGCCACGCGTGCCTCTTAGAAGTGCCAGGGCCAACGGCGGAGAAACCCTCTGCACAACAGACAGCAGCCAAAGTACCAGTTTTAATTTCTGCATTTATGAACATTTGTACATCATTTATGTATTTATTTATTACATAATCGAAATTGTACAAATTGTATTAATTGCTCAAAGATTTCAGCTTTTCTCAGTTTTATAGGCTAACCATAAGAAAATTCTCCAGTGTAAACAGCGGATCATTTCACCATCACAACAATCACACAGATTGATCAGTACATTACTATTCATTTCACCATCACAACAATCACACAGATTGATCAGTACATTACTATTCATATTGGTTAAATACAACAAAATACTGTAATTACGCACTGAGCTCAATTGGCGTTTAGCTGCTGAATTCATTATCATTTTGATGGATGAGCCTAAATAATCAACACATTAATAATTCATAGCGTATTCATTATGCATGTGTACGCATGCTTGAACACCTCATCAACCTGGCGTCAGGGCCTTTAAACAATCGAGTCCCGTTTGTTAGCAGCATGCCTGAGTTTACGGTTGTTAAATCTCCCACTTGTGTTATTTTATCAAACATTCATTTAGTCGCCGCCCCGGCACTTTGGCGTATAACATTTCAGCCACTGGTTAATGGTTGTAGATGTGGCCATCGTTAGGGGCTCTGCATATTACAAACACAATTAAATCCCCGCCGGACATCTTTATGGCCGTGCAAGGACCCGGTGTTTGACAAGTGGAAACACACGCGGCTATCACAGCGAGTTATGGGCTCTCTCCTGAGCTCACAGGGGCTTAAGTCCTGCTGCTCTCCTCCTCCCAAGACCAGCCTCGTTCTTATCCTCTGAGCCCTGCCACCTTTAAGTAATCAACCTCTCTACTGTTACTCATGACTGTGGATATGCTTATGTCACAAACTTTCTCCGATATAACATGATATATCATTGTTCGTTCATTATTTAAATAGTTTTGTTTGTTTGTTCTTATGAATAGCTCGATTTTCATAGGATTTGCCATCCCCCAGCGTCTAGTTCCTAATGCTTGCTGTCATGCAGTTAAGAGCATCTTGTAACTTGGCATGTCTTCCAAAACATTAACTGTTCCTCCCCCTCAGTTAATTAAGTGGAGGCTCAACAGTTTACCACATGTGCCAACACTCATCATGTTCACTAATCACACATACTCATCATGTTCACTAATCACACGTACTCATCATGTTCACTAATCACACATACTCATCATGTTCACTAATCACACATACTCATCATGTTCTCTAATCACACGTACCCATCATGTTCTCTAATCACACGTACTCCCCACACTCATCATGTTCACTAATCACACGTACTCCCCACACTCATCATGTTCACTAATCACACATACTCATCATGTTCACTAATCGCACATACTCATCATGTTCACTAATCGCACGTACTCATCATGTTCACTAATCACACGTACTCATCATGTTCACTAATCACACATACTCATCATGTTCACTAATCACACATACTCCCCACACTCATCATGTTCACTAATCACACGTACTCATCATGTTCACTAATCACACATACTCATCATGTTCACTAATCACACACTCATCATGTTCACTAATCACACACACACTCATAATGTTCACTAATCACACATACTCATCATGTTCACTAATCACACACACTCTACACACTCATCACGTTCACTAATCACACGCACTCTACACACTCATCACGTTCACTAATCACACATACTCTACACACTCATCACGTTCACTATCAGTGAGCTGGATGCAATCCTACCTGGAGGGGAGAGAGCAGATGGTGGAGGTAAACGGTACCCTATCCCCCCCCCCTCACAGTAAACTGTGGTGTTCCACAAGGAAGCATACTAGGTCCGCTACTGTTCCTAATTTATGCAAATGACATGTCGTCAGCTTGTGACTGCAACTTGTTCCTGTTTGCGGACGACTCAGCCCTGCTGGTCTCTGACAAGAACAAGTTACAGGTTGAAAAAACCCTCAGCTCAGAACTAGGCAAAATCTGCATATGGCTCGCTGATAACAAACTATCATTACACATGGGCAAAACAGAGTCCATTCTCTTCGGTTCAAATAACAAACTCAGCAAGACCGACGGCTTCTCAGTTACAGTGGGTGACAATATTGTCACAAGGAAAGAAGATATTACCTACCTGGGTTCCATCCTAGAGGCAAATCTTTCCTGTGACAAAATGGCATCCAATGTAATAAAAAAAGTCAACCAACGAACACGATTCTTGTACCGGATCTCCTCACTGGTAAACAAGAATACCCTGAAGACTCTAGCAGGAGCACACATTCAAGGGTACTACGACTATGCTTGCACCTCATGGTACCAAAGCACCTCAAAGGCGCTAAAAACAAAATTACAAACATCTCAAAACAAACTGGTCAGACTACTGCTTGACCTTACTCCTAGAACCCACCTCACCCCTGCCCACTTTGACAACCTAGGATGGCTTAGAGTAGACGACAGAGTACAGCAACTTGCAATGGGCCTGGTCTACAAGATACACTACACGACCAAGGTACCCATGTACATGACAAAATACTTCCCAAAGGTCAGTGAATACCACGATCACAACACCAGAGGGAGCTCCACAAATCATGTTAAACCCAGATTCGGCTCAAACAAGGGACTAAACACGTTTCGCAATTATGCCACATCAATGTGGAACGCCCTACCCAAAGCTGTAAAGGAATGTGAATCACTACCCACTTTCAAAAACTCTCAAAAAACACCTAAGGGAGACTGCAACTCGAAACTGGCCCCTGTAAATGTCCGAACACAACCCCCTCCAATGTACAGTAAATTACCAAGTATGGTCTTGTCAATAATCCAATGTACAGTGTTGTTTGTACAGTTGTACAGTGTCCCCCACCCACCCCTCCTACCCAACCCCCCCCCCCCCCCACCCACCAAACCACCTCCAATGTACAGTCCCCCCCCACCCCCACCTACCCAATCCAATGTACAGTTTCTACGCCTAATGTATATACTCTTTTCTTTCTGGACTCTTTTTGTATCACAAACAGTACTGTAATTGCAAATCTGGTATGTCATAAATGTATAGATGTAGCAGTACTGTCTATCTGTATGTCATGTATGTCATATATGTTACGATGAATTGAAAATGGGGGACCCTGATGTAAACAAGACGAAAGTCTTTCTCTGGTCTGCATCCCCTTAACAATTGTATGTATTGAACTGTACTGTACCCATTCTGCAATCTGTTAATAAAGTTTTCATTCATTCATTCATTCATTCACTAATCACACGTACTCTACACACTCATCACGTTCACTAATCACACGTACTCTACACACTCATCACGTTCACTAATCACACGTACTCTACACACTCATCACGTTCACTAATCACACGTACTCTACACACTCATCACGTTCACTAATCACACGTACTCTACACACTCATCACGTTCACTAATCACACGTACTCTACACACTCATCACGTTCACTAATCACACGTACTCTACACACTCATCACGTTCACTAATCACACGTACTCTACACACTCATCACGTTCACTAATCACACGTACTCTACACACTCATCACGTTCACTAATCACACGTACTCTACACACTCATCACGTTCACTAATCACACGTACTCTACACACTCATCACGTTCACTAATCACACGTACTCTACACACTCATCACGTTCACTAATCACACGTACTCTACACACTCATCACGTTCACTAATCACACGTACTCTACACACTCATCACGTTCACTAATCACACGTACTCTACACACTCATCACGTTCACTAATCACACATACTATACACACTCATCACGTTCACTAATCACACGTACTCCCCACACTCACCACTGAATTCACCCATCTCTGCTCCAACCACGTTGGCGCCGAACACAACTCAGCCGAGAATAGAACTCAACGTGAAAATGCTTAGTATCAATGGAATGGACCGCTGCCAGCAGTAATACACCCTGTTGAATATTTTGTCCTTGGTCTCTTGTTTTCTCTTTCTTTCTTTCTTCCCCTCCTCACTTCTCGTCCCCACACAGCCTCCTGCGGCTCGTCGCTACGCTGTTATAGGGAGCGGCTTGTTCAACAGCAACCTTTCTATGCTGCGCTGCACGTCGTTCCTCTTGATGTGCAGGGAGCAAGGAATAACATTCAACGTCGAGGTAAAACACACTAGCTGGCGTGAACCTATTGGCCTTGTCGTGGATAATAAGTAACACTGGTTCATGCAGCCCACTCCCTCCTGTATGGCTGATTTAATTGACACAAAATGACAATAAAGATTCCACCAGACTTCATTTGGCCGTCGTCTGTAATTGCAGGAAAGGCGGGGGGCCGTGTTGGTTCCCCACGACAGCAGAGATACAGCTTTGGGATGATGTAAGTATCTCTTTACATCACGTTGCGAAAATGTAAATGAACAGCAGTACAATGGCATAGAAAGGTGAGGGAGTATATCAGGTTTTATCTGCAAAAATGGGGAAAGAAAAGTACATATTTGTAACTTATAAGTGCTACAGGTGTGCCTTAAATGGGGATACATTTATGATAATTGTACCTTTTATTGTCAAAGAAAAAGTGCTGCTCTAAAATCCCTCTGAGCATGTATGGTTTTATATGATCTCCCTGTCAGAGCAGAGGTGCTCTTAAAATTACACCAGAACATAACTTAATAAAAGAGTCCTGTTGAGTGAGAATACTATATTATAGCGAGGATTGAGATGTTGCCCCCGGCTTTCTAAATAGTGTTGCAATCCCCGAGCAGGTCCTAAGAAGGGGGTTTTATTTAAGATATTTATCA
The DNA here is from genome assembly GCF_963971535.1 of Notolepis coatsorum. Lineage (NCBI taxonomy): Eukaryota > Metazoa > Chordata > Actinopteri > Aulopiformes > Paralepididae > Notolepis > Notolepis coatsorum. The sequence goes on from NC_140182.1 coordinate 50,399,269, forward strand.
CACAAGTCCTTTAGCGTCTCAGATAGCAGTGCTGGCCGTGATGCTTATATCAGGCTCTTCTCAGCATCTACCCCTAAAGACCTGAGGATGCCGTCAGCAGAAAGTTCTCATTTAACCACCGGCGCCAGATAAACAAGGTGATTGTTTCTTAGCTGGCGAAGAGGGGATCATTAGTAAACTCGTTTGTTTGGGGGGGGGGGGGGGGGGGGGGGGTCGTCGATACAGCCGTCTCCGAGGATCTCCGGGGAGCCCTGCGGACCTTTGCTCTGAATCTGTCCCTCATCCATCAGGAGATATCATCCCCCAAAATGCGAGCAGAGACTAATTTCAAGGTATACCGTGTTAAACGAACTAACGATCACTCTCTTTATCTATGCTGTGAGATATATAATGTATATTTGATCGAGCTGTGGGTGTAGAGAGAATGTTCTGTCTGTATAGTCGTGAAATTAGTGGTCTGGAGATCCTGGTGATTTTAAGTAATTATGGGCTTTGTGTTTCTTTCAGGACCTGATTAAGGAGATAGAAGACATAATAACTGTTCAGAACCAAGTGCGGTCAGAGGAGGAGGACAAAGCTGTCGCTCAAGCTTAAATGGATCACGGATCAAATTGCCTTTGATCAACATATTTTGAACAACTTTGTATTCCTATTATGCTGTCATTATTTGAAGCTCAATATGTAGGTTGGGCCATGCTGGAAGATGATCAAATGCAACAAGACTAAATGTATAATATCCCAGAATATATTTTTTGGTATCTGTTCATGGAAATGATAGTAATAGACCTTTTTCACAGCAGACATAATGGCTTCATCTCTGCAGCTGGGCCTCTGAGCTGTGAGGCAGCAGGGAGAGTACTGGCACACCTACTGTACATAACGGACCTGTGATTAAAGATCCCCTCCACTCAAACATGTGTTTTTCTAATGGTGAACTCCTCTTGGAGCCATGGCTGTGACTATACAGGTTGTTATTTATGGTTAACTCCTCTTGGAGGCATGGCTTTGACTATACAGGTTGTTATTTGTGCAGAACTTGTCACCAGAGTGTTTTTTTTTCATATTCTTCTACTGAAGTGGGGGGGGGGGGGGGCTTCTCTTTACTTCCCTGGGTGAAATCTGAGTTGCATGTGTGATTTTACTAATAGGTTGAACAACTCGTGGTCCCAATATGTGGTAACTAGACACAGAAAGCTGAGTAGCTATTGACATGTCTTGAAAGAATATAAGCTGCTGACTAGCTGGATGTAGCCAATTACTTAAACATTTTCTTCACAAACATAGCCACAACACTGGTAAACAAACTACCCTCCCACTCAGGGCTTTATGGGGTAGAACACATAGTAGCTTACTACAAAAACCTAGGGGTCCGCAAGGACGACTTCAAGCTGGAAATGGTAACAACAGATGAGGTACTCAATAAACTGAGCGCCCTCCAACCTAACAAGGCCACTGGCCATGACAACATCCCCTCCAAATTCCTCAGAGACTCAGCAGCCGCCATCACCCCAATCATCACACACATAATAAACCTCTCCATAAAACAGGGACACGTCCCCAAGGACTTCAAAATTGCTAGGGTGACCCCTCTGCACAAAAAGGGCAGCAAATTAGACCCAGGCAACTACCGCCCTGTTTCTATTCTCACCTCCATCTCGAAAGTCATGGAAAAAATAGTCTACGAACAGGTCGAAAAGTACCTAGCGGAAAAAAATCTAATCTACGAATTCCAATCTGGCTTCAGAACATCCCACTCCACTGACACATGCCTTCTCTATTTGAATGACCACATCAAACAAGAGGTGGACGCAGGCAAATACTGCGGCATGGTCATGCTGGACCTACAAAAGGCCTTTGACACGGTCAATCACTCCATTCTGATTGACAAGCTAAAAGCAATTGGTTTTGATAGTCTATCAGTGAGCTGGATGCAATCCTACCTTAAGGGGAGGGAACAGATGGTGGAGGTAAACGGTACCCTATCCCCCCCTCTCACAGTGAGCTGTGGTGTTCCACAAGGAAGCATACTAGGACCGCTACTGTTCCTAATTTATGCAAATGACATGTCGTCAGCTTGTGACTGCAACTTGTTCCTGTTTGCGGACGACTCAGCCCTGCTGGTCTCTGACAAGAACAAGTTACAGGTTGAAAAAACCCTCAGCTCGGAACTAGGCAGAATCTGCATATGGCTCGCTGATAACAAACTATCATTACACATGGGCAAAACAGAGTCCATTCTCTTCGGTTCAAATAACAAACTCAGCAAGACCGACGGCTTCTCAGTTACAGTGGGTGACAATATTGTCACAAGGAAAGATGAAATTACCTACCTGGGTTCCATCCTAGAGGCTAATCTCTCCTGTGACAAAATGGCATCCAATGTAATAAAAAAAGTCAACCAACGAACTCGATTCTTGTACCGGATCTCCTCTCTGGTAAACAAGAATACCCTGAAGACTCTGGCAGGAGCACTCATTCAGGGGTACTACGACTATGCTTGCACCTCATGGTACCAAAGCACCTCAAAGGCGCTAAAAACAAAATTACAAACATCTCAAAACAAACTGGTCAGACTACTGCTTGACCTTACTCCTAGAACCCACCTCACCCCTGCCCACTTTGACAACCTAGGATGGCTTAGAGTAGATGACAGAGTACAGCAACTTGCAATGGGCCTGGTCTACAAGATACACTACACGACCAAGGTACCCATGTACATGGCAAAATACTTCCCAAAGGTCAGTGAATACCACGATCACAACACCAGAGGGAGCTCCACAAATCATGTTAAACCCAGATTCGGCTCAAATAAGGGACTAAACACGTTTCGCAATTATGCCACATCAATGTGGAACGCCCTACCCAAAGCTGTAAAGGAATGTGGATCACTACCCACTTTCAAAACCTCTCTCAAGAGACACCTACGGGAGACTGCAATTCAACACTGGCCCCTGTAAATATCCTAACCCAACCCCCTCCAATGTACAGTCATTTACCTAGTATGGTTTTGTCAATAGTCCAATGTACAATTTTGTTTGTTTGTACAGAGTCTCCCCCCCCTCAATGTACAGTTTTGCTTGTCTATACAGTGTGCCCCCCCCCCCCCCCCCCAACCACCTCCAATGTAAATTACCCAGTATGGTTGTCAATATCCCAGTGTACCCAACCCCCCCCACCCAACCTCCTCCAATGTACAGTTTCTACGTCAAATGTATATACTCCCTTTTCTTGACTCCTTCTGTATCACAAACAGTACTGTATTTGCAAATCTGGTATGTCATAAATGTATAGATGTAGCAGTACTGGCTATCTGTATGTCATGTATGTCATATATGTCCTGATGAATTGAAAATGGGGGACCCTGGTGGAAACAAGACGAAAGTCTTTCTCTGGTCTGCATCCCCTTAACAATTGTGTGTATTGAGCTGTACTGTATTGTACCCATTCTGCAATCTGTTAATAAAGTTTTCAATCAATCAATCAAAACTAGGAATTCCTGGTAAATATCAATTGGTGCTTGTTCCACATTTGCATATTCATAGAGCCATGCATTATCAATGAGGGTAAAGGTGTAGATATGCTAAGTCACTTTAAGCAATTTATTGAAAGATAAACTAAATATTTATACAAATATTTATCAATACACATTTTTTTTTTTACATTATTTGTTAAAGCTGTTTCTCTTGCTATGACATGTTTAAGTGTCATGAACGTCTGCTGTGGAAAAGGTCTGTTGGTTTGCATGTGCTCAGCAGTCTCAATACACCTCTATTGGAAAAAGAAAACAAACATGATTGAGCACTACTGTTGCTGCAACATTTCAAACACTTGTTCATTCCATTTTAGGATTCATTAGGTGCCATTAGGGAATCATTAATTATTCATTCATTAAAATAATTTAAAGCAGCCCCCGTTCTCTGTTGAATCAAAGAGGAGGAACTAAAGTGCTTCCCGCTGTGTGTTCCCACCCGGATCATTATCGCGGACGTAGAGGGTACGCGAGCAGGAGAGCTCTGTAGACAGCAGCAGAAGAGAACAGTTATTTTCATAAACGTCATGGCAGGCAGAATAATATTGATTCGGGAAGACATATTAGGAATGTAGTCACAGCAGGTAATAATGCATAATTTGGCGAATATGGTGAACGTTTTTTTTTTTTTTAATATACAACTGATCCCCTCTAGTAGCTTGCTTGCTAACTTTAGCCTTGCTTACTGTGCAGCAAAACAAGAATAGCCTGGTTGTATAACGTTGTCATCATTGGCAGAGGGTTTTCAAGGTCCCGGCTGTGTGCAACCTCCTTCCTCCCTATTGTGAAAACACATTGTGTGCGTTCTTATTGTTACCTCTCCTTTCACATGCTAATTAGTCAAGGAATTGTGTTAACTAAAACGCACCTAGTGAATAAAGGAGTATGCTGCAGTTCAGGAAGTTTAAATACCTGGTCTGCTTTTGAAATAAGCTATGAAGTCACTTTTGAGGCATGTGCACAACATGTTCATAAAGATAGTGCTGTTTCCAACCACATTTGGAAAAACTGGACCACGTCCCAGAGCCTCAGAGGTGTTGACCTGCCACCTTGTGCAGCGTAAACTGCCACCATGGACGTCTTACTGTGTCCGCTACAGTGCCGTGTCCAACGACCAGTTTGGACTGTCAAACTTCAACTGGAGCGTCCAGGGAGCCAACTACCATATACTGAGGACAGGGTGCTTCCCTTTCATTAAGTATCATTGCACTAAAGCACCTCCTCACAACCTGGACTTTGAGGACAAGTTTTTCAGCGTGTTGAAAGTCATCAATCTTGGTCAGTTCAAGGTTCCATCAGACCTAGCCCCTTTCGTGACTGTGGTTTGCAAGCCTGGGGCTTTTGTGACCGCAGTCACTTGTTTATGTGACACGACCACTTTAGAAAATACCAACCAAGCGTGAATGTGTGGATGACGTGTCAAAAATATATCAGATATGAATTTCAAAGATACCCAGCGTACAATATGGGTTTAACACAGCTTTACGGTGGGGTCTGGAAGCTCGGAGTTGCTAATAAACAGTTTAAAACATTGTTAGGAAAAAAAAGTGGTACTCACAATGAACTCTGGCAAGATGGCGTCTTCTTCTTCTGCAACTTTTTTTGTCGCACCAGGCTGCCTATTGCTTAATAACAGCGGAGCAGTGCTGCCGTTGCTTACGCGTTTTCCCTGATTGGTTGCGACACGCCCCGCGGCAGGCGCGGCAACCGCAGAGCTTGCAGCATTATGTAACCGCCCTAATCCGCCATGATTTTCATTCGAAGCTCAGCTCACCTGGCAGCGCAGCGGTCCGTTGTTGACAAGTTCGAATCCCATCAAATTTTTTTTTAACGTGTATTCTTTCGCCGGTTAAGGTTAGGCATGGTTAAGGTTAAGGTTAGGCATTGTTTCGGAGTTGGTTAAGGTTAGAACGGTTAAGTTTAGGCGCTGTTAAGGAGCTGGTTAAGGTTAGAGTTTGTCTTAGAGAATGGCAATATTCTTTCTATGGTTAAGGTTAGGCATTGTTTCGGAGTTGGTTAAGGTTAGAACGGTTAAGTTTAGGCGCTGTTAAGGAGCTGGTTAAGGTTAGCGTTTGTCTTAGAGAATGGCAATAGACAGCCTATTTCCGCACTGCCGCTCTCCCGCGTTGCCGCGGTCACATGGTCAAATTGTCACATTCTTGCACTCCTTTGCTGTTAGAAAGCAACACGCCACCAGGCTGTGTTAAACCCATATTGTACGCTGGGTATCATTGAAATTCATATCTGATATATTTTTGACACGTCATCCACACATTCACGCTTGGTTGGTATTTTCTAAAGTGGTCGCGTCACATAAACAAGTGACTGCGGTCACAAAAGCCCCAGGCTTGCAAACCGCAGTCACGAAAGGGGCTACATCAGACCCTTGTTAAATTAAAATAAAAAGAGGCATACGATTTAATTTCATATGAGGGTGTTCCTACAGTACACAAACAACTTGTATCCACTGGTTGCAGGTATCCCTTGCTTGGCCTATGGCCTCGGCTGCTGGCTGGTGATCGGGGCTTCAGAGACCGTGGAGACGAGCGCTGGACCGGCCACCGTATATTTCGCCTACAAAGAGGATGACGGAGCGCAATACTGAACTGAGGAAAAACGACTGCAGTGTATTTTCAAGAGTGTCCTCTAGGCCTGAATGTTGAGATGCCACTCTACTCTATCTTATTTAAGCAATGTCTGTGATTGTGCACCGGTGGGCAGGCCTGTCGACAAGCTCCTTCCTGACCATATCGTCTGTAATGTACAATTTAATTACTGTGATCAATTATTAAAGATTATAGAAGTTGTATCTATGAATTATTTTATGCCTGTTGAAGCACAGTGATACACTAGAATATACAGCACTAATGTCATGCTGCTATGCACAAAGTTTGCGACCGATATTAATGCCCAAATCTTAAATTGCTCTCATAACGAAATAGAAATAAGTAAAGTAATGTCTCTGCCTCCAATTACACCCTTTATGTACAGTAGGGTGAGGCGTGGCCCAGCATTCAGTAGCATCCCCCTATCCTGCTACACCTATTTGCTTACTTTGCTTGACGAATACAGGAATTTAAATACCTCCGGCTCATTTATTTAAAGTGAAATTAGTGATCAGGCCCCATGCAGCAGCTTGTCAATAGTGTTAGAGAGGAGCTGTTGACAGGACAGGTCTGATCAAATGGGTTTTAATTACCAAAGAGTGGCCTCTGTGTAGGGCCATCTGCATCCTCTCCTGCAGGCCTTCTTTGGACTTTGATTTCTGATAATGTGCTTTGCTGACAGGGCACGCTTCCCTCTGCAGCATGGTGTTCCCTCTTAGAGGCAGGTTGACAAACTGCCATATTGATTTCCTTACCCCCTCAACATCTCCCACTAATAGCATTTATCAGACACCTCAATTTCTGGCCTTGGCCTCTTCTCTTTTAGCAACAATGAAGCTGAAGGAATCATTTCTTGTTGAACATGTAAATCAATGGACCTTTTGGCCCTCTTTGCTCTCGATAATTCGGAGGGTTTGGCTTTACAATAGACCTTCATGATTTAGCTCTTACATAAATCCATGTAACTGAATAATTCTCTGATATTAACGAATTTGTTACCCATCCTGGTTTAATGACAGTCTATGGTGGAAGTGTGTTCTACACATCCAGCTGTAAACCTAAACTTCAAACCCTAATCCTAAAAATAAACAATAATTGTAATGCATAATTGCACCCCAACGACCCTAAATAGATAAGCATTTGGCCAGTGTAAACGCCATCTGAGAAAATTATAATGCTCTTAGATTGGATTATAACAATGGTAATCGTTGTAGTACGTACTGAATCCTCAGATTAGAATATCTTCGTCTCAATACAATAGTGTCTATTTTAGTTATAATGAAATAAACTATTCTCCATTTTTCTGGGGACCCCCTGGGAACCCATCAAGGAGCCCTGTAGGTTCCAAGACCCCACTAGTGTAGGCCATAGATTTGTCCCTGTATAAAAGCATACATGGGGGGGGGGGGGGGGGGGGATTTTCATAATATGTCTTTATAATAGGTAATGGTTTCAACCTTGTCTGCTTGTCACTGAATCTGCTCATGCAATATTTATGCACAAAAATCCTCTGGAACATAAGAGCGCTGATGGCACCGTTCTATCTCTTAATCATACTAATTGCCTTTATCAAGAAACATTTAGACACACTTATGGGAATCTGATACGTGGTATTATTCCGCGACGAGATCCCCTTGCCTTTCATCGCCGACCTTCCGTTGGTGCTGAAAGTGTGCATGGGGAATGCTCAGGCAACCATGTCTTAATTACTCATTGACCTTTTGACCCGCGGTGCTGCATTGATACTGCGGTACAGCGCGAGGTGGGATAATAGCACAGGGTCGCAACTGGGGGCAGCTTTGTGTCTGGCTACTAAAGGACGATGTGAGTCAGTGAAACACAAGCCGCGGAGGCCGCAAGGGTGTTGTATTTGTTTTCAGGACCGTACCTCTGGACCACAAGGGGAGGGCACCCTGTCAGGCCCGAGCCTCAGCATTAGGATTTCTAGACCACAAATGGCCTGCTGTAAATTAACGGAAAATATAGCTGCACTTTGCTGAGAGATTGATGCCTTTTATAGGCACGCTAAAGCCTGGCCCTGTGTCTGCATTAAAATTACCCCACACCCAACTAATGTAGTAATAAACAAAGAGTGAATGCCTGTATGAAGAGTTTAATTGCATGCTACAGCTGATAATAACTTGTGTCAAGGTGAAATCTTTAAATACCAATACTGTTTAGAATTTAGGTAAGTACAGCAAAACAAGTGCAGGAATTAAGTGCAGTGTTGCTTTAAGTTGTTAATGTGCAACATTGAAATTGGTAATCAACTTCCAAGGTCTTGTAATTATCTTCTAATTAGCTTTTAAGTTCTCTGTGCAAAAGGAAAAAAAATCAAGCTAACGCAGTCTTAAGTGTTGCTGTACAGTACTAAGCATGCTCTTTTCATTCAAGTGTTATTATGCATGAGGATGGCCGATTCTGACCCAAAATCAATTATTTAGCAGGAGAAATCACATTATTTTCTCTCTGTCATGTAGATATATGGTTTGGCAGAAACAATTATGGTATGAACAACCCCTGCAGCTAATAGTGGGGTAGGTTATTATCATTAAGCCTGGAGATCAGCCACCAGCACCATCCTCCAGCCTGCTCCAGCAGCAACCAGCCCTCACTCTGATCACCCGGAAATTACACCTCCACTCAGACATGTCAACCAAAAAGTGTCAGCCTAGAAGAACCGTATGAAGGCAATTTATGAAATGTTAAACTAAAGCATACCGTACTATTGCATATCTTTCCAGGTTGTGATGGCCTCAACACCAATGATCTGTTTAGTTGAATGCTGGGATCTGGGAGTGGCTCATTGGGAATGATGTCTGACACCTGGATGGGTGTGACTGCTCATCTATTTACTGTACATGGGTGCCTGAGCAGTTAGTCTCTCTCTAGGTTACTTGGGTTGGTTTATTTTTGGTTTCCTTACATCCATACATGTTCACACACACACCACACACATTACTGATGAACGGATTGTATATTTATTTAGCTATCTTAAATAAATGTATTTTCGCATTAAGAGTCATGTGTGGCTTAAATTATGTTTAAACAATAAACATGTTCTTCCTTTGAGCCAGGTTGTGACAAGGTGGACCATTATCTCCAGCACACATGGACACTGGCCGGCTGAGAGAGTGTGCAGGTAATGATGTTTTAAGAGTGTTTTAATTGATGTACGTACAGTATGTTAAGTGAGCAGAGCATGGAGCATCATACATAGTTTCTGTGTAATTGTGAAAGGTTTAGTTGTTTCAGGCAGGTAATGATCGCTGACCTCATACCATTGAGACTCGGATTGCTACCTTTCTCATGTGCTGTTGGGTGTGGAAGTGTTTTTTTGTTGGCGGGCGGTGGGGGGGGGGGGGGGGGGGGGGGGAGCCATTAAAAATCTATTATAGTGGATCTCTTCACCCGGGGGGGGAAACGTTCTCATTACTAAGCAGAATGTAGGGGATGACAAGTGGAGCCATATTTATTTTTTTATTCCCCAACCCCTTCTTCTTCTATTTTGAAAGAAAGGCCAACTGAAGGACCGCGCCTGCTGTGCCAATCAAATGTTACCACAACTACTGACGGTGGGCAGGGGGAGTGTCTATCAATCATCCTATTGTCCCTTTAGCCATTTCAAGACCAGTTCCCGTTGCAATCTGGACACTTAACTCCAAGGTACACAGATGACTTCTATTATATCCCACATGTAAACCATGAAAAATGCAGCAATTATTATCCTTTTGAGTGTTTCTGAGAGATTGACTTAGGTTAATACATCAACGTCATTATGCCATAATGGGTTTAATTCGGTGCACCTTAGCTTGTGCACTTAACCCTGTGCCTAATGTTTTTTTTGTTTTCTTTTGCAGTGAAAGTTGATTATTGTTTTGTTTCTCTCTCTCTCTCTCTCTCTCTCTCTCTCTCTCTCTCTCTCTCTCTCTCTCTCTGTGTTATCATGCTCTCTCCATTCATACTTAATGCTTACTCTGTTGACATTAAGAGTAATGGATTTTAATAGTTTTTACATGACTTATCGGGAGAGTTAAATGAACTATCCATTTTTGTTATATATTATGCAGTATTTAAAGTTTCAGCTCATTAAAAACCAGACGCCCCCTCCACGCCCCCCCTGGGCTGTCTTTTACCCCCCGCCAGCCTGCAGTCAGGCTCCTCTAGCCACAGGCTCTGCTTGATCTGTTTTTGTCAAGTCAAAAATTGAAATATTCCGAAATATTTATTTATTTGTTTGTTCATTTTCTCTCGCCAAGAGAACAGCCTAATGTCTTTGCAACATAAACAAGTGGTGTCAGACAAAGCAGGGATAGGAGGACATCTTGTTCATTTGTCGCCGTTGTCGTTGTTTTTCTAGTTTGGTTACATGTTTGTCATCGAAGGTCGACATAGATCATGCCGGTGAGGGGCAGCACCTCCTGACCTTTAACACCAGTGGCCTCCAACCAATATCCTGGCTCAATACAGATGTCTTTACATTGGGTTTTGCAGCAGAACAAGCCGCTCCCGCTGCCAATTCCCCATCCCTTTAACTCGCCCCGTCTGCAAGCGGCTACCCCTACAGCAGCCGCACCTGCAGAGGAACGGGGGATTTACATTAAATACACCGGTACCGTCGCTGCATACAAAACGTAGAAGTGGAATAAATCAATTCTGTTCTCAGAAATGCCTCACATACTTTTTTGATGCAGCGTGATCTCTCCAATCTCGCTGCAAATGAGCTGCGGTCCCCCCTGTAATGGTTTCTGCTCCTCGTGGGAGGAGGCGGCGTCTGAGAAAATCTGCTGATTGAAGGGGAAATGTAATACAGGTGTAAGGCAGACTTGATAGGGGTCTTACTTCAGGGTTATGCATTTTAACAGTTATATACATACCGTTACATATTTATCAAAGGGGAATTTGCAGGGTTAACTATTTTTTCTCCCCCCTTCATCCCGCAGAGAGTCACAGGTTTCTGCTGGGGGTGTCGTTAATTCTGACAGAGAGGCTGTAGCTATTATGTTGAATTAATAGGAATTAACAGGTCTAAATTGGTTAAGTAAGCACTTCATTAAGGGATGGCTGGAGCGGTGCAGAGAGGGTTTATAGGAGACACAGGACGCTGGTAACAGGGTGGCTGGAGCGGTGCAGAGAGGGGTTATAGGAGACACAGGCCGCTGGTAACAGGGTGGCTGGAGCGGTGCAGAGAGGGGTTATAAGAGACACAGGCCGCTGGTAACAGGGTGGCTGGAGCGGTGCAGAGAGGGGTTATAGGAGACACAGGCTGCTGGTAACAGGGTGGCTGGAGCGGTGCAGAGAGGGGTTATAAGAGACACAGGCCGCTGGTAACAGGGTGGCTGGAGCGGTGCAGAGAGGGTTTATAAGAGACACAGGCTGCTGGTAACAGGGTGGCTGGAGCGGTGCAGAGAGGGGTTATAGGAGACACAGGCCGCTGGTAACAGGGTGGCTGGAGCGGTGCAGAGAGGGGTTATAGGAGACACAGGCCGCTGGTAACAGGGTGGCTGGAGCGGTGCAGAGAGGGTTTATAGGAGACACAGGCCGCTGGTAACAGGGTGGCTGGAGCGGTGCAGAGAGGGGTTATAGGAGACACAGGCCGCTGGTAACAGGGTGGCTGGAGCGGTGCAGAGAGGGGTTATAGGAGACACAGGCCACTGGTAACAGGGTGGCTGGAGCGGTGCAGAGAGGGGTTATAGGAGACACAGGCCGCTGGTAACAGGGTGGCTGGAGCGGTGCAGAGAGGGTTTATAGGAGACACAGGCCGCTGGTAACAGGGTGGCTGGAGCGGTGCAGAGAGGGGTTATAGGAAACACAGGCCACTGGTAACAGGGTGGCTGAAGCGGTGCAGAGAGGGGTTATAGGAGACACAGGCCGCTGGTAACAGGGTGGCTGGAGTGGTGCAGAGAGGGTTTATAGGAGACACAAACCGTTAGATTAGAAGTTGGCATCTAACCAGAGTGCAAAGTCTAGTATAGTGCATAACAATATACAGGACAGGTGTGTAATATACAGTTATATACAGTGTAACAAGTGATTAAGTGGGATATATATAACAAAGCTACTTAGTAAATATGTTAATCTGATGTGTGTACAGTATTATTATGTACTGTGATACAAGTATACTATAACTAAAACAAGTATGTATGGGATATATACAGATATAGATATAGTATATACAGTGTGCACAGAGTGAGTATGTATACAGGAATATATGCAGATATATTCATACAGATGTATATATATATACATACACGCCACGGTATATACAGTGTTATTGTACATGGCTATCATACAGTGTTATATGGGTAGACTATAGGTTTAAGTCGGTAGTTATGATTGCAGTTGTAGGAATATACTGTAGAACTGGAAGAAGTGCAGTCAGATCTGAAGTGAAATGACTGATCAGTGCACAGCAGTTGTGTTTTAAAAAATAAATAATAATAATAATAATAATAATAATAATAATAATAATAATAATAAATATATATAAATGAACTATGGATATACTGCATAAACTGTTTACAAATTTGATGAGACTTGAATGAGATTGTGCTGAAGACGTCTGAGTTTGTTGTTCCTCCTGGACACAGAGTGGACGCTGTAAGTGGACGTGTGGCAGGGGGTCAGATGGAAGAGTGTGCCTTTAGCTTGATGTCCCTCCCTCAGCAGGGTCGGACTAATTGAGGTGTGTTTTTATCTGCGCCTGCTAATGATGATGAGGGTGCAGGAGAAGTAGTCTGTCCCCCCCGGCTGAAGGATAGCGTGGCTTAGCCAACCTTCTGTACTTATTGTCCAACAAAGAGGGAATTCACTTAATACACTGCTTCAGAATAGTGGGTAATTGTAGCCACAATCAATAAAGTAGCAGAGCGGAAAATGAAAGGTGTGTTTGTTTGTGTGTTTTGTGCAAAGCGCAGATGTATTGTATATATTGGACTGAAAACAAGAGCAGTGAGGTCCCTGTTTTTCTGTTTGTTTTTGTGCATGTGTTCATCCATGCAGTAAATTCCAGTTTATGCTTGTGTGCGTGCAGTTTATGCTCTATATCTAATATTTTGTGTGTGTGTGTGTGTGTGTGTGTGTGTGTGTGTGTGTGTGTGTGTGTGTGTGTGTGTGTGTGTGTGTGTGTGTGTGTGTGTGTTTTGCATGTGTTTGTGTATGTAGGATAGAGGGGGTAGGTTTGGTTGGATGAGCCACATTGTTCCTGTGCGGCCCGTGGTGACATCGCTGGAGGGCACGGAGGGATGGAACCTGAGAGGGGTGACAGTGATAAATAGCCCTTTTAATAACAGCTGCCCCACTTGGCCAGCCAGCCTAGTCAGTGTCCTCTGTGTATTTATGCCTATGTTTATTTATGCATCCATAGCAAGCAGGAAATCACTACCGCAGGGGTACAATCATTCTTTTTTTTTTTTTGGGTGGAGGGGCGTGGGGGGTGGTTGCATTGGTTTAACTTTGAGAGGAGGTAAGCTAGCGAGTCCTTAATACACACATATTTACTTCAGCTTAAGGTCGATCGGCTTTAATTGAGTTATAGGTCTAAGGTCTCTCTTCATAATGTTGTGATAGTGAAACGAATGACAATGAAAGGACTGAAGAGCACCTTTACATTGACACGGTACTGTGTGGGAGATGGGTTCATTCGTAACCAATGCCTCGAAAACCAATAGACCTGGATGTGAAGAAGCTCCATTCATAACTCCTTCAGGTGTTGCAGCAGAGTGGTGCCGGCCGTTCCACTCCTTAAGTAAATTGTAAACGCACACTCTAGTTGTATTTTCTAAAGGATCTTTATACACTACTAGTGCTTTTTTATGCCATAGGCCATAAGTACCGCTGTCTTCACGCTTTATTACGGCAGCTTTGAATGTGCATCGTGCCTTTAGGATACTATAGGGCTCATTGTCGCTCGTATGACTGAAAGGAAAGGTCTTTTGTCTGCTAAAACATGTCCCCGGGCCTGAGCCTGTGAAGAGGGGAGAGATGAGGCTGTAGATCAGGGGTGTCAAAGCAGCCCCTCCTGGAGGGCGTCGCCGGGGCTGTTCTCACTACAACCAATTCTCTCCCATTAATTGGTTCAATTAGTTAAGTATCCATATACATTATCGTGTATGCATTTTTCATGGTCCCTCTCTCAACGCTCCGTTTGAACGGAACAACTTCCGGCTATGATTTGCCATTTGGAAGAATGTCAAGGAGACTAAATGATTGCGCTAATTGAGTAATTAAAAGCAGATGTTGGAGCAAGAGCCGACAGCGTACACTTCAAACACTTTGCCCTCCAGAAAACCTACAGTGTTTTTTTTGACACCCCTGTTATGTATGGGCGTCCCAGAGGTGCCTCTGTAATAGTTACAGTTTCACCCTTGTGATTATTCAGTTGAAGTCTTTGCTATTGAGCCAAAATGGTGTTTTTATGCTATTTTGACCACAGGAAATGGCGTGTAAAGGAAAAGCCCATCATGCCCCCTAATGGCTGCAGTCAGTGGAGCACGTCTCTGGCTCTCTGAGCAAACCTCTCTAGACACATCACAGCACCACATCTCCACCCGTCACCCCATCACCCCGACCCCCCTGCTGTCCTCCAGTGGGACAACCGTGGCCTTGTGTGACACTTTTAAGAAGGAGATGATGTTTGGGGTTGAGGGTAATTACCGCTGGAGACGTGCCAGCAGAGGGGAATCGGCCAGTCCTCCCGCGGTTCTGACAGCTGTAGTGATTGGAGTGCCGGCCGGCGGGCGTTACAAGGCACCAGATCAATAAGTAACTATTTTCCTATTAAAGAAAGATTACTTGGACATTGAACTAGGATAGCTCGTGGCTCCTTCATCTCACGCCGGTGGCTGAGGACATGTCTCTCGCTGACCGCTGTGGAGTCGGTGTGTCGCCATGGCCGCGTTGTTTCCTATTCTGTCATGCCGCTTGTTTCACAGCGACGGTAACATTTAGCAGTGCATTTGCCGCTCTATTAGAGAGAGAGAGAGAGAGAGAGAGAGGAGAGAGAGAGAGAGAGAGAGAGAGAGAGAGAGAGAGAGAGAGAGAGAGAGAGAGAGAGAAGTGGGTTTTCATAGTCGTTTAATTTCACTCAAATAGGCTCTGGGTTATTTCAGATGTACAGTATATGTGATTGTCTGCTGTCTGGCTGAGGCCATGTGGCCTGTTTGAGTGCTGATCACGTACTGGAATGTAAATGGATGTAGGCAGTTCAGATCTTCAGAAGCGGTGGGGAGAGTTTGGTGACAAATCTTGTTTTAATAAATCTCTAGGCCACTAGCGTGGCTAATGAACTTAGTAATTACTCTCTATTGGTTGGAGGAGTTGAGCCTGGGTGAGGCGTGGGCTGCTGGGAGCCACAGGGACGGCACAACAGGCAACAATCAACACACTGTCTGCACAACAATCAATCAAAGCTGTCAGGCCCTTAACAGTCAGAGTGATTTGGTGGTGTTTCCCCAGAAATGACTACACCCTGTAAAATGTAGCTAAGATCACTTCAGCAAACACCTCGCAGCACAATATGTTTAAACCAATGAGAGCTGTAGAACCCATGATTTATCACACTGCTCTGGAGGAGAAAAAAAAATACATTATTGTAAATCTAAAATTTCACCGTCTAATGTTCAAGTTTTGTCCAGTTTCTAGATCTAGCCTTGTGTGTGTTTTTTCTTTTTAAATCTTATTTTTTAAATAAACAATTGAGTTATGAGTCAAGATTTTTAAGGTCATATGGTTTGAGGCACAATGTCATTTGAAGAATAGACACAGTATGGTGAATTTGTCTGCATATTCTGCATATAGTACATGCATTTCTGTGTTGTAGGACTTCACCAGAAAGAGACTGTGGAAAAGGTACTGTAGATGCTGCCTTTTTAAATATGAGCCGCGGCGTGTTATGGAACATCTGTTAAACCACGGCGAGGTTTAAGTAGGAGTCAGAGGAGTGTAATACCGGACTACTCACAGATGCTTCCTACTGCAGAGCTCCGACATCATGTTTCTTAATTCCCAGAGCCACATCTCAATCATTCTCCCTGCTAATTTGAGAGTCACCCTCATTTCGTTTTTAAACGATTCATTTTCGGCAAATTTGTAAATGGCCCTGATGTGTTCTACAATTTAGTCAATTACTGTTTCAGCCGGCTGGGCTCTGGGGACCAGGAACACACACGGCCTGGAGGAACCATCTCAATAATTGTTTCAGAAAAGTTGGGAATGGGTTGTTAATGCAGTTGCTCCACTTATTGAAATGTCAATTGGAGCCGAGACCCTTTTCTACTTCCTGCTGTCCCCTCCGTTAGGCACCTTCAGCTCGGTGTGACCGGCTCCCCTCCACCTCTCCCCCCGTCTCGGTCCTAACCGGTGGTGAAGCGAGAGGGGAAATTATGTTTGGTGTTCATTCATACATTCATTCAACCTTCATTTAGTCGCCGACATCATTGAGAGTTCAGCTCTCGTTTTGGATGATGTCGAGAAGCGTAGCACACGATACATACCCCCCCCCCACACACACACATACACACACGAAAAAACAAGGAAGTGGATCAATAAAACAATTAAAAACAACTGCAGACGGTGGTGAAAATGGTTGCTCATTAAATATTTAAACTGTCCAAAGGATAAAGTATTGAGGTTTAATGTTTCCTTACCTTCAATCTGTCTCCATTTATTTATCATCACGTATATCCACTTAATGTGCTGTACTGATGATCATATTTCAAAATAGTAGTGCAAATTTACATTAGTGTCATAATTCATGTTAAACCATTATTACTGTGTTGCTGTAATTACTGTGCTTGGGATTAACACAGGGTTTGTTTTCCTGGCATATTTTTTTTTGTGAAATAAAAAAAAATGTATGCTAACAATAATGTAGAACTTGATAGTGAAAATGTAATTAATTATCAATTAGCTGGAGAAAATTAAGAGATGATATGAAGATGAAAAAAAATCTAAATGAGGTCTTAATGGACACTAATTAAGAGGGAGAATCCTGCTTTACAGAACCACACAGAATGACCTGTGGACCCCAATTAATGAAGTTATTATTAGACACCATCCTGTGTTTGGTCAATCAGGGTCTCGTTTGACAGACGGGATAGAAATATGAAAACTGTGGAAAGTGTGTTGCTGTTTGTTTTTCGCCACAACGTCCCTCCCCCCATTCTCTAAGCCAATTAACCTGTGATGGGCCTGCTAGTACAGCCCTGATTAATTAGAGCGGGGACGTGTTTCCACATGATGGTGTGCAGAAGCCCTCAGGTGAGCACACATTAACGCTTGGCCATTATCTATCTCCTCTTGCCCCCCCCCCCATCTCCACCCCCCACGGGCTCCCAGAAACAGGAGGTCTGGACTGGACCTCCACAGTCAAGTACATAAGGGTTTTGTTAATTATTTGGTTTTGTAAACAATATCTGGTTGATTGGGTCAACATGGGCGGACTCTAGTAATATAGCTCTTCTTTTTGTATACATAGTTTTCTTTTTTTTATTCATGTTTTATTTGAATGATTTAATAATCAAGTTGTTTTTAACTAAATGTTTCTCTATCACACACACACAAACACACACACACACACACACACACACACACACACAAACAAACAACATTCACTAAATACTAGCTTGTTGGAAGTATAGCACATCATTATTCAGTTTTCCCACTTCATGGTTTTCAAACAAAAGTGGGGTTTCAAGTGTTCCCCAAACGTGCAGAATAGATTTCTTCACACTGTAGGTCTGCATTTTAATGAATGGATGGTAAACTAATGACATCTCTTAACAGCATGTCCACCGCCATGGCAGATCTTTTGTGTGAACGCGATGTCTTGAATAGTTTTAATCCCAATCTTTTCAAATTGGCTATGAATTCATGATTTGGTGACCCCATGAACTTTCCTTTATAGCGACACCATAATGTAAAAATTTCAATTTTCGAATGAGCATATGTATCTCCTGATCCTGGTCATGAAAGCGATATCCAGAGATGCAGCTCCTTGTGGACAACACATTTGCCTATGAAGTCTGTCATATTGGATTTTCTGTCATTTAATAATTTTTTTTCAAACTCCACCAAGCCTGTTCACCTGATTCTCACCAGACTAGCTGTGTGGCATCTGGGTACCAACATCTTGATTGTACCACATGAACCGTACATCCGAAAAACACATGGTAAACAGCACGTGATGTGTTACTTGTGAACGTATTATCTGATTTGTACCAAACTTGCAAAATTTGTTTTTCTTACAATAGCAAGGAGGCCTCTGATGTTTTGAGTCATTTGACCTCATTGTGGCGCTATTCTCACAAAACAAAAATGTTTAACTACTCCTCAACGACTTGCCCGATCAAGATGATATTTGATGCTGTTACTTTGTGATGTCATAGCATTGTGAGACTCATGGACGCATGGACTCATATAAGTTCCTTGGGGTACACCTGAACAATAAACTGGACTGGTCGGATAACACAGAGGCCCTCTACAGGAAGGGGCAGAGCAGGCTGTTCTTCCTGAGGAGACTCAGGTCCTTCAACGTGTGCAATAGACTGCTGCAGTCATTTTACCAGTCTATAGTGGCCAGCGTCCTCTTCTATGCTGGGGCATGCTGGGGAGGCTACATCAACTCAAGGGACACCAACAAGCTGGTGAGGAAGGCTAGCTCCGTGGTGGGAGTCGA
The DNA here is from genome assembly GCF_963971535.1 of Notolepis coatsorum. NCBI lineage: Eukaryota > Metazoa > Chordata > Actinopteri > Aulopiformes > Paralepididae > Notolepis > Notolepis coatsorum. The sequence goes on from NC_140182.1 coordinate 50,418,080, forward strand.
GCTACCTAGACTAGAGGTGATGGCAGAGAGGGGGATGAGAAGGAAGCTGGCTGCCATCATGGAGAACCCCTACCACCCCCTCTACGACGAGCTAGTCAAGATGAGAAGCACGTTCAGCCACAGACTCATACCCCCCCGACACTCAACTAACCGCCTCGGACAGTCCTTCATACCAGCGGCCATCAGGCTCCACAACAGTGGGCAGCGACTAGCGGCCTCCAGGCTCCACAACAGGGGGCAGCGACTGCTGCCAGACATTGACCTAGGACTAATAGGAACCCAAGGAGGACAATAACACCTTATGTGGATACTGTGATACTGTGAATAATGTATATTTCAGTGGATACTGTGAATAATGTATATTTCAGTAGATAGTAAATTATAACACTACCTCATGCATACTGCACCTTATGTGACACTGTGAATACTGTGAATATATTTTTCAGTTAGTTAGATAGTAAATTATATTGACCTATTTGTTTACACTGCTTGTGTTGTTTTTACGACCTGTACCCCCCCCCCCCCTTCCCCCATGCTGCTATGATGCCTGAATTTCCCCAAGGGGATCAATAAAGGAATATCTTATCTTATCTTATCTTAACAGTATATGACCACCATTTACATTTCTCGTCTTTTGTTTCCTATCCCTCTGGTGGCATCTGGTGACCTAACCTGGCCCGCCCAATAGTATGTTACCATCTGGGAAGTCGTCCTTTGTTTGAAAAAAAATATATATATATATATTACTATGTGATTGGATCAATCATCTGTCTATCACTGGCTAACTTCAACCAATCAGTGCCGTGCTTTGCTCATCTTGGTAAATGGTGCATTTATATAGCGCTTTTATCCAAAATGCTTTCCAATTTTGATCCTCACATTCACCCATTCACTCACCGACAGTGGATGCAACCATGCAAGGTGCCAACCTGCTCATCATGGGCAATTAGGGGTTAAGTGTCTTCAGTACACTTCGACAATCTGCCCGGGAGGAGTGGGAATCGAACTGGGAACCTTCTGATTACCAGACGACCACTCTACCTCCTGAGCCACTTCTTCCCAATGAAGATATACTATTCAGTTATAATAATAATAGCTTGGATTTATATAGTGCCTTTCAAGAAACCCAAGGACACTTTTCAAAGCAGCAACAAAGACATAATAAGACATGTGCAGAATAAATAATAATAACAAGAAAGGACAGGGAGATGACTAGAGGCCATGAACAGGTGGGTTTTCAGAGCTGTCTTAAAGGAGTCCAAGGATGTGGCAGAGAGGGTCTCAGCCTCCGGGAGGGAGTGTCGGGGTGGAGGAGGTCAGATACTGTAGGTACTGGGGGGCAAGGGCATGGAGGGATTTGTATGTAAGGACGAGAATCTTATTAGAGACACAGGATTTGACTGGGAGCCAGTGGAGGATGAGGGTGGGGGTGATGTGCTGCCAGGGTTTGGTGAGAACCCTGGCAGCTGATATAACTGAGTTCTTATATAACCCATGCAATAGCAGCATCTATAGTACGCTAACCTCTTCAAGAACTGTCATTGTTGTTTTCAAACAAACAACACACCTCCAATTACAGTGGTTTCTCATTGTCGTCTTACCTAAACCACGCCGGTAGCTGCCAGCAGTTCCTCAAAGGACGCTTTGACGCTTTCAAACAGTGGCCAAACCGTTTGAACAGATTAGGGGTGTGGCCAAACTGTTTGAACCGATTAGGGGCGTGGTCAAAGTGGGCATGGTGAAACTGTTTGATTTACCTTATATTCACAGTAGGGATGCACCGATATGAAGATCTTGGCCGATACAATAACATACGGTTATCCTATAACCATAGTTATATGAGTATAGCGAGCGCTCTGCTCTCTAGTGGAACTATCCCTTTATCCAATCTAACAATGAATAATTTTTCTCCACATGTACACACCCATCCGCCTGGCCACACCCACATCCGCTCCTCTACATAAGCGGGGTCATGGCCACACTAACAGCTCCTTCCCAAGTCTTTCACCACCGAAGGCGAAGACCACGGGGTCCTCAGTGAGTCAGAGCAGAGCACTCGCTATACTCATATAACTATGGTTATAGGATAACCGTATGTTATATTATCGTATAGCTTACGCTCTGCTCTCTAGTGGAACACAGGAGCTGAGCAGAGCGGAAGCTCGACAGATGTACCCGCTGAGGCCCCCCACAACCATCAGAACCAGGGAGGACCCGAGCCCCCGGACCCCCCTAGAGGGGGACGGCTAGGGAATCGGATCCGACTGTGCGAAGAGGGTTTAGCACCTCAAACGCACAGGGTGAGCAGATCGTGGGACTTACCTTCACACAGAAGTACCCGCGACCACTCAGGCGCGCATCCCACATGCCACTAGGGAACGAACGGGGGGGGAAACTGTTACAGCCCCCAACATCACAGGGTCAAAGGTCAAGAACCCAACCCTGTGGCAAGGCCGTAGCAGCGGAGCGCAGAGGAGGTCCCAGCCCCAGGAACAGCCTGAGGGCCAGGACCCCCGAAAAAAGGGGGCCTGGTGAGGCCAATGATGCCGTAGCATCAAGACCCCACCAGACGGTCACTGGTGACACCACCCCCCACATCGCCAGCATATCGGACAGGGCCCAATCCAAGAGCAGGCCCTTCCCCCCTACAGTACGCCGCCCTGAAGCACTCCACAGAGGCTACACCCCCACAATACTGTGGGGCCAGTCGGCGCACCGGGGAGACAACCTCCAAGAGGTTGATCCCTTAATCCAGGCAACAGGCCCAAGAGCATAACTTGACCTGTGCCCGGAGCACTGCGGTCTAGACAGGCGCCTAAGGGGTCTACTGTGAAACAGCACCCCGGCGGAAGGGGCGTTCGGTATGCTGTGCACCATGTCGCAACCTCCACAAACCCGACCCCTTAGAGAGGTCGAGGTCCAAGAGAAGGCTGACATGATTGGCAGACATCATGAAATGTTGGGGCACACTCACGGACAGACGGGGTCAAGCCCGGCCTAAACCAGAGAGTCGACTCTGCTACCAACACACCGGGGAATCAACCACCCCCCTATGTTTAGTTTAACAGGAGGCGGTTGTTCCCTTAACCCCCCAAGAAAAAACTCAAAAACACAACTGCACGTATACACCGGCTATACAGGCAGTACAAGTGTTTCAGTTTTCAAGAAGGGGTTAACCCAGGCCAACAGGTCGACGAGAACGAGTCCGGACCTGGGCCCGGCGGACCGGGATGTACACAGGGATGCCAGAGGGGTTCAATAGAAACCTCCTTGACAGCCCCCTCCCAGCCCTGCCCAGCAGGGGAAAGGAGGGGCGAAAATGAATGGAGAAGGACCAGTCCCCTTAGCACAGCGCAAGGTACAACACAATGGACCAAGCACACTGTGAAGGACAACTCGTAGTGACATACCTATGACACACACATCCATAACATCAATCCCCGCGACGCCCGGGCCGACCCGGCATTTTCCCCCCGGAAAAGCACAAAGTCCTTCAGGGTACCAGAACAGCAGGTTTAACTGACCGGCGCGACCAGAACCAGTCCCGTGTCCTAATCACGCCGCCATCCCCAGTCCTAAGAGGGGGGTAGGTACGCGTGTCGATCCAAAACATCACAGAGAGCGGTCAGAACACGAATGCACTGTACCCGGTGGCCCACCCCATGGGCGTGAGACCCCTCCGCCAATGCTTTGATCTACTCCGTCATCTCCCCCCAGAGATGAGCGTGAGTCGTCGAGACTAACCTAGTACACTGACGCTCGGAAGAGATAAAATCTCCATCCCAGTCGCTCGTATAAAAAAACGCCGTTTTTATAAATGAGCAACCAAGGTGCGCCAGCCCATGCGTGGTTCCACACTGAAAGTACCCAGGGCCAGCGCCATGTACACATCGAGACCCAAAACATATCAATGGTAATTCTAACAAGAAACCAGATAACGTTCCCTCCACGCCGCCTGGGACGAGCGGCAGGAAGCTGGCCAAAAAGACACAGATATGGGTCCCATATGACGCGTCTGAGGGAAAAAACCCTGTCAACACCGCTCTGTATAAAAGAGGGGATACAGGGAACCCCCAGAGAGACCTCCCATGTGAGTAATAATTGAAAAGATATATGTAAACATTGAGCCACGTAACCAAAATCTCAACACATATGCAAATAGAGAGCAGAGCAGAAAACAAACAGTTTCCAACGCACCGCATCACCCAATCTTGACAATGAGAGTGGTCCACAATATGGAGCCTGAAAAAACTCATGGAAGTCTCATGACCAATAGAAACGCGCCCAGTGACGTATTCTATGGCCGGGGAAATTCCGTGACCCACCTGTCCAAATATGGCGTGGGACCAGGGAACTCCCCGCCCCTTCCCCTCCCTGTGCGGCGCTGACCCCACAGCATGATAGGAAGACCGAAGAACAGGAGGTCCTTCCCCCTGGCCAATCAGTAAAAAGGGGGGAGGGGTTTATCAGTTCACCCCCCATGACCCCATACCCCGGATACGATGAAAATAACAAGCAGCGCATGATACCAGTTATCTAGCATGCTACATGAAAAAGCGTGTATCCTCTAGGATAAGCTCAACAGTTGCACGCCAGCCACAGACGATAAACACGTTTGTGTAAAAAACTGGTTTTTATACAAGGCTTTAGGCTCATGTGCGAACACGCCACCCGTGTTTTCATACTTCACAAAGTAAAGAAAAAAACAACAGACGTTAAAGAGAGGGTCAAAAGACCTCGGTACAAGCTACATATGTGATTACTTCTGCAGGCTAACACTCTAACCTAGTTGTGGACTCGATGCCATGTTTCCCAAACGTAACAGAATACACACAACCCCCTCAGATAAAAAAGGTAAAGTTCACTCTTACTACTGCAAGAAGAACACCGTCTTCTTCATGATGAGGGAAGACAAGTCTTTCGACGAGTGCTAGCCACAGGCCTTGCTAAGCACACATGTATAGCGAACAGTAAAACTATTTTCAAGAAAATTGTCCTACTCCCTAAACAAACACACAACCCCACAGCTAGGTGAGGGTTATACATCATATCCCCAATATATAGTGAATAAACACACGTTTTGTAACAAAAAACAGTCCCTCACCAGGAGGGACTTTTTTATTTAATAACAAAATCATATGTTGGGGGGTGGGGGGGGACAGGGGTAAACAGGGGAGTCACTAGCGGCGCCTGCCGCATGCAGAGTGCTGCTTTTCCGGCCCGGAGGAACGGTTCTGGGGAGCCTGGTCACGACGATCCCTACCGTTCCCTCCGGGCGTGGGGCGACTGGCTGCAGCGGTCGAGGCACTCACTCCACTCCTGGCCTTCTTAGCCGAAGGCCCAGCAACGGCGGCGGTGGTGGTGGAGGCAACGGTCGCAGTCCTCTGCCGGCGTTGCTTCTTCCGGACATCACCGGTGGCATCGGGTTGGGGGAAATGTGGCTGGAGCACGGAGCGCTCCTCCTCCATCTCCCTGCAGGCTGCCGTCATCTGCTGCATGGCCGACCCGAATAATCCAGCATCGGAGAGGGGGGCCGTGAGCAGCGGAATCCTCCTCTGTTCCGGCACCCGCGCCTGCTCCAGCCAAAGATGGCGCTGGGAGAGAGTGGCCAGGGCGAGCTCCTTCCCGGCGGCTATCGCCTGCAGCTGGGTTAGGTGCAGGATGGCTCCAGCCGCCTGGGCGTGAAGGTACCGTTGATGGTCATCCAATACCGACCCGCCCGCCATCAGCCTCGACATGTAGCGCGCTAGCTGCGCGATGTTGGAGGTCGCAGCTAGGCTCTGAGTCGCGGCGATGTACACCTGGTCACTCCAGTTAGCCAACTGCCTAGCCGATTTCCCCTGGAGTGCCACCGTAACAAAACAAAAAATGGCTCCCACACCATTTCGGGACAAAGTATGGATGCCATCGGGCTATCAAGTCGAGGCACCCCGTCCTTAAGTCCCTGGACCAAACCCACCACCTGCGTGACTGGCACGTAGGTGGGGGTAAGGCCAACCATGCAGGAGATTACCTGTCCCTGTGCCACGTAGGCCTCCATTGCTGGGAAGAATGGGCAGACAACGCCCGTCTCTCTCACAGGACGACGTTGCCAGAGATGACCTATCATGTCATCAGGAACAGGTGTCGGCAGTGGCTGTGGCAACGCCACGCCATTAGCGGCTGCGGCGGCCTCCATGAGTTCGGGGAACAAGGCAAGCAACTCCCCTTGCCTACCTCCCTCCACGTCACTCGCGTCCCTCACGTACGGGAGGCTGCCTCGGGCGCCAACGTCCGACGAGGCAGAGAGCTGGGCATCTTGTCTCGGGGTCGGAGATTCTAACCCAACCCTGGAGTACAAGGGACCCCAAGGAGACGCAGCACTCCCTGCCACTCCCCGAGGGGGAGAGTGATACGTCTCTACTGGGGCTTCGAACAAGAGAGCTCCCGCCCCCTCCATGTAATCCTCAGTCTCCATCGGAAATGGAGAAGAGGCAAGAGAACTCTCGTCCGGCTCCAGCGCAACACTAAAGCCAGGCCGTTCACCCCTGCTGCTCGCCACCTTACGACGAGAGTGAGCCGAGGCGAAGAGTCTGCGACACAAATCCCCGGCCACCAGATAAGCTGTCGGCCTATCGGCCGACTGTCCACTGGTGGGGTAACCAGGGCCGGAACCCGGCCATCTCACAGGAGATGGAGGCTCAACGGCCCCTCTGCGAGGCAAACTCACCACCGGGCGCCGCCCAGGCGTATCTGGCTGCCACGACCGCAGAGCCAGAGACGCCCCACGACGCACGGAGGACGCGTCGATAGTGAAGTGCTGGTGGAGGGTGACATTGCGAGCGTCTAGACCCTCCGACGGTGAAGACATTATCTCTTAGTTTTTTTCGTAAAATTGTGAGAGAGAAAAAAACAAAGATACAATGTCAACGTAGCTCCTTCCCAACTACTATTTCGGTACTAAACTCAAAGTGGTGTATACAGTCACTTTACGGTGGTGAGAATAGGGAAGGAGCGGTTAGTGTGGCCACGACCCCACTTATGTAGAGGAGCGGATGTGGATGTGGCCAGGCGAATGGGTGTGTACATGTGGAGAAAAATTATTCATTGTTAGATTGGAAAAGGGATAGTTCCACTAGAGAGCAGAGCGTAAGCTATACGATAATATAACGAAAGGTTATCCTATAACCTAGTTATATGAATACTGGCTGAGCGTCTCGCTCTTCGCCATAATGAGATAACTCTTATCTCCTAGCACCTACTGTGCTCATGAACAAACAATTGCACCCATGCACGTGACCAGGCCACGCCCCAGCGTCCTCCTATAAGACGCCGGACATGGTCACACTCCCCCTTCCTCGGATTTTTTTTTTCCAACATTGAAAACCCAACCAAGGGACCTCAGGGCGCTAAGAGCGAGACGCTCAGCCAGTATTCATATAGGATAACCTTTCGTTATATTATCGTATAGCTTACGCTCTGCTCTCTAGTGGAACTATCCCTTTTCCAATCTAACAATGAATAATAACCTTTCGTTATATTATCATACTGGCCAATCGCGTCTCGCTCTTCGCCATAATGAGATATGGGGCAGAGCAGACGCGTGGCCCGACAAGTGTACCCCCTGAGGGCCCACAAGCCCTACTACCAGGGGGGAGGGGAGTCCCGTCCACCCGCCCATCCTAGCGAAGGGGGGGAGGCAGTCAACTCCACCAAAGTGTGAAAAAAAGGGAACCAGAAACTCCTAAAAGCGCACAGTACAGGCGGGACCACGTGTGACACATCACCCCGTGGCACACACCCACACACCCCTGCTAACCCACCGACAGGCGGGACGCAGGAGGTCCCAGACCTCAGAACCGCCTGGGAGACAGAACCCCCAGTCATGTCCATGAGGTAAAACTTAACGAAGGGACCCGGGGAGGACCAGGAGGCCGCAGCACAGATGTCACCGTAACAAACAAAAAGTTGATCGGCAACCCTGAGATCCCGAGTCCGACTGAGGTAACCCCCAAAGCACGGACAGGACACGACAGATGAAGGCTCGCCTCTAACCCACTAGCGTGAGGAGGCAGATGAAACGCCTGAATCACAATATCCCTGGAGCAAAAAGAGCTCCGGATATTCTTTGGCACGAAGACTGGATTAGGCCTCAGAGTTGCACCGCTATTGGCCCGAATAGACAGGCACTCAGGCCGCACTGAGAGAGCACACAGCTCACCCACGCGTTTAGCGGAGGTGGCGGCCAAAAAGAACGCGGTCTCCAAGACAGCAGATCCAATGGCGCCTGCTCAAGAGGCTCAAACGGGGCCTCCGAGAACCGACCCAGGACCAGTTTGAGGTCCCACTCGGAGACAGAGAACGTTCCACAGGCTTGAGATGCAGAGCGCCAAAGAAGGAACGTCCCACGAGAGGGTGGCTGAACAACGTTCCGCCCCCACACTCGACCATACGCCACTCCCCAGCGTAAGCGCGTTACAGGACGGAGCGCGCACGTACCGGATAGCGTTAACCACAGAATAGTCAAGACGCATCCCCACCAGATTCACACTGTCAGCAGCCAAGCCTAGAGGCTGCCCCAGAACGGGAAGGCAGAACAGAGTTCCGCGTGCCTGAGACAGGGCCCGCGGTGACCACGGAACAGGCCACGGCGGGGCCACACAGAGCTGAATCAGGGCCGGGGACCACACAGCTGAGCCCCGGCCCGGCACGACCAGGACCAAGTCCCGCACTCCCGACGTACCCGCCCCAACAGCTGAGCTATCAGGTGTAAGGGGGGGAAGTGTACAGAATCCCGGACGGCCATGGAATCGGTCCCAGACCTGCCCGACTATGTCTGGATGTAGTCCCCACTTGTCAGGGTGAGGACCGCCCGCGATATCACACCTGCACCCACATTCACCCTGCCGGGGATGTGGAGAGCCCTCAGGCAGAGCAGATGGAGAACGCCCATATCCAGAGCCCGACCGCCGCCCGGTGCAGAGCGCACTCCTCCCTGTCCAACAATATACGATGCTGACGTCGTGTTGTCCGTCCTGACCAAAAACGTGCTTGCCCACCACAAGGTGGTTGAGCCGTTTGAGGACCAGAAGGACTGCCTTCAATCCCAACACATTGAATGTAGCGCAGACCGGGCAGCATGGCAGCTGCCCCCTACTGCGTTGGTCCGACACGTCCCCCCCCCATCCCATGAGGGAGGCATCGGCGAAGACCGTGACGTGTGACAGCCTGCTGCCCAAGGGGACCCCGCAGGTGAGGGCACCCGACCCTCCCCAGAGGACGAGGTCCCCCAGTACTGACATGCGAACCTTCAGCCGCTTCCATATGTCTCACACCGGGTCCATTTCCATACTGGAAAAAACCCCAGAAGCAGGCGCATCACGGACAGCGCCGTAACCGTCCTAGGACGGAACCCAACCACTCGCCGCCGCTCCGAGAGGGATGCCCATATAGACCTTGAGCTTAGAAAAAGCCCAAGTACTCCACCCGTTGACTGGGAAGAGGAGAACTCTACTTCCAGTCTACAGCAAAACCCAGGTTGGTGAGACACCACCTGCCTGGTATGAGACCTGGCGATCTACCCTGTAACTGAGGGGTACAATTCCCTGACTGTATTAATAAGTATGGTATCATTAAACCACTACTGTCTTATGTACATTACTACTGGCCATACAGTACACAGGTATATGATATGAACACTTCCACAATGACACGGTTCCACACAAATCTGGGTTATAATAATATTTATTAGCAGCAACGGTAGGTTACAGAATGATAACTATGAATTGCGCTTGTAAGGCGAAGAATGTGCGTGAGTAAGTCAAGAGCGTAAGTCTATTAGAATAGTACGCAGGAGATAATGAATACCACCTGTATATTAGGAATTATATCTATGGTACACTAGTAGGGCAGCGGAAGATACTGGTAGGGTTCCCACCGGTTGTAAGCCAGCAGGGGGAGGAAATGTTCGAATGCAAACTCTGGATCAACGGGGAATCAATAAGCTCCAGCTACGGGAGTCGGTACATTACTCCCTTGATCGGCAGACGAAAGCAGCAGCTGTAATCCAAGTATGCGTGCAGCATAGGTGAAAGCCGGCCAGCCTCTCCAAGAGACGGGCTCGAGTGATGTTCCTCACGGGTAAATCCCACACAGTAGTGGGTGTAGACGATTCTCCTCCGCTCCAACAGCCACAGGACCAAAGCAATATAATAATAATCCAGCCGGAAAAGGGCTCTGCATTCACCGGTGTAGATTCTCCGGTGCGCGGTACTTCACATTAACTAGGTCGAACTTGACGTTATTACACTAAGCTCTGACACTTTTACTGTCCTATTCGCACGCGGTTATAAGTGCTCTATTTAGACGCACGGTTGCTCACTTCACTTGGTCGTTGACTCGTGATGAAGGCTTTACGTTTGAGGGTAACACGTTTCTAGGTTAACTTGACTTTAGGCTAAGTGCTGCTGTATCCACCTGCGACGTATTTATACGTACGGTGAATAATCTAGTGCCAGCCTTATTCCTGTCTCGTATTCTTGCGCAGAACCGGGCATGTCCAGGCAAGCCTTGGCGGTGACTTTGAACTAGACATTGGGGGTATGGCTGTGGCGCCTAGTGGATCGCTTCCAATAGGAGAACGAAATATTATGGTCTGTACTAGGTAAAAGGGATATTCCGTGTATATGTACAAAGAATACACAAGGGATATCAGACGATATACAAATATTATGCAATATATATCAAGTAGTAAATATATATATTCGGTTTAATCTGATCCTTCGTAACAGCCGCCTCCTAATTAGTCCCACCTAATTAGATAAGCAGAGACAGATTAACCGCACTGTCCACTACTCAATGTCCGTTGTGAGGGTAGGGCAGTTCACAAAGTCGGGGGGTCATGGTCGTCATCGAGAGAGTCGGGGAGCCTTGGCAACTCTATCAGCCTCGCCACGGGCCGGGTGTATGTCCGCCCCTGGACGAGCACTTCTGCCGCTCTGACCTTTCCGTCGGCACCAGTGATCACTTTGCTTACGCGGCCGGCCGGCCACGCAGCTCGGGGTAGTGACTGGTCTATGATCATGACGACTGGACGGGATGAAGGGGGGCTTAGGAGGAAGCGGGCCTATGACTGCTTTGATCTGTGCTTGGCTGTGCCTCCTCCTCCTCCGTCTGTTTCTCTTGTTTGCTCTGTACCCCGTCTGAGGAGGGGCCGGTTCCGGCCGCCCCGTCAAGGAGTCGCTTGGGGTGCTAGGTTCGAGGTCAGCTACGTCTGGAGCGCAGCTGAGGGGGGTGGAGTTCCGAACTCCCTCTTGTGCCCACGGTTCTCTCACAGGCCTCTCGCTTAATGTCAATAGCCTCTCAACGGGCTGTACAATAGAGTGGCCGGTGTCGCTCGCCTTTGTGTGTAGGCAGCATGTAGACGTGGGTTGACTGTCAAGTCCGTAGAGGGGGCCCTGGAGCGTCCACCCCAGTCGGGTCTGAACCACGACTGGGCATCCTTTGGGTCCGATGTGGGCCGCCTCAATTGGGAGAATGAATTGTGGCGCCGTCGATAAGCGGTATAGGTAGTTGACGTAGGTGCACATACTTCGCCATCAGCTGTGGGATGGGGTAGGTGTACTGTGATAGGCCTATGTTGTGGCTGGTGAAGACGTTGGTTATACTATACTGCTTCTCGTGCTGGTCCACCGCTGCTATCTTGAAGGAGACCTTCTCACCTTTTATGGTCTTCTGGTCCCTTCTGATGGTGCGTATTGTCATGGTACCTTTGGCACCCCGCAGGCGCAACTGGGCTGCTGCGGAAGCGAGGAGGAGAGTCTTTTCAGACCCGTCGTCCAGGACGGCGTAAGTGTCCAGGACCTTGTCCTCGTAGCTCAGGAGCACTCTGACCACTTTGATGAGCACTCGGGGGGTCCCGCTATGCTGGTCAATGTGGAGCACTCCTGTTGGTCGGTTGCTTTGGGTCTTCTGGAGGGCCCCGCACCGCGCTGCGCGGTAAGCGGCGCCCGCCTGGGCCGCCTCACGCCACTGTTCAACTTGGGCGGGGTTCAGTGTCTTATATTCGGCGCACTGTGCCATCCAGTGTCCGCCGTCGCAGTAGTTACAGTAGGGGGCGGTCTGGTGGCTCTTCGGTACTGGTGCCACCGCCTCGGCATGGTACATTACCGCGACGGGCCCACTCTGTTGTCCTGGTTGACGCTTGTTGATGTCATGCAGGACCTCCAAGTGGGTGCCGCCGCACCTGCCACACTTCTTCTTCAAATGGCACTCAGCTGCCATATGGCTGCGCGCGCAGCGGAAGCAGTGGCGGTGGTCCTTGATCCACTGACTCACCTCGTCCGTGGTCAGTTTCCCGAAAGTGTCGCATTGATACAGCCGATGTTCCCCTTCACAGTACTGGCATTCAATCTTCCACTCCTCTTTCGTCGAGGGGGTGTTGTGGTTCTTGTGCTGCGGTACTGATTCGGCTTGGTGCATAACGGTCACCGACCGGCGGTTATCATTTAATCCCAGAGGTCCTGGTCTTGGGCTTGGTCCACTCCATACGAACGTGTCCAGTCGTAAGCTGCTGACCTCCCTGGCGAGGAACTCAGACAGGTCTAGGAGGGATGCCTCTGGGCCGTTGGGGTCACGGTGGTCTCTCTGCCGCCGAAAACGCTCTTGTCGGGCGGGAGGGAGCTTCTCTAATATTCTCTCTACATTAGAGTTAGCGTACAGTTCGTATATCCCTTTTTCCTTTTGGGACCCCAGCATCCCTACCAGGGACTGTACCTTGATAGAGAGGTCATCTAATGCTCTGTTGTCTCTGGCTGGGGGGAGACGGTCAATGTCTCTTATCTCCTGTATCACGTAGTCCCATATGCGTCCATAACGTTGGTCGAGGGCTACTAGAGCCGCGGTGTATGGGGTAGTAGAGTTGGAATATGCCAGCGCTATATTGTGCGCTCTGGGCACCTTCAGGTGCTTGAGTAGGATAGCATACTTGTACGTTTCATCCGGTACATCGGACATCATTGTCTCTAAGCACATTCGTAGCTCTGTGTACTGTGCTCTGTTCTCGTGTGTGAAGTCCGGGAACGTCGGTGTGCCAAGGTACGATGCCATGGATGGCTGGCACATCGGTGAGCGTTGGGGGAGAGGCCTCCTGGGCGAGTCTCCCCGTGCGTGTCGTCTTGGGCTGGTACTTGGTGGGTACCGAAGGTCGGGTACCCAGGTGCTGTTCCTCGGTGCTGACGGTGCGTCAAACTCACCCGTGAGTTGAGTCGGGGGTTTGTAGCGCAGTGCCTCGGGGCTGACGTCTGGGCTGTACTGGACCTCCTGGTCCAGAGTACGTTGCTGCTGGTCGGGGCTGTACTGGGCCTCCTGGTCCAGAGTACGTTGCTGCTGGTCGGGGCTGTACTGGGCCTCCTGGTCCAGAGTACGTTGCTGCTGGTCGACATGACATTCCTCCTCTTCCTCTTCCTCTACTAGGTCCTGGAGTCTTCTGTTCAGTCTCTCGGCGTGGTCCGGTTCTTCCCGGTTGCTGGGTCTCGTATGGACCGGTCGGGAAGGGGGTTCGGAGACGTGGACAGGATCCTCCTGTTGGCGGGGTCCCGGGTCGCTTGGTCGGGTAGGGGAATGTGCCCTAGACCCTTGTCGTGATGATCTCCGGGAGCTCCGTGCGGAGTGAGGGGGTGTCGCCATGGCAATCAATTTGTCCATCAGCTGCGCCTGTAGCCGGTCGCGCTCTGCCTCGCGCTGGGCATGGGCGGCTTCGCGCACTGCTTCGCGCTGTGCATTGGCGGCGGCGCACTGTGCATCGGCACGGCTTCTTTCAATGTTCTCTTCCGTCTGAAGGCGTCTGGTCTCCAGTCTTATGCGGTCGTCTTCACTCCTTTGTTGCGCCTGGAAGCGCTCTCGCTCGGTTGCAGAATGTTCGCGTTCACTGAGGGCTTGCGCTTGGAGTTGCGCGTGAAGGCGCTCTCGTTGGTCTGCAGCTCGTTCGCGCTCGGTGGAGGCTGCCAGGGTGGCGATGAGTGCCTGCGCCAGCATCTTGTCCGCTTCGCTGGGGGGAGACACAGGCGGAGGTGATCGGCTTCTGGCAGTGCTCGTTGGAGATCCGTTCTCCTGTCGCGCTCCGAGGAGATCCATCTCCTGGGTGTGCGTCTCTTCTGGTAGTGGGTCGGGTTCCGTCCCTGGAGGGCTTTCTTTATCCTGGAGCTCTCCGGGGACTACCTCGTTGGCGTCGGCGGGGGGTAAAGTCATGTCAGGTCCCTCTTGGTCCCCCCCGTGAGCTTGGTCAGTTACGTTAGAACCCACTAGGGTCTCTACTGGCGGGGTCGCCTGGTCGGTAGGGTTTGACATACTTTTACTATCCGCTTTTTCTATTTTATCCGTACTTAACTTTTTTATAAAGCTAGGTAGTAGACTGTCAGCGTAGTCCTCTAGGGAAAGAGGTGGCTGCTGTCTGCGCTGCGGGCGATCTAACTTGGGAGAACCGTTTGTGGAGTGTTCATCATCGGCCATGTTAATATTAATATTATATTAATATTACGCTAATTACCCTCCGGCTCGAAGGACCAATTGTAACTGAGGGGTACAATTCCCTGACTGTATTAATAAGTATGGTATCATTAAACCACTACTGTCTTATGTACATTACTACTGGCCATACAGTACACAGGTATATGATATGAACACTTCCACAATGACACGGTTCCACACAAATCTGGGTTATAATAATATTTATTAGCAGCAACGGTAGGTTACAGAATGATAACTATGAATTGCGCTTGTAAGGCGAAGAATGTGCGTGAGTAAGTCAAGAGCGTAAGTCCATTAGAATAGTACGCAGGAGATAATGAATACCACCTGTATATTAGGAATTATATCTATGGTACACTAGTAGGGCAGCGGGAGATACTAGTAGGGTTCCCACCGGTTGTAAGCCAGCAGGGGGAGGAAATGTTCGAATGCAAACTCTGGATCAACGGGGAATCAATAAGCTCCAGCTACGGGAGTCGGTACATTACTCCCTTGATCGGCAGACGAAAGCAGCAGCTGTAATCCAAGTATGCGTGCAGCATAGGTGAAAGCCGGCCAGCCTCTCCAAGAGACGGGCTCGAGTGATGTTCCTCACGGGTAAATCCCACACAGTAGTGGGTGTAGACGATTCTCCTCCGCTCCAACAGCCACAGGACCAAAGCAATATAATAATAATCCAGCCGGAAAAGGGCTCTGCATTCACCGGTGTAGATTCTCCGGTGCGCGGTACTTCACATTAACTAGGTCGAACTTGACGTTATTACACTAAGCTCTGACACTTTTACTGTCCTATTCGCACGCGGTTATAAGTGCTCTATTTAGATGCACGGTTGCTCACTTCACTTGGTCGTTGACTCGTGATGAAGGCTTTACGTTTGAGGGTAACACGTTTCTAGGTTAACTTGACTTTAGGCTAAGTGCTGCTGTATCCACCTGCGACGTATTTATACGTACGGTGAATAATCTAGTGCCAGCCTTATTCCTGTCTCGTATTCTTGCGCAGAACCGGGCATGTCCAGGCAAGCCTTGGCGGTGACTTTGAACTAGACATTGGGGGTATGGCTGTGGCGCCTAGTGGATCGCTTCCAATAGGAGAACGAAATATTATGGTCTGTATATATGTACAAAGAATACACAAGGGATATCAGACGATATACAAATATTATGCAATATATATCAAGTAGTAAATATATATATTCGGTTTAATCTGATCCTTCGTAACATACCCTGACCCGCCAAGGACCAGAACATCGTCCAGGGCAGAATACACTTCGTAACCCCCGACGACGCAGAGGCCTCAGTGCGGTCTACACACACTTGGTGAAGATGCGGGGAGCCAGAGAATAGCCGAACAGCAGCCTCTGGTACTCGTACGCTAAGCCCTGCAAAGGAATCGTAGGTAAGCCCTAGGATGGAAGATCGGGATGTGAATACGCATCCTACAGGTCTATGGAGGAGAACCAGGCCCCCACCTGACAGCGTCTAACAGGTGGGAGACGGTCAACATTCTGAACCTTCCATGGGACAGGTCCAGTATGGGTCTGACCCCCCCCCCCCCCCCCCCCCCCCGATTTCTCGGGCACCAGAGACTACCGGGAGGAAACGCCACGCATCGCGTCCTCCTTTGGGACCACGACGATGGCTTGCTTCGCCCACAGAGATTGGATCTCATCGGCCAGAGCTGTCACTGCTGTTGACCCCGACAATAGGGTCTGTACCAAACCTGAAAACGGGTGGGGTTGTGTAAACACAAGTCCCCGCCTCAGCGTTCTCTCCATCCACCTCGACATATGGCCATATGTGATGATAATCCCAAGCGCACCCGCCGCCAGGAACACAAGTCCCCGCCTCAGCGTTCTCTCCATCCACCTCGACATATGGCCATATGTGATGATAATCCCAAGCGCACCTGCCGCCAGGAACCGTAGATAGGCGGCCCGGTCCCACCCGCTGTGCGTTGCCAACCCTGGACCCGCCAACCGCGCGAGCAGGGTGTCTTGCAGAGTCGGGATATCGGACCCTGACACTACCAACGAGGCAAACGCATACAAGGCGTGATGTCCCCACACTGCCCAATAGGGTGGGTTCCTACACATGTAGCCCTGCAGTGATATTACTACCACCCAAATCACGCGCGCCTGCCTGACCACCACCGGTCTTCCGGCCGTGGGAGGCACTAACGTGATACCCGGCCTGGCGAGGGCGGGCTGGGGGAACTCGCGCTGCAACCCCAAGGGCCTCAAGCTCCCCCGCTGACAACCTTTGATGTTGACAGACACAACACCAGGCTCATCAAACACAGACGCAGAACGTGTGGCGTGGGAGGCGCTTGACAGCACAACATTCTCATGGACAGACTCAGGCCTAGCCAGCAACTGGGTGTCAGCCCCTGTCCCCATGAGAAGCGAAACGTGGGGCCGCTTGCGCTTCATTGAAGGCACGCGGCCCGCAGCCAAAGGAAACAAATCAGAGCCCTTATCCCGCTGGTGTTGGGGGGGTGAGTGACCGGAGAGCGAGCTAGACGTGGGGTGTGCTCATCTAATGTAGCCGATCCCTCGGCCGCCAAGGCTGTTGGCCTTGCGATCACCTGTTGTCTTTGTGTCCAGGGTACCTCAGGCGGGGGAAAACATGGCCGCTGGTTGAGGGCCTCGCCACAGCCGCTGGCGAGGCCACGCCCTCACCTCTGGCTGCGTAGTGTGAGGCGGTGTGGGGCCTAGGTCAAATACCGCCCGCGCTCCTGCGGAAAGACCAAAGTCCCTCTGCGGAGAGGGGAGCCCTGAGGAGGGAAAAAACGTCTCTCCTCCTCAAGGGGAGACTGATCCAACCAAGATGTCTGTAAACAAGCGTTGACAGCATCCTAGCCCTCCCTGCGGTTATAGCTTGCGGCTAGGTCAAAGCTAATAACCTCAAAACCTTGCACGATGTTTCGACGTCGGCTGGCCCTAAGGCCCCACCACCCGACACCATTTTTGACAGAAAGAACAGCAATTTGAACAATGTTGCTAGTCGCTGCTAATTCTATACCGTGGCGGTATAGGCTTAACAGCCCACCAGCCACCTGCCGGGCCGACTCGCCTCATGGCGTCGGCCGGGCAGGACACCGTTCCACCATGTCAGAGGCAAAGGACTGATGCCACCTGCTTCACAAGCACGGAGCACCAGTGGTGGCTGCAACAAAAGACTACTATTAGTGAAGCACTGCCTCACTAGTAGGAATGCAGCAACCTCCACTGTGGTGTGCACCCATGAAGGGGTAAATGAATAAATTAACGAAAACTCCACTAACACACTGCAGAATGGGCTAGCCCATACACACAAATGTTAAGGGGATGCAGACCAGAGAAAAACACCAGTCCCGCACACAATTCATAGATTCACAAAAAGCACACCAGCCCTAGGCCTCAGCCCATCCACCCATGAAATGGTAAACAAGCCCCCGTAGGGCTGGGCGATATGGCCTAAATATGATATCACGATATTTTCTGACCTTTCGGCGATACACGATACGCATCACGATGTTTTTCTTTTTTTCCCCAAACAATTCATTATGAGGCTTACCAAGACAGTATTTGAGTTTGCAAGCTAACATTAAAGACAAAATAAAATACCCATGCATTTAGCATTTTTATATTATATATTAGATTTAGATTATTGGATTATTAGATTATATATTGCATATATTTAGCAATGAGATATTATATGATTTAGATATGAAATATGATGAATTGAAAATGGGGGACCCTGATGTAAACAAGACGAAAGTCTTTCTCTGGTCTGCATCCTCCAGTCCACTGTTGACTGTTGTTGTATTGAGCTGTACTGTATTGTACCCATGCTGCAATCTGTTAATAACGTTTTCATTCATTCAGACGGCAAACGGAATCATTTTGATTGACAGTCGCGTCTGCCAATTACGTCACACCGCTTGCACCCGCCCTGCTGTTCTTAGCACCAATCGGCAAGCGCGCATTCATTTTTTACTTCCGCCATTGGAGAGCTCAATGACAACAACAATGGCAGCGGTAGCTCGCCGCGGTCGACGTTTAGCTTTTAGCTCCGCAGAATGACTAAACGACTGGAGGCATAATGATTTTACTGCAACGGATGTTATAATAAAAGCCTTTCCATACATCTGTCTGATTGAAAACTTTATTAACAGACCGCAGAATGGGCACAACTGAGTCAGCACGGGCTGAGATATGAACGACTAATGCTTGCTATATCTAGGTCGACCTCGGACGTTGCTATGTAAATACGCTGATGTTATTGAAAGTGTAACTATATAACGCTATAACGTACAAAACGAATGCCTTTGTTATCATAAGTAGTAACTTTTGGTGCAGTAGTGTGTGTGTGGGGCGGCGCTGTTCAAAAGTGTCAACGTGTGGACCAGATTGACGCGACACAAGCCTCTTGGGCAAAACATCACGATATCCACGATACGTTTAAAAAGTGTATCGTTAATGAACTGTACCCGATATTTATATAATATCGTCATATCGCCCAGCCCTGCCCCCGTCAAAACTCCCAACAGTAGACACCGATTGACCGTCAGCATGAATGGTTAAGAGGAGGGAAGACCTTTTAGAAAAGACAGCCCTCGGCGGGGAACAAGAACGGAGACCCAGCATTGTAGCATTAGCATTAGCCGCGCTCTAGGATAGCTGGGAAAAACACCCAAAACAGAGTCATGACGACCATGTTTTCCCAAATATCCTGCCCCTCGCGCCAATACACAACTCGGCTGTCTCACGGGACAACGAGCAGTATCACAAATGCTAGCATTAATGCCTGGCAGCGCAGGCCCTACCTGTGCACGACCTAGCCCAACAGCTAGCCGCCGCGCAACGTCCCTCGATCCGCTGTCACAAGACGAGGAAACCCCAGGACAGGCCAAATGCGCTGTTAGGATGTGCCGAGAAGATTCCAGGGGCTGGTGAATCTCCGGCGAATACCCAACATTGTGTAATTTCTCTCTGCATTTCATAACAACTAGTTCATGGAGTGCACTGCAGCGTCCACCATGTTGGAAACAAAAAAAGAGGAAGGGGGAGTGTGACCATGTCCGGCGTCTTATAGGAGGACGCTGGGGCGTGGCCTGGTCACGTGCATGGGTGCAATTGTTTGTTCATGAGCATAGTAGGTTCTAGGAGATAAGAGTTATCTCATTATGGCAAAGAGCGAGACGCAATTGGCCAGTATGATAATATAACTGATATTACCATTTCTGTTATGGCCGATAATTGATATTACCATTTTTGTTATGGCCGATAACTGATATCACCAACGTTGATTTAATCTGTATAAATAAAACAAGTTTCTATGATAATCCAATTTTGTACATCACTATTTTTGTACAAAAAGAAGCAATGTTAGCCCACAATCCTGTGCAGCATCATATGCAAGTAACGTTACCCAACAAACTGCGTGGCCAAAAAAGAAAAACACACGCTAGACAGAGAAATAATCATCAGTTGTTCACATCGGCCGAGTTTTGCTCATCAGATCGATGCATTCAATGAAAAAATCACCAGCCGATATATGTTTGCCGATATCTGTCCAGTTTTGCTCATCTGACCGATACCGATATGTGAAAAAAAGTATCTAAAATACGGATATGGTCACCGGTATATTGCGCATCACTTAATTCACATGGTATTTTTCTCTTTAGTATTGTATATCATTATCAGAGCCAGAGGAAATGTGATAATGACAATTGGCTCTACCTTCCATAACCTGATGGCTGTTCATCACCATTTCCCCTCTTTACTGCTTTTGATCCAGTCCAGCATCGACCAGTAATGATTTCTTGTGTTAAATCAGACCAAATGAAAGCACACAGCGGATCATTGTGTAGAGCGTCATCACAATACATTTGACCTCAATGCATTAATGCATTAATTCTACATGTACAGTAGCATGTTAATCCAGAAGTGTAGCCAAGCACCTGTGTGGCAACATTCACTACTGGCATTGTTGATGTTTATTCTGTTGCCGTGAAGACATTTATTTATTTATTACACTATAGATAGAGATTGACCAAGCTTTTAATGGAAGTATTGATTTGGTATGTAAACTAGTTTTGGTTTTAACTCTTTATCATAAAAAAACACTTTCCTTCGATTTAGTGTTGGATACCAATGAATTAAAGTGATGTTGAAACCTCTTCTGAGTAACATAACAAAACACCACCTCTTAAATGAGCGTTCAGTCTTTTAACACGACACATTACAGTTACTGTATGTAATACAGGCTCAACCTGCTAAGTGTCTGTGTGTTTTGTGCTCCTTCAGCACAAACCTCCTCATCTGTCTGCCATGATCACTGGATGGGTAATTCCGTACTTCTGTGTAGAGGACCTTCAACTCCATTCTATAATTAACTTTTGCCTGCGACCATCAGGTTCCATTCCAGACTTGATGTGTCCATAGTGACTGTTACACATTATCAGCTTGCCATTCAGTATATATAGTAGGGGAGAGTGGGGTCGGTTGGGACGGGGAAGGACAGTTGGGACAGTTTCTTTTGCATATACCCAGCTACACCCTCTTCACTTTCAAGCTAAAGGTGGAGAACCTCTGCCTGTTCCTCATATTTTATCCACAATTTTGTAATTTACAGCGTTAATTACCTGTTCTTTTTCTTCTACCATTTTACTATTTTAGTTATTATACTGTTTTAGCCCCATTACAAGATACATATGGTTGGAAAGCTTATTTTCTTGCGCACCAGTTGATGCTAGTGTTAGCTGTCTAAATGTTTGTTGGTAGCTAGCACAGGAGTGCAAAGTGTGGAAGGTTGGGACTGCAATGTTGACTATTGAAGACTAGACCTACTCACGTGATTTGGAAGTGATTAGTATATGATAACCAGATCCAGCTGATGAGAGCCACTGAAACATCTCAGTGACTTACATAAAGATATATTCAATAATTTTACTAGTCAAATTAATATGTGAACAAGTTAGATTGTAGATAGAAGGTGTTCAAATGTATATTACATTTAACAAACTTACCTTTCAGCTTTGATATAGGCTCTAAAATAACATAATAAATTGTTAGCAGACACCTGTATCTGGTCAGGTATCAAATAATTTTCATTACTGCGCTAGTACTCTGTGAGTAATGGAAGGTTATACCATGTTGGGGGGAGGGGGGTGTCCCAACCGACCCCGCTCTCCCCTATTAAGCTGTCAGAGCGGGCTGCCTCTCCCTCGCCGCCTGTCTCCGCTCAACAGCCCAGCCTATTAACTCCTATTGACTGTGACACACATGTCCCTCCAAAATGAGTGGTTCCGTATTGATTTTTCCCGAGCGCTGCTCACTTCCCCTTTCATGCCGCCAAGGGTGAGATCTTTATCCTGACTGATTGTATATGTTCATCGTCTCAGAGTCCTGTTGCCCGATTGCCATTTCAGATCCCTTTAACCCCCCCGCCCGCCCCCCCTCTTGTGTATCATGGCTACTTGTATGCAGCCGTGTGTCAGAGAGACAATTAAAAGGCCTGACTCCCCTGTGTGTGTCCCCCCCCTACTCCCCCTGTAATACAACAGCCTAATAGAGCTGCAGACCTTCCGCGTGGTCTCTCCCTCCAGCATACATACATATAAGAGATGACAGGCAGCGTCTCTACCCCCACCAACACACAGCCGGCCCAATCAATGGACCTGAATGGGAGGGTGGCATATCCTCCCGGCCACGCCGGCTCCAGCTGCCGCTGCCAAAATGGACTCTGACAGCGTGTATCGACTTCATATCAAGCTGCACCATGGAGAGAAAAATGATTATCTGCTGGTGAAATCAACTATTGACATGCCGCGGAATAGCCTCAGCTCCCCCAGGAGATTTATTGATACAGTTTATGGCATATAAATATTTATCTAATATGTGTCTGTCTGAAATGGATTCCTCTAGTTTAGGTGGAGGACGTGCATGTCTGTGTGTGTGTGTGTGTGCGTGTGTGCGTGCGTGTGTGCGTGTGTGTGTGCGTGTGTGTGTGTGTGTGTGTGTGTGTGTGTGTGTGTGTGTGTGTGCGTGTGTGTGTGTGTGTGTGTATGTGTGTGTGTGTGTGTGTGTGTGTGGTCTACCGTCAGCCCACAGAGGACCATCAGCCTTCCCTGCCCTCACCGTTCAACCGTGACTGTGTGTTTTTCCTGGCGCTGGATCCTGTTTTCAGACGCAGCCTGAAATTGCTTTGGTGTTTCTATCAAACGGCGGTTGTGATTCTGTCTGGAAGTTAACAGTAAAAAACATGTTGTAATTACATTTTATTGCCTTCCCCCCTCACAGAATCTAAATGGCTTTACCTCTACGTTATGAATGCACGTGGACTCGCTTGGAGACACGGCCTCTTCTGACCCTGATATGGCCAACGGTATCGTATGATACTGTCATACTATTGACAGCGATTTTTTTCTTATAATTTCGTAGGTCATGCGTACAGAGTCGAGGAATATTAATGGGAAAAGTGGGTGTTTGTTATATTACCCATGGGATCTCCGTTCTTCATGCCTGGACAAGCACATTCTTTGCACAAGGATGCAGTCACTACAGGGATTTGTCTTTGCATGTGAAGGATGCACCTTCCATTAAGTCTCCTCTTCGTTCCCTGCTGTGTGTGTGACCTGGAAACCACCCGGCCCCCAACTTTTAAACATAAAAGGGCTATAGATGACTGAGTCAGAGTCAGTAGAATCAGTAAAAATTTTTTTTAACAATACATCCACAGAACTTTGAGAAAGGTGCGGAATAAAAGTATTGCTTTCTCCCCCCCAAAACATGATTGATTAATGAATTTATAATTAAAAAAGAATTGCGGGTCCAAAATGAATGTTGTTGCCTATGTATCTCCTCCCCCCCCTGCCTGGAATGCAGTGGCGTCATTTCAGTAAAAGCCAAGGTATGGCAAGGAGGGGGGGGGGGGGGGGGGGGTGGGCGCGGGGCGTCTATGCCAAATACAACGCAGTTCGGTTTCCGGGTTCCTCTGATTGGCCACTAAGCCCACGTGACCGCGCGCTAGCACGCCCCCCTTATCGCCCGCTGCCGCGCTGTGATGAAGCGGAAGAGCCAGCGAGGCGACGCAAGGTGGTGGTTTCAGCAGCAGCGGCCGTCTTCTTCCGAGGCGGCTCGTTCTTATTAATCCCTAATGTCATGTATGTTGTGTATGTCATAAATGTCGATATGAATTGAAAATGGGGGACCCTGATGTAAACAAGACGAAAGTCTTTCTCTGGTCTGCATCCCCTTAACAATTGTGTGTATTAGCAATGTGTTGCTAATCTTTGTTCAGTACAATATGATTGGAAAAATAAGCTACATCTGGAATGAATAAAGTGATTTCTTTTTTTTAACTGTCAAGGGTACCAGCGTCTTTTTCTCCAGTAGCGCAACTAATATTTACATCTAACAAATCTAATGATGTAACTAATAGTTACATCATCCAAGGTATTGTTACTCAATGTTTGTGAGCGTGGTTTGGAGATATTCACAGTAATTGTTAATTCAGTAAAGTAGTCAGATCTACTCTTTATTGAAGGTACTGATATGATATGATTCTACGATTAATACTACAAATGTAATGGTCCGCAATGAGTATAACAATTACACAAAACATTAGCTTTATATCAGCCTTTCTGAAAGAAGAAATGGTTTCTTTATACATAGTCCTATATATATAATTTGAAATAAAAAAATACCATGTTCCTTAGTCCTGTATTATGATCAAACAATTACACAAAAATGCATCCTATATAGACTCATATGCCAAAACATTCAGAAATACCCAAATGATGCGAGTTTGGTTTTTTATGACATGCACAACTACAAGCTTTTAAGAACACTGACATAACCGCTGAATATCACTGAAATCCAAGTTAATGTATATCTTAGAAGTTCTTTGTTTCATCGTACAAACAGCCAAAGCTGTCATGTATGTTGTGTATGTCATAAATGTCGATATGAATTGAAAATGGGGGACCCTGATGTAAACAAGACAAACGTCTTTCTCTGGTCTGCATCCCCTTAACAATTGTGTGTATTGCGCCAAAGGGAACACAGTTTCTTGAGTCTGGCGTTGTTGTACTTTATCTATTTAGTGTTACTTTTGGGAGTAGTGGGGGAGAAATGAATGAATGAAAACTTTATTTAACAGATCAAGTTTCAAGTTCAAGTTTCTTTAATAGTTGTCATACAGAAGTACAGAATACTTTTATACAAAATGCTTCTTACTGTTACGCTCCAGAGACTGTGCAAGACAAGATAAGTATGAAATAAAATAACATAGTATAGCATTGTAAATTAGAAGTAAAAAAAATGAGGTCACAGTGTTCAATATAGACATATGTACAATGTTCGATGCAGAGTAGACGTAACTGAGTTACCATATAATATACAATAGTGTGTAGTGTACTAATATACAATACTATATAGTGCAAGGCAGAAATAGGATGAGGTGCAATTTAGGTACAATTTACAGTAGGTGTACGAGTTGTAGTGCAAATCCTTTATCAATAAATATAAAGTGTGTTTGTGTGATCTAAAGTGTGGAGAGTGGGTGCTGCAGTGTGTTTGTTTGTTTAAGTGAGTGTGTGCGTGTGGGTGTGTGTGCTGTGAGCATTTGATGGTTGTTGCATAGTGTTTATTGTTCGTTTAGCAGCCTGATGGCCTGGGGATAGAAGCTTCTTCTGAGTCTTTCTGTGCTCGCCTTAAGACTCCGGTATCGCTTGCATGACCGCAGCAGCTCAAAGAGGCAGTTGTTCGGGTGGCTCGAGTCCTTAATAATTCTCTTAGCCTTCCCCTTGCACCGCTTGTTGTAAATGTTCTGGAGGGTGGGAAGCCCCCCTCCAATTGTGCGTTCGGCTGAACGTGTCACTCTTTGTAGTCTGCTACGGTCTTGTGCAGTGCTATTCCCAAACCAGGAGGTGATGTTGCCAGTCAGGATGCTCTCTATTGTACATGAGTAGAAGTTCCTAAGGATCTTCTGACTGACTTGGAACATCCTTAGGCGCCTGAGGAAGTAGAGGCGTTGTCGTGCCTTCTTCACAACACTGTCAATGTGTGTGGTCCATGTCAAATCCTCGGATATGTGGGCTCCGAGGTACTTGAAACTGTTCACTCTCTCAACCGGTGCCCCGTCGATGCTGAGGGGGCTGTAGTCCTTGACCCCCGACCTCCTGAAGTCCACAATCATCTCTTTTGTTTTGCTGACGTTCAGGGAGAGGCAGTTCTCCTGACACCACTGTGACAGGTTCTCTACCTCTTCCAGGTAGGCCCTTTCGTCGTTGGCAGAGATCAGGCCCACCACTACTGTGTCATCAGCAAATTTGATGATGGTGTTGTTGTTCCGCTGTGCTACGCAGTCATGTGTGTACAGGGAGTAGAGGAGGGGGCTCAGAACACAGCCCTGGGGGGCCCCTATGTTGAGCGTGATTGCAGAATGGGTACAATCAGTGGCGGCCGCCACTGGGGGGCGCTAGGGTAAAGAGAGCAGGAGAAGAAGAAAATGTTTTATTTTTATTTTTATTTTAGACCCCTAAAAATGAAAAAAAAAATTTAAATTAATAATATTTACTCATTTTAAGTATGTTTGTGTTTCCAATGCACAATATAACGTTAAAATATTAATAATCGTTTTCCTGAACAGGAAGTGACGATTCTGTCTGATAAAGAACGTTCCATTACCTTAGCCGCATTTCTCCTGCCGTATTTCTCTCGGGCTAGACGCAATAGCGCTCTGAGTGCGCGTCACTGTTTCATCGCTGTATCCGTCGCAGCCAATCAGTGCGTAACGCGTTGTGCGTTGAAATATGATGTTTATGATGGAAGCCGGGCGCGATTTGAAGCGGTCTAGGCAAGCGTTTAGAATTTCCGTCTAGAATTTCCATAGCCGCATTTCGCGGAGACGCTCTCTGATTGGCCGACGCGGCGATGCCAGTTTTTTCCTTAGCCACAGTTTGCAACATGTTCGAGGCTGTGTGTTGTGAACTTGTGATTCAGTCTGGAGTCTGGACAGTGGGCAGTGAGTGGAATGGATATACATCGACAACAGTCTGGGGGACAGTCAGTGGACATACACTTTATTAAGCCCTCCGGCTGGACCACGTTTCAATTAAATAAAGTGAGTTAATTCTCTCTCTCTCTCTTAGCCAACTCAGCTAACTTTAGCTGCTGTTAGCCACTCAGCTAATGCTTAACTAACGCTCTCTCTCTCTCTCTCTCTCTCTCTCTCTCTCTCTCTCTCTCTCTCTCTCTCTCTCTCTCTCTCTCTCTCTCTCTCGCTGCACCCGCCGTGGTCTCTCTCTCTCTCTCTCTCTCTCTCTCTCTCTCTCTCTCTCTCTCTCTCTCTCTCTCGCTGCACCCGCCGTGGTCTCTCTCTCTCTCTCTCTCTCTCTCTCGCTGCACCCGCCGTGGTCTCTCTCTCTCTCTCTCTCTCTCGCGCTGCACCCGCCGTGGTCTCTCTCTCTCTCTCGCTGCACCCGCCGTGGTCTCTCTCGCTGCACCCGCCGTGGTCTCTCTCTCTCTCTCTCTCTCTCTCTCTCTCTCTCTCTCTCTCTCTCTCTCTCTCTCTGCCTATGCGTGTGTTTGGAGACGGAGCGAGTTTGTTTCTAACGTTTCTATTTATATATTGTGTTTCAAGTTGTGAATTAGACTTTGTGAATTGTACTTTATTTGGCCAATGCGTGGTACATGTTTGGTATAGCGCCCCCTAGCGCCCCCTCTGAAGAATAATTCAGGAGCCGCCACTGAGTACAATACGGCGCAATACACACAATTGTTAAGGGGATGCAGACCAGAGAAAGACTTTTGTCTTGTTTACATCAGGGTCCCCCATTTTCAATTCATATCGACATTTATGGCATACACAACATACATGACATTAGGGATTAATAAGAAGGAGCCGCCTCGGAAGAAGACGGCCGCTGCTGCTGAAACCACCGCCTCGCATCGCCTCGCTGGCTATTCCGCTTCACAGCGCGGCAGCGGGCGATAAGGGGGGCGTGCTAGCGCGCGGTCACGTGGGCTTAGTGGCCAATCAGAGGAACCCGGAAACCGAACTGCGTTGTATTTGGTATAGGGGCGGGGGGAGGGGGGTGGTAACCCTCCTCTTGGTGGATTTTTTTTGTCAAATCAGTTGTGCAATAGTCACTTTTGGTGAGTTGTTTCTATACAATTCACTTATATGACATTTAGGTATGACACAGGACTACAAAAGCATTTAGTATATAAATGTGTCAACAGACTAAAGCAGGGAACCACAATATTTTGCATACAAATTATGCTGAGCAGAATGTAATATCATAACTGTCTATTATTTTTCTTGCAATTGAGCCAATTTTCCTTAGGTATGGTTTTGAGGTGTGTGTTCAACATAATGTACATAGGCGAACATTAGGGGAGGCTATGTCGCGCTGAGCGGGCAAAATGTTTCCTTTTTTGTCAATACAAACACCCACTATGCGAGCCCCACTCATTATAGTGCAAATTAATTGTTCAAATGAAGGCATCCAATAATAGATTAACCATTGTCTTACCTTAATGCAGCAAAATGCAACGTTTCGTCTTGGCATCAATTATCTTCTCTGCTTTAACTTTGTCTGTGAGTGTGAGATCACTTTCAATGTGAAGCAGACTCAGAGTTGACTGTCTCTCCTGGCGCATTGTTGTTCTTAGCCAGTTTCGGATGTGATGTGCCTCATTGCTGAGAAAGACCGTTCACAACTTGAATCACAAGTTGCGGTGCTGACAGCAATGAAGGCAACGTTTTTCGTCATTTGGATCTCATCATGCTTTGAAAACAATGTACATACAGTAGCTCTAAAAAGTTTCCACGATTTGATGAACTCTGACTCTCATCATGTCCTCTTAGAGCAAGCCCTTGTATGCCAAGATAAAGCAACATACAGCCTCAGGTGATCCGTAGTTATGCCCAGGGGCAGCCCGGTGCAGCTTCTAAATTACTTTGTTTATATGTTGCCTTGGAAAAATACCGTATATCCGTTTTGCTTTTAGAAATTTTACTCAAAATAGCACGCTGGTGTTCGCTACAAAGCGATTGGCGGGCGGAAATTCGAAATGCAGATGTTTACAAAAAATAAAGTATGCCTTGCTGCGGCGTGCAGGATCAGGACGATCATGTGATTGGCTACATTATTTAACCTGAGCCTATGCGTGATTGGTTACTGCCTGTAGGCTACTTGGAATGTTAAACGCCGATTGACACCTTGGCCATTGACACCTTGACTGGCCAGCGGGCTGCAAAACACACACACAATTATAGTAGCCTATATAATGCTGCGCTGCAGCCTGCGCACATATATTATATATAAATTTCAAAATTCCCAGCATAACATTTGGGTAGGCGTAATTTGTCAAGGTATGGCGAGTGCCATACCTTGCCATACCAAAATGATGCCCCTGCTGGAATGCACCTGATTGGATAAATCACATGCTGGTGCTCTAGTGTGACATCTGGTGGCTAAAGGTTATCTATAAGCACCTTTAAGTCGTAGACGTCTTACTCTAGAGATGTCTCTAGAAAAACCTTTGGGAGTAGGTTTGAAAAAACATTTGCTTTCCACATTTTTCCTTCCTTCCCGACGCTGTAGGCTACGTCTCAGACAGCTTTGAAGTCGTACGACCCCCAAGGTCTATTATCATAGAGACTGAAATGCAACAAGCCTGTAGGTAGCAGGACTGTTTGTGGCGACATGTATAGGGAACATACTATCTGGTCGTTTCAGTCTCCATGTCAACAGGGACGTTGTTTTCCTGTGTTGTTGACAGCTGACAGCTTGACAGCTTTTTATCAAACTCAAATGAAACAATTCCAGGCAATCTGTTATTACATCTCCCTTTCTTCTCTCTGGTATTATGCTTTTATCGTACAGCAAATGTTGTATTGATCTGTTTTCCCTCTTTCTCTGCGGCTGAACTTGAAGTGAATTGTTTAAAGGCTGGGAGATATGTCCTTGGTATTTCATTCATACGCAACGTGCCTCATTCTTTAGTAGTGAAGAGAGTGAGGAGAGCTTCAGCCTTGTTATATTTAGTTCAGTACATCCAGCTCCAAATTAATGCATGATTTATTCAAACTTTACCTTGTGTTATTATGGGGTCTTTATATTCAACAAAGAATATAAATATGTTTTCTTCTAATCCAGATAAGCTACAGTGTGGCATACATGACGTGTAATGTGAAATGTATGATATTGATCTTTGCAGACTGGTCTTCAGCGTGATACATGGTCGGAGTCCCGCGAACATGACAAGCAGTCCCAGGTCAAATAGCTCTCTCTCCCTCCCCGTCTCCGCTGTGCTTCCATTACAGGCTGCTGCTGCTGCCGGCTGACTTATTGACCAGCTCACATGCTCGTTACTCAACAGAGGAGCAGTTTGCTGGTGATTGATACCACGACTACACTAAGACCTCACTCTTTTACTCCTCGCCTTCTCGCTCTCCTCCAAATCCTATCTTGTGTGGGTCTTAAAGCCGCGAGTGGGTGTCATTAATGGCCCTCTCCTATTTATGACACCATAATTAGAGTTGAGGAAAAGGCACCTAACTACTCCTGGTTCCGCCATACTGGGAAAGTCAATAATGCAAGCCAAACAACTTCTCATACAATTGAGCCCCTGCAGAAAATCTATATGCTCAGCTGTTCTGTGTCTTTATGATGCTGTTTCAGAAGGAGCCGGCTGATTTCTTACTGTTTTCGTCTTCCACTTGTAACTAATCCCTCGGAATTGATTAAGAACGCCAACCATATCCTTTAGTCTCTCTGTACATGATGCGGTGTCTGATGAATAGAGCTTCTGTGGGAAGTGGCCTTCGTGTTTGCCGTTTGCAGCCAGCGTGCAACATGCTTTTCAGCTTAGTGAGGGAGACAGAGCCTTGTGGCCATTTACTTGTGATATAATTTGTTTTGTGCTCCACCTCATGTACATGCAACACCTACTGTAAAACAGTGACCGGGACGCTATGCCCATGTGTTATTTGTGTGGAGCAGGTCGCAGGGGATATTGCATTAGATTGCTTTCCTAGAAAATAATTCAGCCAGGTGGTCTATTGCCCCCCCCCCCCCCTCTGTATATCTCAGCCAAGATAGCATGCACACAGAGTAAGAAAATGGTCTTTGTACAACTGCACAAACTCGCTAGTTTTTTTCTTTTGTTGTTTTTTTTAATCACCCATCTGTCTTTTTAATTAAAACAAAACAGACAACTAATTGAAAGGGTTCTGGTGCTTACAGCAAGATGGCAATGTGAGCTGCACCTTTGTAGTAACTATATAGATGTAGAAAACAAGAACTGCAACTTACAGGTGAGTTTCAAATAGAGAATGCAGTTTTAATTAATTCATTATCTTTGTTTTCCCCCTAGCACCTACGTTTTTCCTTTTACATTTGGTAATTTAGCTGCCGCTTTTATACAAAGTGCAAAGTTAGGGTACAACTCTGGCACCTGAGGGTCAGTGATATCGTTCGTCAGACACTCGAGTAGCACTTTTTGTTGTTGTCGTTTAGATTCAGAATCTTTGATATTTTTTACAGGTGGGTTTCAGACCGTATCTATGTGAGTATCAAACAGAACATGCGCTCGGTCTCTCTACACACGTGCCTGGCTGGTGGCGATCCTCTCTATCCCCCCTGTGAGGCAGATCCTCTATACGTGTAACACAGCCCCACTCACTCTCAATAGGGCCATGATTGTCATCTGATGGGGCGCTTTTAGAAAACACCATGAATAGTTGATGTCGGACGGCTCGCCGCGGCCCAGACTGGAGTGTAAATAAGATGCAGGTGACTCTGACAACGGTTTCGGGGGTCAGGCTGGCAGAGGGTTAAGGAGCTGTAGCTCACATGATAGCGTCGGTATTACACAGCTCTCTACGGGCCCGCCGGAGACGCGCTCCTCATTAAGAAAACCGAACAGCAAAAGTTGTTAATGGCAAAGCAATTACTCTCATCCCCACCCCTCTCTTCGCTTTAGTGTTACAGGAGTGTAGCAGTCACAAGTGCATTATGTGTTAATGAAGGCTGTGTTAATCAGGCCAGGAAAACATGTTGTGTGATGACAGCAGTCTAATGACTATCGTGACAGTGTACAGGCTCTGGTGTAATCACAACTAAATGTCAGACACCATAAGGCCTGGATGCATAATGGCTCTAAATTAATATCTCCATCTTGCCTTAATTAACAAATCCACTTCTTGCAAAAAAATAAATAAAAAAAGGTATTTATTGCAGCTTAAAGGAAGAGTAAGCCATCGTACTCCAAAGTGAACATAGGAGCCTTTAGTCGTAGCAAGCAAACAGTTGTGTGGAGAGAGATTCCATGGCGACAGGAAACCATCACCAGGTGGTTGGCTCCCTGGCTGTTTATTATACATAAGGTGCCGGTAGAGGTTAATGAAGCAAGGGGCACTGAGGTTGAGTTGAATATTAATTATGATCGCAGTTGCCACTGAGTAGAAGGCTGTGGCCATTAATCAAAGCAGTCAGTCAGACACTTTTGAAGCGTTTGTCTGCGGTAACCGAATCCCCCAGAGGTGAGGTGTGTTACTCACTTTGCCGGGCAGCAGATGAGCTGGTGCAGGTAGCGAGACAGTGGAGAGGTCATAGTTATCTGTCATGAATAAACCAGGCCGCTGAGAGCTGAGGGACGGGCCGGGCCGGGCTACAGGGAGCTGGACGGGAACCCCCCCCCCTGCGGGACCCCACCCTCCCCCGGCTGGCCTTCCAATGAGATTAAATGTTGAGCTGCCTGGGAGTCGACATGTGCTTCTGTAATCGTAAGCCAAACTAAGCTCCTATCGGTTCACCCTCCATTGGAAACCTAACCTCAGTGACTGAATGAACCGATATCATAATTAAATCATCACGGCTTCGCTTTTACCGTGGCTGGAACCTGCAACCTTAACCGCAGTGGGAGACGGGTAAGAGGAGCCCAGCCAGGCCGGCCTGGCGCTGACAGGATGACCGAGAGGCCGAGAGCCGCCGTGAATGCTCCAGCGCGGCAGAGGTTGGTTGAATAGCAGCTACCCACCTCACGTCTGCTTGGATCTTATCTGGATATCTGTGCTCTCGGACACTTAGTTACCCATACTCTGCTCTTACTTACCGTGAGGCGCCTTCCTTCTCCCTCTGCAACCAACAACCTTACCTTCCAGGGGGAAGACCATACAAATTATTCATCTGTCATCTGCAGAAACATACTTAATCTCTTGAGAACCCATACATTGCCAAAAGGTCCTAAATAGCTTGGAATCCTTAACCTTTGACGTACTGTACCCAGATTGAGGCAACGCGGCCGCGTTTATGTTGTTAGCAGGCCAGTCCAGTGAGTTACCTTAATGCCTGGTGGCTGGATGTATTGCATGTGTAATGACTGTGGACCTACTGGAGCTTATCCCATTGAGCTGAGGATATTAAGGAGAGTAGTTCCAGGGCCAGGCTTTAATTTGACCCCTGCCTGCCCTCTACTCCGGCGAGGTGGCGGGGAGAAGCGGGCTGGTGGTTTGGGCAGCAGGTGATGAATGACTGCATTTGGTGGGCAGATTGTTACAGTTCCACACTAATTGAGGGGTCAACACAAGGAGCAAACGTGGTAATTGAGTCACTTGACTGTGGCTACAGAGCTTAACAGCCCTCTTTTGACCCTGGCTGCCCTGCAGTCGAGAACACGACGTCCTCCTGCTGCTCTGAAACATATTATTCGGTCATTGATTCATTCATGTCTTCCACACGTCTCTCTTATTGATCCACCTGGCTGTATTTAGCACTGTGCTCTGCCCTCTTCTCAAGAATAATTATATGATCGTCATGTCAAAGAGAAAGTTTATGCAGCCTGGTGTCCATGTTGGTTCACACTTACTATTGGCTTAGATGTTATTGAAGAGCGGCATCAATGAGCAGACCGTTAATGTGATCAGAACACTGTACTGTCATTTGAAGTCTGTTAATGTGACCAGAACACTGTACTGTCATTTGAAGTCTGTTAATGTGATCAGAACACTGTACTGTCATTTGAAGTCTGTTAATGTGATCAGAACACTGTACTGTCATTTGAAGTCTGTTAATGTGATCAGAACACTGTACTGTCATTTGAAATCTGTTAATGTGATCAGAATACTGTAGGCGACTGTCATTTGAAGTCCGTTAATGTGATCAGAACACTGTACTGTCATTTGAAGTCCATTAATGTGATTAGAACACTGTACTGTCATTTGAAGTCCATTCATGTGATTAGAACACTGTACTGTCATTTGAAGTCCATTAATGTGATTAGAACACTGTACTGTCATTTGAAGTCCATTCATGTGATTAGAACACTGTACTGTCATTTGAAGTCCATTAATGTGATTAGAACACTGTACTGTCATTTGAAGTCCATTCATGTGATTAGAACACTGTACTGTCATTTGAAGTCCATTAATGTGATCAGAACACTGTACTGTCATTTGAAGTCCATTCATGTGATTAGAACACTGTACTGTCATTTGAAGTCCATTAATGTGATTAGAACACTGTACTGTCATTTGAAGTCCATTCATGTGATTAGAACACTGTACTGTCATTTGAAGTCCATTAATGTGATCAGAACACTGTACTGTCATTTGAAGTCCATTCATGTGATTAGAACACTGTACTGTCATTTGAAGTCCAAGAGAATGTCCTCAAGGTTGGTTAAGCTGGAAATACATTCATATGTCCTGGACCCTAATGCACGTGATCATGGCCCTATTTAGTGTCCTGCTTAATAATGTATCCATTCAGCTCCATTACCCCTGCTCCCTCTCTGTGTCTGTCTGTCTGTCTCTGTCTGTCTGTCTCTGTCTGTCTGTCTGTCTGTCTGTCTGTCTGTCTGTCTGTCTGTCTGTCTGTCTGTCTGTCTGTCTGTCTGTCTGTCTGTCTGTCTGTCTGTCTGTCTGTCTGTCTGTCTGTCTGTCTGTCTGTCTGTCTGTCTGTCTGTCTGTCTGTCTGTCTGTCTGTCTGTCTAGGAAACATGGCACCAAGTGGACCCAACGAGACTTAAGGTTTTTCACACTGAATGTAAAGATGCATTATTCTTTGTTATTGTATCTATGTTATTGAGTTTATTTATGTATTCAGTTCATTTCTCAGAGACAGTGTATGTTAATAAACATTACTGTAAATATGCCTGAATTAGCCAAGAAACTAGGGTAGCACTTTATAATAACACCCTGTTATAATACATTTATAAGGTATTTGTAGATGATGAACTAATCATGAACAAACCATTTATATACATTCATAAATTATTATTAAATCATTTATAACTATATTTGTATAACATTTACAAAGTATTTATAACGCATTAGTGGATAATGAACTAATCATGAACAAACCATTTATATACATTCATAAATGATTATTAAATAATTTATAACTATATTTGTATAACATTTACAGATTAATTATTTGTATTTTCAGACTGTATAGGCGCCGATACAGCCTGAAAATACAAATAATTATTACTTGTGTCGTGTCATCATCACATACCGCAATATACTGAGCACTGAGCACACATTAGGAACAAATGTAACGTTAGCGCCCACCACATCAAGTACGTCTACACAACATATAAGAGTTGTTTGTAGGTCGGAAATGATGGAATAGATTTACCAACAAAAAAGGTGTTTAACCTGCTCATACCTTATTAAAAGCGTGGGGCAGGAGCAGCACGGATAACTTGGTTCTGCATGTATCGTGCTTCCATTCAAACAGACGGCAACACACGTGACATCAAGTCTCACTCGCGTGAGACTTCCTCTCTAGATACTCTACCTGGCCAGGGTACTCCTGGGTCCTAGTGCCCCCCCATGTTACACTATATGTCATGCACATGTATTTTATATGTTAATAAAATTGCATTTATCTATAGTCCTAATTCCAAATGGCCACCCTCAGGATCATCATCGAGCAATCCATAGAATGGCACGCACCTGTCTATGTCAATTTCATAGATTTTGAAAAGGCATTCGATAGTGTAGACCGCGAGCTGCTTTGGAAACTCATGGCACACTATGGAATCCCTAAAAAATACATCAGCATAATCAAGAACATGTATCAGGACATGAAATGCCAAGTGTTACATAATGGATGTGCACAAGAACACTTCAAAGTGCTCACCGGCGTGAAACAGGGCTGCCTACTTTCCCCCTTCCTCTTCCTCCTATGCATCAACTGGATCATGAGGCAAACCACAACCAATAAAAAGACTGGCATCCAGTGGAGTCTAACGGAGCACCTCGAAGACCTGGACTTTGCGGATGACATCGCACTACTCTCACACAACCATCAACAGATGCAAGACAAAACCCAGCTGCTAGAAACAACTGCAGCTGGACTTGGGCTCAAAATAAATGGACAAAAAACTAAAGTAATCAGGGTCAATAATAAAAGCACAAACCCCATAACCATCGGGGGCCATACACTGGAAGAGGTTGACAAATTCACATACTTGGGTAGTGTTTATAGCTGTTGATGGCGGGACTGAGGAAGACGTAAGGGCAAGAATAGGAAAAGCAAGAGCAACATTCAACTTGTTAAACAAGATATGGAAAACCCGAAACATCAAACTCAACACCAAGCTCAAAATCTTCAACTCCAATGTCAAATCCATTCTGCTATATGGCTCTGAAACCTGGAAAACCACCACTAACATCAACAATAAACTGCAGACCTTCATCAACCATTGTCTGAGACGTATCCTCAGGATCTTCTGGCCAAACACAATCACCAACATCAAGCTGTGGGAATGCACCAAGCAAGAATCAGTGGAGGTCCAGCTGACCAGGAGAAAATGGAGCTGGATTGGGCACACACTTCGAAGACACAAAACCGCAATAACCAAACAGGCATTAACCTGGAACCCACAAGGCAAGCGAGGCAGAGGAAGACCCAAAAACACCTGGGCCCTCATGCATCAACGTGGACGTAGAACTTGACCTACTTCCACACGTAAGCACGGAATGTAGAACTAGCGTACGCACAGGGAAGTCGGCATTCATCACACGTGCGTAAGCAGGCTCTATGCCCTGCCGTGTTGATGAATACCACTTTGTTCTACCGTCAATGCTCGTGCATGATTATCCATATATGGTCATGAAAATGAGGAAACACCCCCCATGGGATGTGAAATAATGGACCGACCGACCCGAGCGGGACTCCGAGAAACTCCACGGATAATTCACTGCTGTCGAACCAAGAAGACACTATCGCGTATTATGATTTATGGGATAAATAAAAGGCGGACTTGTAAACGGTGATGTCAGATATCAACGGCTCCCTAAGACCATTGCTGCAATTCTGCCTGGACAGCTCAAAATACTAATAAAGACCGTTCGTTGACCACTGTTTGGCGTTGGTTGTGTGTCATTATAACCGTGCTGTTATATGAATGCCTTTATTAGTTGTGTTCGATTGGCTATATGATTTTTAGAGGCATCTATTTTGTTGTCGGCTAATAAAGACCGCGCTGGAATATGACTGCCTTTTCCCGTGTTGTTTGATTAATACCCACGGATTAAAGTTCTCCTCAATTCTATTCCAAATCGCGATGGATCTCCCGTCAATTTTCTACCTGCTGCATATGATTTCTAGAGGCATACTACAATCTATTTTGATGTCAGTATTGGGTAGCCTATATAAACAATATAATACGAGAGCATATACAAGAACAATGAATCTCACTGCATGTATGATGTATCCTGCCTTTCAATACATGAACTTGAATTCCATCATGTTTGTGTGCGGGACTCAAGGCTGCTGTCACAATGGGTGGTACCGCCGTACAGTAATAATAACAGTCCACACAATATCACGATCCATGCCATAGCCTATGTTCCATTAGGACATGATCTGTGACGACAAATGTTCTAGAATGTTTGATTTTAAAGATATCATACTCTGACAGCATGCCTATGACTATGAGCAACAAAAACGCGAACTTGAATCCCATCATATAGTCTGTCCACTATCTGCATGGTGTCATTGCAATGCGTTTTCTATTCTTTCTTGTACAGTAAAAAGGGGGAAGAACACTATATTCATATGACTTATTCTGCTTACAGCTTCGAAATTCCACTTGTTTCGTTTAACGTAAATCCTTTTAAATATAATCAAAACGTTCCCGTGTTTCGGCGGTCTGTGCGCAAAATAATAACGAGTTGAGCTTTATGATTTATGATGAATTGAAAATGGGGGACCCTGATGTAAACAGGACGAAAGTTGGTCTGCATCCCCAATTAACAATTGTATGTACTGAGCTGTACTGTACTGTACCCATTCTGCAATCTGTTAATAAACTTTTCAATCAATCAAGCTACGCGGAGCGCAGTCAGTCAGTAGCCTACACCCCGTATATTCCGATAACGCTATATAAACCATGCTGCATTCATTCTGAGAGAAAGATCTATTATTCCAAATGCTATTTATAGGGTTTTGACCATAATTACACTACTGTTGCTATCTTACAATGAACTATAATGAACTACGGTTCATACAGAACATCCAGTGTTATTATGCACAGAAGCTCATTTCCTTGTTGTAATAATATATTCTACCACTGGGCGCGAGGTACGCCAGGTCTGACCTGTGCGTAGATGTACGCACGAAGTCAGGTTCAAGTTCAAATTGATGAATCCCACTCTTTGCTTAGAAATGATCGTACGCACGGGTTACGCACAGATCTGTGCGTAGAACACGTTGATGCATGAGGGCCCTGGAGAAAAAACTCTGAGCAGGAACTCAAGACAAGGGGA
The DNA here is from genome assembly GCF_963971535.1 of Notolepis coatsorum. Taxonomy (NCBI): domain Eukaryota; kingdom Metazoa; phylum Chordata; class Actinopteri; order Aulopiformes; family Paralepididae; genus Notolepis; species Notolepis coatsorum. The sequence continues at coordinate 50,456,366 of NC_140182.1, forward strand.
CTGATGTGGAAACAGCTGGAGAGGATGGCGCAAGACAGACAGGGGTGGAAACTTTTCATCAATGGCCTATGTTCCGAAAGGAATAAAAGGCCTAAGTAAAAGTAAAGTAAGTATAGTCCTAATTCTGTCACTGTTTGATGTCACAAAGAAGGGTGTATCCGAAAGCTGTCTACAACATTTGTAACATGTGATGAAAAAGTAAACAAATAATTAACTGTATTAGACATTTGTTAATGATGAATAGGCTTCACTTCAGATTAGGGCACACAATAGCATCTGCAAATGATTTATAGATGTTTTATGAATGTCTTAACAAATCATTTGTTGAACATGAACAAATAAATGGAGGTACAGTATAGTCGTTTTTTCATATCCATTTTCAAAGGGTCTACAAATGTGTTACTACACATTAAACAACATTATTTAATGATGAACAAATCAAGTACAAACAATGTTGATAATGAGTTATAAATAATGTAGAACTAATTTGTAAATGTTATACAAATATAGTTATAAATGATTTAATAATAATTTACGAATGTATATAAGTGATTTGTTCATGATTTGTTCATTATCTACAAATACCTTATAAATGTATTATAACAGGGTGTTATTATAAAGTGCTACCGAAACTAGTCCTCATGCTACCTGCCACCATTACTCTCCTCATTCCTCTCCATGTTCATCTGTCTATTTTGACAACGTAATTGTTCAGATTGTTTCAGAACCCTAGCCCTATTCCCTACTTACCAATGATTCTGTCGATCGGTAGAGTCCTTCCTCAGCACAATCCATACTGCTCTTCATACCAGATACCCGCAGCTCTGCTTAGTTAGTCACAAAGACACAGACTAATGCAAAGTCAATGGGGCCAAGCTCCTGTCTGCACAAGCTGACTGAACGTAACTAAAACCTACTCTGCACAAAGTAGCTTTACGTTCGTTCAGCCTGTATGGACAGGTATCAGTTCAGCCTGTACGGACAGGTATCAGTTCAGCCTGTACGGACAGGTATCAGATCAGCCTGTATGGACAGGTATCAGTTCAGCCTGTACGGACAGGTATCAGTTCAGCCTGTACGGACAGGTATCAGATCAGCCTGTATGGACAGGTATCAGTTCAGCCTGTACGGACAGGTATCAGTTCAGCCTGTACGGACAGGTATCAGTTCAGCCTGTACGGACAGGTATCAGTTCAGCCTGTATGGACAGGTATCAGTTCAGCCTGTACGGACAGGTATCAGTTCAGCCTGTATGGACAGGTATCAGTTCAGCCTGTACGGACAGGTATCAGATCAGCCTGTACGGACAGGTATCAGATCAGCCTGTACAGACAGGTATCAGTTCAGCCTGTATGGACAGGTATCAGTTCAGCCTGTACGGACAGGTATCAGTTCAGCCTGTATGGACAGGTATCAGATCAGCCTGTACGGACAGGTATCAGATCAGCCTGTATGGACAGGTATCAGATCAGCCTGTACGGACAGGTATCAGATCAGCCTGTACGGACAGGTATCAGATCAGCCTGTACAGACAGGTATCAGTTCAGCCTGTATGGACAGGTATCAGTTCAGCCTGTACAGACAGGTATCAGTTCAGCCTGTATGGACAGGTATCAGATCAGCCTGTACGGACAGGTATCAGATCAGCCTGTACAGACAGGTATCAGATCAGCCTGTACGGACAGGTATCAGATCAGCCTGTACAGACAGGTATCAGTTCAGCCTGTATGGACAGGTATCAGTTCAGCCTGTACAGACAGGTATCAGTTCAGCCTGTATGGACAGGTATCAGATCAGCCTGTACGGACAGGTATCAGATCAGCCTGTACGGACAGGTATCAGTTCAGCCTGTATGGACAGGTATCAGTTCAGCCTGTATGGACAGGTATCAGTTCAGCCTGTATGGACAGGTATCAGTTCAGCCTGTATGGACAGGTATCAGTTCAGCCTGTACAGACAGGTATCAGATCAGCCTGTACCGACAGGTATCAGTTCAACCTGTACAGACAGTTATCAGTTCAGCCTGTATGGACAGGTATCAGTTCAGCCTGTACAGACAGGTATCAGATCAGCCTGTACAGACAGGTATCAGTTCAGCCTGTATGGACAGGTATCAGTTCAGCCTGTACAGACAGGTAACAGATCAGCCTGTACCGACAGGTATCAGTTCAGCCTGTACAGACAGGTATCAGTTCAGCCTGTACAGACAGGTATCAGATCAGCCTGTACAGACAGGTATCAGTTCAGCCTGTATGGACAGGTATCAGTTCAGCCTGTACAGACAGGTATCAGATCAGCCTGTACCGACAGGTATCAGTTCAGCCTGTACAGACAGGTATCAGTTCAGCCTGTACGGACAGGTATGAGATCAGCCTGTACGGACAGGTATGAGATCAGCCTGTACGGACAGGTATCAGATACTGTACTCCGCCTGTACGGACAGGTATCAGATACTGTATCAATAGATCTAGCGGTATTTGCGTTTACTTTGCTCTTTGCACACAACGTCAAAAGCATTTACATCCAAGGTCTGTCGCCTTTGGATTTGGTGAGTTGTGAACAATGATGTGTGGGCGTGGACAGTGTTCTGTGTGTGTGTGTGTGTGTGTGTGTGTGTGTTGTGTGTGTGTGTGTGTGTGTGTGTGTGTGTGTGTGTGTGTGTGTGTGTGTGTGTGTGTGTGTGTGTGTGTGTGTGCGTGTGTGTGTGTGTGTGTGTGTGTGTCTGAGAGAAATGCTACAAGGACAGATGCATTCTGCTTTTAATGAGCGTGGGCCAAAAGGGAACCTGGGTAGTTAAAACTGAGAGTTGGCGAGACTACAGGCTCCCTTGTTACCTGACTCCACCGTTGCACCTTTAAACTGCGGCGTTGGCTCTAAACTGCTCTGACGGTCTCGCCGGACACACATAGTGGTTCTGGTCCTCTGTGGGTGGGATTGATGGAAGCCATTAAACTCTAAGCTTCATCTTCAGCTTAAACGCCTTGTGACTCAGAAGTCTCTTGCTCCGCATCACTGTTGGTGTGCAGAGGAAGCTGCTACAGGACATTCTTGATCACTGGAACTGTTGGAGGTCACCTGAACTGTATGCTTGCTGGACGTGGACATGTATGCTCGCACTGTATCTGCATTGTGTGATTACTTCTTCCTCCCCTGATCTTATTAAATACTAGGGGCGCCGATGTGGATTTAGATCGCTTTTGTTGTTCCGCTCCTCTGCTCTAGTCCCCCAAGTCTGTTTAAAGGTCCAACCGTTCTGTCTCAGCCCTCCCCACTCCCATTAAGATGTCATTGTTCTAATGCACAAAAAAAATATGTGGATGTTGTAATTACCATTTTCACAAACAAGAAGGCAGCCTAATTGATATGCCGCTGCTGATAAGGCAAGAGCCTGGCAGCGGGACAATGGCCAAGGCCACCAGGGGTTCTACAGCACCAGGGACATGGGACCGTCCCGCCCACCCCCCCACCCCCTCGTCAATGCAGAGGACCAACAAAAGCTGCCCGTCATTCACCACACGCAAGCGTTTTTAATTAATTTTCACTCAGCTCTCCTTGGAGTGTTTGTGAAGTGATGGTGACCCCCAGTTTCTGCTCATGAATACAGCCGTCTCCCCAGCTCTGCCTGTCAGAAGGTCAGCAGTGCAGGCTTCCCAAGGTAGAACCCCCCCCCCCCCCCTCTCTCTCTTCACTACAGTACCAGAGTGAGGCAGGAGCCCCCCCCCTCTCTCTCTCTCTTCACTACAGTACCGGAGTGAGGCAGGAGCCCCCCCCCCCCCTCTCTCTCTTCACTACAGTACCAGAGTGAGGCAGGAGCCCCCCCCCCCCTCTCTCTTCACTACAGTACCAGAGTGAGGCAGGAGCCCCCCCCCCCCCCCCCCTCTCTCTCTTCACTACAGTACCAGAGTGAGGCAGGAGCCCCCCCCCCCCTCTCTCTCTTCACTACAGTACCGGAGTGAGGCAGGAGCCCCCCCCCTCTCTCTCTCTTCACTACAGTACCGGAGTGAGGCAGGAGCCCCCCCCCTCTCTCTCTCTTCACTACAGTACCGGAGTGAGGCAGGAGCCCCCCCCCCCCCCCTCTCTTTCTTCACTACAGTACCGGAGTGAGGCAGGAGCCCCCCCCCCTCTCTCTCTCTTCACTACAGTACCGGAGTGAGGCAGGAGCCCCCCCCCCTCTCTCTCTCTTCACTACAGTACCAGAGTGAGGCAGGAGCCCCCCCCCCTCTCTCTCTCTTCACTACAGTACCGGAGTGAGGCAGGAGCCCCCCGCCCCCCATTGTCCGACAGGGTGCACATGTACGCCAATATGGTGTGCTGGAGGTCAGGGAGGCGAAATGACAATTCAATCAGACGTGTATGAGAACATGCTCTACCGATAAACAGTATTGATCCCGAGTCCCTTAATATCAGGGCTCCACACGACCACATTCGATAAGTGTTGTGACCCTCGTTTTGCTCAGTTGTTATGGTAATGATCATTATCGCGGTTATATCAGTTATTGACAGGAGCGTCAAAGTGAATTTCCTCTTTGTCTTTGGAGGACCTGAAAGCATCGTCCCATCCTCAGCTTTAGTGGTTACATCACTGCTGCCGGTCACTGCTGTGTGCTAGTTGGGGGGATAAGCCTGATCATAATTTAATCAAATGGCTGTTGTCTTCGAGACATTCTGATTTCGATTAATCCACAGGAGTGGTGTTTAAATCCGTCTGTCCTCATGTCTCCTCCCATGTTGCCCCCCGCTGGGTTCCCCGGTCTGCACAGCTTTGGAGGATGAAAGGAAGAGGGATGCTGTATTTCTCTTGAATGTCCCTACTGTGTTCAAGGGGCTTTTTAAACAAGTGCCCTTGACCTGTACTCATCCTCGTAGCCTCCTTGCTCCGCATTCTCCTGCTCCACGGGGGGCCCGGATTTGGGCTGATTAACTAATGGCTACGGTGTTGTTATAATAAGGGTTGGTGGGTGAGCGCAGAGCCGCCTTCAAAGCCCTGTTCTAACACACTCTGCCCTGGTCTCCTAGTAGGATATTAGACCATCCATCCAGTCAACCCACCCATGGCTGTTTAAGGCACGTTTTATTGTGACCATATATTACATTTCTTGTTCATTAAAGGGAAAAGCCACCCTAAAACAGAATTCACATTATTTGTTCCAATTAACTTGGACAGTTTAGTCATTATCTGTAAACATAGACATCCGTCTCACCGAGCTGGAAACTAGACCATCAAACCTTGCATTTGTGATGTCATCAAATTACGCTTTTGGGAGTTTGTCTATTGACGATAAATGAGTGGCAGACTTTGTGGGCTCATAAACTGTTTGTTTGAGCCATTACATCCAAATTAGTTTTATTTAAATGGACAGCTCTAGGCTTTGTCTTGATGACATCATCGCTAGAGTCTTGTCTCTCTGGTACTCAGCACACACTCTTTGTGTTCACAAATCGAAACTGAGCTGTGCGGTGTTATAGGAGTAACGTTTGAATTCTATTTTAGGGTGGATTTTCCCCTGTAAAGGTAGAATCTGTAATGTCGTCTAACAGTACCGCTAGGCAAAAACAGCCCCCCTTTGTTTACATTTTTATTTTGTTTTGGTCTGATGTGCAGGTTGGAGTTTAGTAACTTAGCGTGCTGTGAATCGCTCCAGACCTCTCTTCACAGAGCTTGAGGTGTGGCCAGCAGTATAGCAACCTATACAACCCTGTACCCACTGAAACACAACCCACACATCAGACAAAAACTACAAATGTAAACAGAGCTCAACACCAAGAGTGGCCTAGAGGTTGCTGTTTTGACCTTTGAGTGTACTTTTCACCACTATTCCTCTTGATTCCCTTTATCTTCTCACACACAAAGTGTTAGGTGAAAGCATTTAGCCCGCACTCAGCTCTCATAAAAAAAAAATTGTTCCTCACATAGCGATGGCGGAGGCAACCATGCAAGGTGCCAACCTGCACATCGGGAGCAATTAGGTGTTGTTAAGTGTCTCGCTCAAGGACACATCAACACGCTGCCCGGAGGAGCGGGAATCAAACCGGGAACCTTCCGACTACCAGACAACTGCTCTACCTCCTGAGCCACTGTCACCCCACATTCGATAAGAAGATGACTCACGGCTCATCTTCCTACGGTGAGGTAAACACTCTCTCTCTAGTCTATAAATGCATTACTCATAATGGTCGACCATTTTACTCACAATTAATAGAGTTCCTCAAGAGACGAGAGCCAATAGACTGGTGGAGAGACTCAGCCTTCAGGCAGCTGGAGAGAGGTGGCTGTCCTCCCCGTCACTCACATTTGTCGTAATGGCACAAGAGCCTCAATGGCTATTCCCCAATGTTGTGTGTGTGTGTGTGTGTGTGTGTGTGTGTGTGTGTGTGTGTGTGTGTGTGTGTGTGTGTGTGTGTGTGTGTGTGTGTGTGTGTGTGTGTGTGTGTGTGTGTGTGTGTGTGTGTGTGTGTGTGTGTGTGTGTGTGTGTGTGTGTGTGTGTGTGTGTGTGTGTGTGTGGGTGGGTGGGTGTGTGTGTGTGTGTGTGTGTGTGTGTGTGTGTGTGTGTGTGTGTGTGTGTGTGTGTGTGTGTGTGTGTGTGTGTGTGTGTGTGTGTGTGTGTGTGTGTGTGTGTGTGTGTGTGTGTGTGTGTGTGTGTGTGTGTGTGTGTGTGTGTGTGTGTGTGTGTGTGTGTGTGTGTGTGTGTGTGTGTGTGTGTGTGTGTGTGTGTGTGTGTGTGTGAGCCCACTGCCCCGAGCATGTCTCATTTCAAAGTGCTGTCACTCCCTGCTTCATGGCATCTATTAACACCCACCATTATCATGCTAATCTACATTGTATGATTACATAAAGTAATTTATGCACACTTCTATTCCACGGCTGCACAGGGATGCGTGCTCCTGTTGTTGAATGTTTTAAGGAGAATATCTCTCACTATCGTGGTGTGTGTGTGTGTTATCAGTGTGTTATCACATCTTGAAACTTGTCAGCTTCGCCCTTTTGTGACATTTTCCACGGCCCCCTTCCTCCGTTGTCGAACACGATCTACAACAGCACTCGCGAAAAACAATCCGAAGGTGTCCTCCACCTACTGAGACGGTAATAGGGCTAGCGTAGTTAGCCTAGCCGCGCCGCTGCTTTGTTCCCAAAGAGATTACGAGTCGAGATCACGTCGCGCTCTTCCCCTCCTCGTCCTCCGCAGGATTGGAAATGGCAGGAGTTGTGTTTTTGCGTCGGAAGCGGCGAGCGCGAGATGAGCTTCTCTTCCCCATTTATTCACAGCTAGCGGAGTGATTAGGAATTAGGAGAGGGCTGTTAAATTAAAACTGAATTGCACTTATTAACATTTTAACTACCAACCCCACCCTCTTTACACACTAAACAAGGACAGTTTCAGCTCTTAATATGTCTGAAGGATCCCGCTGAGGGAACTCTTTATGTATCTCTAAGACAAAGACATCCTTTAAAGTAAGATCTCTCTCCCTCTTTTTTTTTGTTTAAACAACCGGGCATTTAACATGCGGCGTAACGCACTGAGGTTTCTCCCATGCTGTCAGGAGACCCTCCGCCAGAGCTTCTCAAACTCTTTGCCTAATGGAACGCTATTTGTGGTCAGATTGGAAAGCTAATGGTGGCCCCTTTGAGGGTAACTCTCCAAATTAAATAGCATGGATTCACATCTGTCAGACAAAACCAGGAGGCTCTTTGTAATCAATGACCCAGACCGAGAGGGCCTCCGTGGGGGCTCCGTGGGGGCCCCCCTCTCCTCTATGATGGCAGGAAAGCGCAAGGAGCCAACAGGGACCTCCGGTTCACCTGCACTTCACCACGCTACGGCTTTGTGGAGCCGCCTGGAAGCTGGGTAAAAGCGCCGGCAGGGTTAATGTGCATTTATAGAACGGGTCAAACTACTTAAGCCGGGCTCTGATTTATAATACAGTAGTGCAATGTGACTAAACTGTAAAGGGAATTCTTGTTTTTCTGTGCAAACATTGCCGTCGGTGTTGTGTTAAAGTGTTGAACCCCATTAATTTGATCACTCCCCCTCTCTTGTTTCTCTACGTCTTTAGATTTTGTTTGGAGGAGAGAGTAGCGAGACCTCCCGCTGTGCTGGAGAATTTCCTCCTCGTTGTTAATTTTCCCTGCTCCATATGGCGCCACAGACACTTCACCTGCAGGCTGTGGCAGGCCGCGCGGCAGCCAGCAGACGTCCTCGGGCTCAGGCTGTCATTTACGCAGGCCTGTGCATCTGTCTGAGCGGAGCAGAACACAACGGAACAGAGACAGCTCGTCTCGTCACCTCACACAGCCTGGGACCGGCAGCGCCGTCCACCTGACAAATCACTTGCCTTCACTCTCCAAGACTGAAATACAGAGGAGGGTACCGGTTAGGACAAGAGGGCTCTCTGTAAGTGTGCCCCCTCTACCAAGTCGACTTGGAACACGGCCATTGAGCTCTGGTGCCAGGAGTGTGTGTATGTGTGTGCGTGTGTGTGCGTGTGTTCGCGTGCGCGTTGGTGAGCCTGTAGTTTGCCTATGGCAGAGCCATGGAAGAGAGGGTTTCATCCTGGCTTGTCATTGATTAGAGAAGGGTCTTTAATTCCATCTTACCCCACGTTGTGATTCATTTGCATTCTGTGTCAGGAGGTAATGGAGTTTTTGCTGTACGGTTTGCTCTGAAAATCTTCAAGATGTGTGCCCTAATGCGCAGGCAGCCGCCAGCAAAGAGCTGGCTGATTTATTGTGTCTCTGGTGTTTGCTCATCCCCCCCCCCCCCCCCCCCCCCTCCCACACACACACACGCACGCACACACACACACACACACACACACACACACACACACACACACACACACACACACACACACACACACACACACACACACACACACACACACACACACACACACACACACACACACACACACACACACACACACACACACACACACACACACACACACACACACACACCATTCTCTCTCATCTTTGAGTAGCCCTCTGTGTTTCCCAAACAGTTTGGAGAGATAAGAGGTTACAGGCTGCTTGAGAGACCGCCAACATATTTCTCATGATGAGTATTCTACCTCTCCTGGTGTTGTTTACATCTGGAGCGGAGAAACATGTTTGGAACAGGGTCGGGAGTAGTCGGTTTGCCTAACATCAGTCGTGTAACATTGTTTAGTGAATTCCCATTATTCTGTATAGTAGTACTTAGAGACATAGTGTGGAATGGTTGGTATGTCCATTGTAAGATGAACGCTTATTGTATGCTCTAGTCTAAGCTGATGTTAAGCAAAATAAACAACTTTATTAATTGTATCATTAGTAACACATCATGTTACAATCAGTCATTTTGAGGAATATGTAAAAGATATGTTGAAATAGCTGAGAACACGGTAATTACCACTCTACACTCCAGTGCGGGTGTGTTGCCACACTACCTGTCTCCTAACATTATACCATGGGCTCCTCTTTTCCATGAATCTTAAAAGATTTCCGTTCACAGAGGTCTGATTTTCTCGTTAAGTCCAGGATGAGATGTGGGGGCAGGGGAGACGGAGGCTACCAGTGGAGCTGGATTGAAGGGGAGGAAGGGGAGGGGGGGGGGGGGGGTTGGTTTCCTGAGGAAAGTTGGGAAAATGTGGTGATAAAATTTGTCAACCGCTGGGGGAGGCGGTGTCCAGGGTCACAGCTAAATCTGTGTGCCGCGGGCAGAAGGCTAGCCCATAATTCCACCACAGACGAGCAGAGAGTTGACCTCGGCACAGCTGGGGCCAAGGCACACCGATTTCTACTCACCCTCAGGATTGTCATTGGGATAACAATGAAGGAGAGGGGACAGCCAGGGAGGCCTCACCCTCCTCTGCTCAACCCTCACTTGACCTGTCTGTGTGTGTGTGTGTGTGTGTGTGTGTCTATGTGTGTGTGTGTGTGTGTGTGTGTGTGTGTGTGTGTGTGTGTGTGTGTGTGTGTGTGTGTGTGTGTGTGTGTGTGTGTGTGTGTGTGTGTGTGTGTGTGTGTGTGTGTGTGTGTGTGTGTGTGTGTGTGTGTGTGTGTGTGTGTGTGTGAAGACTCCGGCTGAACGTCCTTGTACACCCAGCATCCCCCTGCCAGTCCCGTCTGCTCCACGCAAGCTGCAGGATCCTGCTCTCTCTTCATTTGTCCTTAAAAAATGGGGGGGGGGGGGGGGGGGGGGGGGGGGTTGAAGAGAAATGACTGCCTGTGGTGATTCTCTTTTCCGGTCAAAAATCTAGTTTTGAAGACATTCATCCCATTCCTGTAACGGTCGGTCTGTCAGAGAAATGGCTCAACAAAGTGCTCAAAGGAGAAGATTGGCAGATCTAATCGTTCCCACAATTTACATTCAGGTCTTGTTTTGCCGCCACGTTACCGTGTTGCATCGACATGCAATCATGTTAACACTTCTTACCTATTGTGAGTCTCGGCTCATTCCACTGATAAATATGTAAATGAAAATGTTTTATAGTCGATGGACCACATTAATCTCATTTGGACGTCTTGAACCAAATTAAATGAGAAAGTGCGCCACGTTGGCAGTTTGTAAAATAATTCATAGCTGAATTAAAAAGGAAATGAGCAGGGAAAAGGAACTTACTTATTTTTTTTTATTCTTTTTTTTATTACAATTGTTAATGAAAAAATGTTATTGACTCGAACAAATGCAGAATACACCTGGCAAATGTATATTAAAATCCCTTTCCAATTTCTCTCTCTGTGTAGTTTGCAATTATAGTTATTTCAGCAATAGTGGGGGAATTAATTTTGCGTGCAGACTGATAATGTTTCCTGTGTGAGAAGAATGGATATTGTGTTGGACGGGGGGTCTCTAGGTATTTACAAGGAGCGGAGAGAGCACAGCTTTATTTAATTGAAAGAATGAATCAATAACTGCAGGGCCGCTTTTTGTCAGAAAAAGGCCTCGCGGAATGAGCAAGTAATTTAGTGTGGACACGCCAAGGCTCTGAGGAGGCCTGATTGAACGAGAGATCCAGGAGCAGCAGGTACAGGTGGGTTAAAAACCTTGCAGATTCATACAGCCTTTCATCGCACGCCAAGTGTTTCTGTGGTCAGTTTGCATCACCGCAGGGGGAGTGTTAGAAATGATTTATCTGTAACACTTTACTAATACTAATTATTAAGTACCTATAGTAACTGTATGTTAACAAAGCTTTGGGACAAAAGCACATGAGTGCCTTTACGTAAGTAAAAAGTAGAAATGCCCAGATAAAATAGTACTCTAGTAAAAGTTAAATTCCTTCATTCAAAATTATACTTAAGTAAGAGTTGAGAAGTACTTGAATGTTGAATGTACTTAAGTATCAAAAGTAAAAGTACACATTCTACATTATGTTTGTGTATTCCATTGTGTAAATAGATTTTTCTAATTTGAAAGGATATACATTTTTGCCATGTTTTATATGCTAAATATCTTTTTTCAAATAACTAGTAACAGATGGGAGTAAAAAGTACAATATTTCCTTTGAAATGTAGTGGAGTAAAAGTACAGATATTTGTGTTACTTTCCACCACTGAACAAATGGTACTTTTGTAATTGGTAAGCAGGTATAAAATGTAGATCTGAGAGTCAAATGGATAGTAACAGCCTCCTTAGTTCCTATCATAAGTTACCTTGCGATGCAGCTGGATTCTGTGAAACAAACCATCTGGTGCATCAGGTTAAATCATCAGTGCCTCTGTAACGAGGTTGAAACCTTGCAATGTAAACTTGCCTTGGTGTGTAAACTCACTCCTAAGTTAAATACCCCCCACTTGAACTGGATCCTTTTCAGGTGGTGGAATGGATAAGAACATGGTGTTTAACATACGTAGTCAGTAGTCACATGGTGCTGGTGAGCAGAGGGTGCACGGTTTGAGGCTGTCGGAGGACAGGTGCCGAGCTGGAAGTGCCTGCTAGAACCTAGTGACCACCGTTACAAGTTAGGCAAGGCCTAGCCCTCAATGTGTTGAGTCCACCCAGCCTCTTGTCTCACAGCAGTCGATCTGTCCAGCAACCACATTGCCACATCACTGTCTTACTTGACAGACGTGCTCTCCAAGCTCCTCCATGCTCAGCAGGCTCAGAGCAGTAAACCCAGTCCCTCTCAAACCATGATCTAGTCTATGCACCATCTGAGGAGCTAGCCCTTGAGATGGTGTTCAGTCGCCTGCAGAACCATGGCCTCAAACTTGCTCCAAAGAAATGTCACCTTTTGAGTTCCTGGGCCATATAACCACTGGGAATGGTGTGTCTACAGATCCATAAATGGTTGAGGTCATAGCAAATCATACAGAGAAGGACCTCATGATGGAGGATAGATGTACTCCCTCTCCTCGGAAACTGTGATCAGTGCTGGGCATGTTCAACTACTGCAACCACTTTATTGAAGGCGTCTCTACCCGATACAAGCTGACACCTGAGCCCAAGTCCAAGCCTCGTTCCCAGTGCCCAGAATTATTCATTCTGTCAGTTGATGCTTCCACCTATGGTCTAGGTGCATGTCTGAGCCAAGTAGCAGAGGCTGAGCAGAAAGCGAGACCTGTAGCCTTTGCCAGCAATTCCCTGAACCAAGCCCAGTCCAGATATCCTGCGCACCGCTTTGAGTTAATTGACTTTGAAGTGGGCTGTCTGCCACAAATGCAGTCATTGGTTGAAAGGAAAGCCATTCACGGAGTGGGCTGATAATAACCCTCACCTACATCCTCACTAAGCCTAAACTGGACTCTAGTGAGCAGTGGTGGGTGTCCAAATGGCCCCTTTTGACTTTGATATCAGATATGTCCCAGAATGTCATCCCTGATCACTTCAGCAGAATCCCTTTCATTAAGGGCTGTGTCACCAGGCAAATGATCCAAAAGCCCTACCAGCCACGTGTTAATGATGCGAAGGAGGTTCAGCTCGATGGTGTCCAGGATGCATTCCACCTGACTGTGAACACTCTGGTCCTGTCCTCAGACCATAAAACACCAAGGGGAAAAACCTGGTAATGTCACCACCAACAGTGTTGCAGTCCTCCATTCTGCTCATTGTAAATGGGAGCCCTGGTCACAAGACAGAGTGGCTACTATAGAGGCAGTGGGCAATATCTACTCCTTGCATTTTCAGAGAACACTCCCAGCCCTCTTGCATGTAGAACTCCAATGGAAGCAGGAAAAAAAACACAACCATATGCAGAGATGTAGGCTACTTTGTTCAGCGAAAGCGGTGCCTGTCCAGGCATGAGAGGAGCCATGAAAGCACTCAAGGTAGCCATAGACCTGTCCTCAGGCCATAAGGTCCACCAGCTTGTTGTCCCACCACACCTGAGACCAGTAGTGCTCAAGGACACCCATGAAGATGCAGGGCATTAAGGCCAGACCCTTCAGTTGGCACAGCGGTTTTACTGGATTGGCCAAAAACAGGGAACAGCACGGCACAGGACAAGAAGGCCCTACAGAGAGTGGTGCTCTCAGCCGAGCGTACCACGGGTATTGCACTACCAACCCTGCAGGTCCTATACAACAAGAGGTGCAAATCCAGAGCCTGCAGGATAATGAAAGACCCTCACTACCCCAACAACAGCCTGTTCATGCTGCTGCGGTCAGGCAAACGCCTGCGAACACCAGTAACTAGGACAGAAAGACTTCGGCTCAGCTTCTTCCCCCAGGCCATCAGAGCCTTGAACACTGAACTCTCCACGCACAAACACACATGAGCACACACACAACACACACACTGTACATGCTCACACACTAGCAGCCACTTTAACATGAGCACACTCATGCTGCACACGCTCACACTTATGGTCACTTTACAGAAGGAAAGGTCACTTTAAGAATAGTATAGTATAGCTTGAGATTGTAAAATATAGCATTGTATAGCAGTGTACATAAAGACCCAGTGCCTCATCCGTAGCTAACAGTGTATTGCACTACCACAGGACCTAGCATGTCCTACCATGCTCTGTAAATAACTCATGTACAGATACCGATATGCCCTACTTTGTTACTTGTTATTGCACAATGTCGTTCTATTGGAGTCTTATTATATATTACTATTGTAATTATGCACATCGTTGCGGGCAAGACCCCCCGCATTTCATTGTATACTTGTATGCCGTGACAAATAAAACTCTTGTATCTTGTATCTGTATCTATGACAAGGTTTACATGGTGTGTCGTGAGCGAATCCCCAAACCCGAAGCCAGAGTCTTTCCTGAGTCCATTCAAACTCATGCTTCACTTGAGTTGGTGTGCATATAGTTGAGTACTTGAACAACAGCTCTGTGGGTGTCCTTGTGGTTACAGATCATTTCACATGCCTTGCTCATGCAGTCCCCTGTGTGAACCAAACAGTGAAACAGGTGGCCAAGCGGTTGTGCATATGGCTTCCCAGAGAAGATCCTTTCTGACTGTGGCTCCAACTTCTGAGTCTCAGCTCATCCTCCTTGACATAGCCCACATTCACAAATCCTGCACCACAGCTTGGCATCCCACTGGAAACGGAAACGTGTAGAGTTTCAACCGCACCCTTTTCATTTTCATTCATTAGTTTATTTGGAAGGGACAACATGTATTAATGGACAATACATATCATGCATTGTAAATACACAGGATTTAGCAAGGGATGCTAATTTTCATCCTCAGTCCCCAAACATAAAACAAATCAAATACAAAAACAGAGCAATATAAAAACATGTTAAACAAAAGAACAATAATTTACAAAAATATGGCTACAAAGGAGGACCAAAAGGACCAAGACCATAAAGGTCCTATATGGTCACATGCTTGGTGTTCTAGAAACTTTTTTTTTTACTTTGAGTTTATAAGTAGTAAAGGTTAGACATTCTCGAATGGTCGTAGGTAAACTTTTCCACAACATACTTCCCTGCACTGACAAGACAATCTGACAGAAAGTGGTGCGTTGGCGCTGCACCTCGCAACCTGGTTGAACTAAAAATTCAAAGAAACAGACTAAGAAATGACATAAACACCATGATCAAAACCGCAAAAAATTATTTCATCAATGACAAAACTGAGGAAAACAAAAACAAACCATGTGAACTTTGGAAATTACTCAATAATCAACTAGGCTGCAGTAAAAAATTTAAAACCAGATTCTCAAACATAAACATAAAGACGGACAACACGCTCATCACAGACAAGCTGGATGTAGCCAATTACTTAAACATTTTCTTCACAAACATAGCCACAACACTGGTAAACAAACTACCCTCCCACTCAGGGCATTATGGGGTAGAACACATAGTAGCATACTACAAAAACCTAGGGGTCCGCAAAGACGACTTCAAACGTAAGGTTATCCTATAACCCTAGTTATATGAGTATAGCGAGCGCTCTGCTCTATTGGAACTATCCCTTTATCCACTCTAATAATGAATAACTTTCTCCACATGCACACACCTATTTACCTCCGCCTGGCCACACCCACATCCGCTCCTATATAAGCGGGGTCATGGCCACACAATCAGCTCCTTCCCAAGTCTTTCACCACCGAAGGCAAAGACCACGGGGTCCTCAGTGAGTCAGAGCAGAGTGCTCGCTATACTCATATAACTAGGGTTATAGGATAACCTTACGTTATATATCGTATAGCTTTACGCTCTGCTCTATTGGAACA
Organism: Notolepis coatsorum; assembly: GCF_963971535.1. NCBI lineage: Eukaryota > Metazoa > Chordata > Actinopteri > Aulopiformes > Paralepididae > Notolepis > Notolepis coatsorum. The sequence goes on from NC_140182.1 coordinate 50,471,990, forward strand.
CAGGAGCTGAGCAGAGCGAAAAGCTCGACAGATGTACCCGCTGAGGCCCCCTACAACCATCAGAACCGGGGAGGACCCGAGCCCCCCGGTCCCCCCTAGTGGAGGACGGGAGGGAATCGGATCCGACTGTGCGAAGAGGGTTTAGCACCTCAAACGCACAGGGTGAGCAGACCGTGGGACTTACCTTCATTCAGAAGGACCCGCGACCACTCAGGCGCGCATCCCACATGCCACCAGGGAACGGACGGGAAGCAAAACACCTAGGACCCCCTGAAAAAAGGGGCCTGGTGAGGCCAACGAGGACGTAGCATCGGGACCCCACCAGACGGTCACTGGTGACACCACCCCCCACATCGCCAGCATATCGGACAGGGCCCAAATCAAGAGCAGGCCCTTCCCCCCTTGGCACGCCACTCTGAAGCACTCTACAAGAGGCTACCCCCCCACAACACTGCGGGGCCAATCGGCGTGCCGGGGAGACAACCCCCAAGGAGGTTGATCCCTCAATCCAGGCAACAGGCCCCAAGAGCAGAACTCGACCTGTGCCTGGAGCACTGCGGACTAGACAGGCGCCTAAAGGGTCTACTGTGAGAACAGTATCCCGGCGGAAGGGGTGTTTGGTATGCTGTGCACTATGTCATAACCTCCACAAACCCGACCCCCCAATCCAGCGGGGTCGAGGTTCAAAGAAGAGGCTGACACAATTGGCAGACGTCATGAAAGATGCAGGGGCACACTCTCGGGCAGATGGGGTCAAGCCCGGCCTCAACCTGAGAGTCGACTCTGTTACCAACACACCGGGGAACCAACCACCCCTCTATGTTTAGTTTAACAGGAGGCGGTTGTTCCCTTAACCCAGGGGTTCCCAAACTTTTCAGGCCAGGGCCCAGAAAATAAGGCGTCAGAGAGCCGCGGCCCAATGGACATCGTCAGGCTTTTTTTTTTTTTTTTTTTGCCATGTGACCGATTTTTTAAGCCAAATATCACTTCAATCCTATTAAGTTAGTTCAAGTTAGTTATTCATTTATATGTGCTATTTATGAGAGGGCTAACTTGTTGCAAAATAATAATGATAATAATAATAGCCTCATTAAAATACTATTGTTGCTTCGGTTGTTTTCAGCGTTTTATGTGCATAATCTGTTATTTAGTTTGAAATGTTCGTTGAAATAAGTAGATTTTTCGTTTTTGTTTATTTATTAAGTTAATATAAAACCATATAGTCACATTTTAGAATACAATAGAATAGAATTTTAGAATACAACTAGAAACACTGTCCTGGCCTGCTTCTAAGTTCAGTGGCCTGACAAAAAAAAAAAAAAAAAAAAAAAAAAAAATTATTTATTTTTTATTTTTTTAAATCATCTCGCGGCCCACCCGTGGCTGCTCGCGGCCCACCTTTGGGTCGCGACCCCGACTTTGGGAACCACTGCCTTAACCCACCAAGAAAACTCAGAAACATAACTGCACGTATACACAGGCTATACAAGCAGTACAAGTGTTTCAGTTATATGACGTATGGCTATCGCGTCCCGCTCTTAGCCTTATGAGATATCCCTTATCTCCTAGTACCTAATGTACTCCAATACGAACAACTTTAATGCACCCCACCTGATCGGGCCCCGCCCCTATGGAGGCGTAGCCTATATAACCATAGTTATGGTCACCAACACACTCTTCCTCTATTTTCGTTCCATCATAACGGCTGCGTGCACCGTATGTAACTAGTAGGATGAAAAGATCAGAGAAGATTCATAATGTTGGAAGCTTACCGGAGGTTGCTGGCCCCTGGCATCTTCGAAGCATGTTTTCAGCGACACAACGGGCCTATGTTGATGTTCCTCGTCTGATGGCAGCAGACCAAGGTTCAGCTGTGCAAGATTGGCTGTCTGGCCAGCTTGTACCCAGGTAGGCCCTGTGTCTTCAGGCATGGGTATTAGTGTTAGTAATGCTGGTTTGTTTTGTTACACAACCATGTTGTGTGTTGGCACCGGGGGCAGGATGGTTTGGTGAACGTTTCACTGCAGTGAACGGTTTCCAAACGGTCTTGGACGTGCTGTTAAACATCTAATGCTATGCTACATGCTATCGCTAATGCTACATGCTACCACTACTGCTACATGCTAACTGCTACGCTGTTCTAATGTCTCCGCCGTGAGATGTTGTCACTTCTCCCTCATCTTGCCCAGTTCATCAATGAAGGTCAGTCGGTAGCTGTTGTGTTTTTTTTTTGCTGAGTCCTATTACCTTTTTTACGGGTAAATGGGTTGACAACAGGGTAGGCCGTGGCTAGGTAGCCTAGCCAGATACGTTACCTTTGTGTTCCGGCGGGGTCTGTGGAACGGTGTCCCCATGGGGCCGATGCGTGAGCTCGGCGGTGTAGCAGTAGAGCTATACTACTGCAGGATGGGACTTAACGGCGGGTTATGGCTCAGCTGGCTAGTTCCTATCCACATTGGTGTCGGGTAGTGGGGCTATGGGTCCAGCCGACATGGTAAACATGTTGCGTGTCTGTGCGCAGGCGGTTGTTGATCTGGGTCCCACATCGCCTCACGCTAGGATGTAGTAGTGTAGGGGCAGGGCCGCCTGGGAGAAATGTGAGGCCCTGTGCGAGATTTAAACGCGAGGCCCCCCACCCCCTGAGGCAGCCCTGTGTAGGGGGCTACTGTTTCGTTCTGTCACTCTGCTATGAGAAGGTCTGTCTTTGCTACAGCTTTCTCTCCTCTCAACCATTTATGCTGACGGTCAATCGGTGTCTACTGGGGGAGTAGTGCGGGGGGGGGCTTTGTTTACCTTTTTTGGTAAATGGGCTAAGCTAGGGCTGGTGTGCTGTTGTGAATATTTTGAATGAAGGCGGGACTAGTTCGCTCTGGTCCGCCTCCCCATAACGTTGTGTATATGGGTTTGCTCATTCTACAGTATTTTGTGGGTTAGTTCTTTTATTCATTTAACCCTTTCATGGTGCACACCACAGTGGAGGTTGCTGTTTGCTGGTGCTCCGTGTTAACATCAGTTCTTTGTTTTTGACATATTGAAACAGTGCCCCGCCCGGCCGACGCCATGGGTGGGTCGGCCTGGCGAGTGGCTGGTGGGCTGCTAAAGCCTGTACCGCCACGGTATGGAATTGGCAGCGATTAGGACTGTGTTCGAATTGCTGTTTTTTTCTATTAAAAAAATTGTGTCTGGTGGCGGGGCCTTGAGGGCCAGCCGACGTCGACACATCGCGCGAGGTTGTTGACGTTATTAGCTTTGACCCAGCCGCAAGCTATAACCGCTCAGGGTTCCCCTCTCCGCAGGGGATTTTGGTCTTCTGCTGGAGCGCGGGCGGTATTGTCCTTGGCCCCACACCGCCTCACACCGCGCAGCCAGAAGAAGAGAGAGCACGGCCTCGTCAGCGGCGAAGACGAGGCCCTCGACAGGCGGCCATGTTTTCCCCCGCCGGAGGTATCCTGGGCGTTGATTCGACAGGTGTCCACAAGGCCGACAGCCTTGGTGGCCGAGGGATCGGCCATGTAGGATGGGTTCGGCTTGAACAAACAAGCCGTCACCGTCCTGCCGCGAGCAGCCCGCTCTCCGATCACTCCCTTCCCCAACACCAGCGGAAAAAGTGGGCTCTGATTGTTTCCTTTGGCTGCGGGCCGCGTGCCTTCGTTGAAGCGCGGGCGGCCCCACTTTCGCTTCTCATGGGGACAGGGGCTGACACCCAGTTGATGGCTGAGCCTGGGTCTGTCCGTGAGAATGTTGTGCTGTCAAGCGGCTCCCACACCATAAGCTGTGTTGGTTGAGCCTGGTGTTACGTCTGTCAACTTAAGTGTTGTCAGCAGGGGGGCTCGAAACCTTTTGAGGCACACAGTGCAGGCTTCCCCGGCCTCGCCTTCGCCAGGCCAGGTATCATGTTGGTGCCTCCCACTCCTGAAATATTGGCAGTGGTCTCGCAGGCACGCGTGATTTGGGGTGGTAGTAATATCACTGCAGGGCTACGGTGTGTAGGAACCCATGGGGTCCTTACACCTTGCATGTCCGGCTGCAGAACAACTCCTCAGCATGTTCTGGAGGGGTGTTCAGTGGGGGGGCTTTTTTCACCTAGGAAGCCCCCCGTATCAAACCGGCCCTTTCTGTCGGGGTCCCCCCTTGGGTGCGATTGCCTCGTGGGTGGTGTCAGGGTCAGATGTCCCGACACGGAACGCTCTGCTCGCACGGTTCCAGGGTTGGCGGGGGGACCGGGCCAACTATCTACAGTTCCTGGCGGACCTGCGCCACATGGCGGCGGGTGCGTTGGGAGTGTCATCACATATGACTACGGCAGTACCATATGTCGAGGTGGATGGAGAGAACGCTGAGGCGGGGACTTGTGTTTACACAACCCCACCCGTTTTCAGGTTTGGTACAGACCCTATTGTCAGGGTCTCCAGCAGTGACAGCTCTGGTCAACAAGATCCAATCTCTGTGGACGAAGCAAGCCATCGTCGTGGCGTTCTCCTCCCGGTGTTCTCTGCCTGAGAAATCGGGAGGGGGGGGTGTCAGTCCCAGGCTGGACCTGTTCCACGGGAAGGTTCAGCATTTTTTGGATCGTCTCCTGCCTGTTGAACACTGTCAGGTGGGGGTCTAGTTCTCCTCCATAGACCTGTAGGATGCGTATGCGCATCTCCGATCTTTCATCCTAGGGCTTACCTACGCTTCCTTTGCAAGGTTAGCGTATGAGTACCAGAGGCTGCCGTTCGGTTTTCTCTGGCTCCCCGCATCTTCACCAAGTGCGTGGAGGCCGCACTGGGGCCTCTGCGTCGTCAGGGGTTACGGAGTGTTCTGCCCTGACGACGTTCTGGTCCTTCGCGGTCAAGGTGGATCGTCAGGTCTCGTACCAGGCAGGTCTCTACCAGCCTGGGGTTGCTGTAGACTGGATGTAGAGTACTCCTCTTCCCAGTCAACGGTTGGAGGGCTATGGGCATCCCTCTCAGAGCGTGTTGTCAACACGCTCGGGAGGTTCCGTCCTAGGACGGTTACAGCGCTGTCTCACGTCGCGTTTTCACCGACGCCTCCCTCGCTGGTGACGCGTCGGGCCAACGCAGTAGGGGGCAGCTGGCAAACCATGCTGCCCGGTCTGCGCTACGTTCAATGTGTTGGTGTTGGAAGCGGTCCTTCTGGTCCACAAATGGTGTTGATCAGGACGGACGATACGACGTCAGTGGCGTGTATCGACAGACAGGGAGGAGTACGCTCCCCCTGCCTGCACCAGGCGGCGGGCGGCTGGCTATGGGCGTCCTGCATCTGCGCGGCCTGAGGGCTCCCCACATCCCCGGCAGGGAGAATGTGGGTGCAGGTGTACTGTCGCGGGCGGTCCTCATCCTGACGGGTGGGGATTACGTCTGGACATAGCCAGGCAGGTCTGGGACCGATGCCATGCCGCCTGGGATTCTTCCCCATACATCTGTTAGGTCAGTTGTTGGGACGGGTACATTGAGGGGCGCAGGTTCTTGATCCTGATGGTGTTACCATCCGGAATGCGCATGCTCCCTCCACTGTCGCGCTTGCGCGGGCAGATGACGTATGTTCCAAGTGTGGTGTAAGGCGGGGGGCCGGGACTCAGTCTCCTGCCCCCTGGATGCTGTCCTTAGTTACCTCCAGTCTCTCCTTGATAGACTGTCGGCTTCGACGGTGAGGGTATATGCAGCAGCTATATCCTCCTATCATGAGGGGTTTGAGGGGATGTCTTGTTCAGCCACCCTCTTGTGAAGCGTTTCCTGCTTGGCGCTCGACGCGTTAAGCCGGTGCAACGCTCCTGGGCTCCGACTTGGGATCTTCAACTGGTCCTCGGTCGGTTGTCCTTGGCCCCGTTTGAGCCGCTCGAGCAGGCGCCGTTGGAACAGCTGTCGTTCAAGACCGCGTTCTTGCTGGCCGTCGCCTCCGCTGACGCGTGGGTGTGCTTTGTGCTCTCTCGGTACGACCAGAGTGCCTGTCTTTCGTTCCGATTGCGGTGCCACTCTGCGGCCTAATCCTGCCTTCGTGCCTGTAAATATCCGGAGTTCTTCCGCTCCAGGGATATTGTGGTTCAGGCGTTTCATCCGCCTCCTCACAGTGGTGAGTTAGATGCAGGCCTTCACCTGTCATGTCCGGTCCGTGCTTTGGGAATTGCCTCAGCCGTACTCAGGACCTCGGGGTCACCGTTCAGCTTTTTTTTTTGTCTGTCACGGTGGTTCTCATGCCGGTAAGGCACTATCGAACAGCGCCTGTCCCATTGGTTGTGCGAGGGCATTGCCCTCTGCTACACGTTGGCTGGGCAGGATCCCCCTGGGGGCGTCAGGGCGCACTCCACTCGTGGAGTGGCTGCCTCTGCCGCTCTCCTGGGTGGGGCCTCGGTGGAGGACATCTGTGCTGCAGCTTCATGGTCCTCCCCGGGCCCCTTTGTAAGGTTTTACCTCATGGACATGACCGGGGGTTCTGTCTCCCAGGCGGTTCTGGGGTCTGTGGCCTTTCCTGCTTCCCGTCCTTTGGTAGGGTAGCAGGAGTGTGTGGGTATTGGCCACGGTGTGTTGAGTCACACGTGGTTCCGCCTGTGCGGTGTGTTCAAGGGGTTCTAGTTCCCTCTTGTTCGCATTCAGGTGGAGTTGACTGCGCCCCCCCTTCATTAGGAAGGATGGGGTGACAGGGCTCCCCGCACCCCTTGATGTGGGCTTACGGGTCCTCAGGGGCTACATCTGTCGGGTCTCGCGTCCGCTCTAACCCATATCTCATAAGGCTAAGAGCGGGACGCGATAGCCATACGCCATATAACGATAGGTTATGTATATAACCTAGTTATATTAGTATTGGCTGAACGTCCCGCTCTACGCGGCCCTGAGTTCCCTTTTGAGGGATCTTTTGCTGGAACGAGATTTGGCGAGGAAGAGTGTGTTGGTGACCATAGCTATGGTTATATAGGCTACGCCTCCATAGGGGCGGGGCCCGATCAGGTGGGGTGCATTAAAGTTGTTCGTATTGGAGTACATTAGGTACTAGGAGATAAGGGATATCTCATAAGGCTAAGAGCGGGACGCTCAGCCAATACTAATATAACTAGGTTATATACATAACCTATCGTTTTCAAAGGGTTAACCCAGGCCAACAGGTCGACAAAAACAAGTTTGAACCTGGGCCTGGCGGACCGGGACCTACACAGGGATGCCTAGAGGGGTTGACAGGAACCTTCTCGACAGCCCCCTCCCATCCCCGCCCAGCAGGGGGAGGGAGGGGTGAAATAAATGGAGAAGGATGGACTCTACTGGCCAGGCGGCTGATTCGGTTTAAATGGAAGTCTGCTGCTCCCCCCTCTCACCTTCACTGGATTAGAGACATACTATACTTTATCAAATTATAAAAGATGTACTCTGAGAGGTTCTTCATCCATCTTCAAGAAAACGTGGGGTTCATTCCTTGTGCTTGTGGATGATGTACAGTTCCATACTATTCCAGAATAGCAATTCTCGTGCTGCTTGCTTGCATTCATCTGTGTGAAGTTGTGAACGATAATACAGTGTGATCTATTTGATATATATACATTGGAGAAGCTTGTTTGGGTACTTGAATATGTGTTATATGATATACTATTTTTATATATGTGTATGTATATATATACTTTTGAGATAACTGTGTTGTGCGACCAAGTCAGTGTTTGTTTGTCTTCTTGTTTACTTTTTATTTTTCTCAGTTTAATGTTGTTATCTGTTCTATGTGGACAATGACAATACAATAATGCACATACTTTGACTTGTATGTCCTCAAAAAATGATAATAAACAAAAAAGTGAAAAAATGTATAAATAAGATGAGAGAATTAAAATAAATATATAGTTGTAACGACACAGTGACCAAATACGTCCACATTTTTATAGGATTCTATCACATTTTCATAACAATAGCTAATATAACTTACCCTGCGCCGTTTTCATTGGGGTTTCTTACAAATTAACAATGTTTTATTTGTCCTTTATATGCGGATAACATTCAAATCTTAAATTGTACCATTATGTTCCCCTTTAGACAACAAACATAATGCTAATGATGCACTTTTGTTAAGATAATTGGGTGACCATTCTCGATAACTGTACTCAGGTCCCATTAATAGTTTAACGCTGTTCAGATCACGTTTTCCTAATCTGGTGCTGACCAGTGACCTGTGACCTGTGCTAAAGGTCTTGGGAATTGTATTCATGTTGTAGTCATAACATTTTCACCTTTTAATTTTAAACCAATGCTGCCATCTACTGACAACAGAAAGTGTTGTGTATCGTCAACTTGAGAGGCTACCCGCACTTCCGTAAACACCATCGCCCAAAACACATTCTAGAGATTCCCACTTTTTACTGGTACATAGGTTCATATCTAATAGTCTTTAGATGACTAAATATAGATGAATACTCATGAGATTTGATATATATATTCTAAAATAAGTATAATTTCACTTCATCTACCTGTCGACATGAAATTCCCAAACGCTGACGGAAAAAAAGCCTGGATGTCGCGCAAAATGGGGCGTCACCGAATTTGGTCCCAGACAATAAGAGTGACTGAGATTGGTCTACGTTCCGTTATGTGTTGCTTGGATTTAGATTAGATTACATTAGATTCAAATGTATTGTCATTATACAGCACAAGTATAGTACAACAAAAAGAAGTTGGCATCTAACCAGAGTGCAAATACAGTAAAGTGCAATAGTAATATACAATGTACAGGTGATTAAACTGGAGCCCTACTGAGTAATAATGCTAGTCAGGTGTATGTACAGTGTTATAGTATTATTATGTACAGTGATACAGGTATAAAGACACTGGTCGTAAGTCATACTGGCCAGCGGTATTACTAGCAAGAGTAATTAAGTGATATATACGGATATAGTATATACAAGTATGTAAAAAGGATTGTAGAATGCCTGCAGGATTGTTGGTCGGACCTGAAGCTTCCTCATGTTCCTGAGGAAGAACAGTGCCAACGCTGTTGGCACTTAGAGTGAATATTATTTGGCCTCATTCACAAAGCGATATAAGAACAGATTTCCTCTTATTTTGTTCTTAACTATAATTTTTTCTTATTTTGTTCTTACATGGGATTCAGCAATGTTTTCTTATTTTTGACAGAAGGAGGGGAGATGCAGACTCTACAAAAATTGAAAGAAAGATACGGACTAGAGAATAGGGACCACTTTGTTATGGTTTGAAACCGACCCCAACAGCACGGCACAGACAGGTAGTTCAGAGTTAGCCAAAAACTAGGGCGTATTTATTTACAAAATAGGAATGAGCGAAAAACAACAAAAGCACAAGGGGAGAAATGTTCTTGGCAGAGTTGTCTGCGGCTCTGCAGCTCGTCTTCTGAGCAGAGATGGCACTGTGGCGTTGCGCCTCTGCCTCTGCTGCTCTGCAGCTACTTGTCGATCAAGGCGCAGTTGCGCAAAGCGGTCTACGAGGCAGAGATCCAAAGGATGGCAGAGCAAGAAACAGCGGCGACTTCCAACAGACGTCCTGGAGAGAAAAAGACGAGGTACAACACGGGGGGAACAAGCAGCAGCCAGTGGAAATCCAAAACGACCCGACAATGAACGTTAGGAAACCCAGAGTATATGAAGGGCTCCAGCGAGCTGATTAGAACTCACTTCAGGTGCGCGATGGTAATTGGTACCTTGAAGCGTGCGGCAACGGACCAATCCTCACACACTTTAGATATTTACAGATTAGGGACTACTATAACAAGGAAATAAAGCAAGATAGAGACAAAGAACAGAATGGGGTAATTAAGATAATGGTAAAGTCATACGAAGGACGGAAGGGGAGGGTGATATCAGCACTATATCAGGCAATAATGGACAGTAAGGGAAATACAACATTGTATGTAAAAGAAAAGTGGGAAAGAGAGTTGGAAATAGAGATAACAGAGGAGGAATGGTATGACACATGTAAGACACAACAAACAACCACAGGATCAAGGATATGGAGGGAGTTTGGGTGGAAAAATATAATTAGATACTTTATAACACCAGAAATACAGGGCAATTACACACCAGCAAAGAAAACATGTTGGAGGGAGTGTGGACAGGAAGGGGCGAACCATACACACATATTCTGGGGATGTCAGAAGATAAGACACTACTGGGAAGAGATAGGAGGGATAATAAATGAAATAATAGGATACGAAATACCCCAGGGAGGCCAAGTGTTGTATTTGGGGAATCTGTCACAGGAAGGAATCCAAGGGGAAGACAAATATTCGATTAAGATATTGATAGTGGCAGCCAAGAAAGCTTTAACTAAACTGTGGTACAAGGTAGAAGTGCCGACAAAGGATCAATGGATAGAGTTGGTAGAGGGGATACAGGAAATGGAGAGAATCACACATCTGCTGAGGCTGCAAGAAGAAAAGTTTGAATGGAAATGGGGAAAATGGGAAGAATACAGGAGGGGAAGTAACGACATCACAGAGGTTTGAAAAGGATACAAGGAAATGAATAAAAATGTAAATAAATAATGCAAATGTAGAATGGACCGAAGGACCCATGTCACACTTTTTCTTTACTCATTTTTTGTCTATTTGTTTTAATTTATGTACTGTGTATTGTCTATGAATGTTGTCTATGTATGTTGTTGAAAAAATGAAAATAAAAATGTAAGTTTAAAAAAAATAAAACTCTTACCCAGATGAGATTTTTTTTAAAACCTATCATTGGTCAATTGCCCCCAAATACGAATAAAAAAAACCAGAACGTTTCAATAATTATTATTATAATATTTGTTTTACCAAATAGTTATTTAAAATAAAAAATTATATACAACAACAAACACCACATTGACATCAACAATAATAATAATAATGACAAGACAATAAAAATAATAAATACAGACTTAAAACTTAACACTTTGAGTGACAACGACGAGAAATCTCGTTGTTCGCCGCCATGCGTTGAGTGCCAACGACGAGAAATCTCGTTATTTAATCATTATTGCTTTTATTAGCGATATCCATTCATTTTTAAATCCAGCCTCACGTTATCATTGGGACTGTCTATGAGCTCGAACAGGGAAAATACCGCCCCCTATCGTCTCCCGGATGGTAATGCACCCATTGGATTGGACTCAATGGAAATGCATTGAATCCGCATGTAACCCGAGATGATTGCATTCATTGTGGACCCTCAGAGCAGCGTGGAATATGTGTTTCGACTACATAACGTTCGATCAATAAACGTTATCGATATTTGGAATGGCGATCAGGAATTGGAATAATCTTTTTGCAGAACATCTGAGGTAAGGAATCTATTTTACCAGTTTTGGGGTAATCAGATGTATTTTTCACATATATCTCAATGTGTCCCCTATGTGTGTATGTGCGTGTATGACGTTAGCGCTGACCAGGTCATAGATAATCGATTTTTCAGCCCACTTCTCTAGCGTGCATAAGTACACATATACTATCGATAATCTAGCGTTTATTTGAAAACTATTCATAAATGAGCCGGAAAATGACAACGTGTTGTGTGTATTCCAGTAAAGAGCTATTATCACGGAATCTTTTTTTCCCCCTAGAAATTTCCAAAAACATCAGTTTTTAAAAACGGTATAAAACGGAAATGTACCGATGAAAAAACAATCCGTTTCATACATGTTGACTGCAAGCAAGTCATTGATAAGCGACCGGTGTATTAGACACATAGCCATAATATAGAACAACATGTAGCAGACACGTTTGGTCAAAGCTCCGCTCCCGTCAACGTTAATTTAGCTTCAAAACCTTGTTTGCACAACACTAATGAGTTTAAACCTCTTCGTATATATTAAATAAGACCTTCTACTAACTATATCAAAAGAAATAAAGATTCAACATGGGACCTAAGGAAAAGAAAGAGACTGGAAAGAAACACGGAGTAGACAGTACAACGGAGCAAGCTGTGACACGCTCATCGAGGGATACAGCAGCGGCCAGTACAACGGCACCGATGTTGACTTGCCCCGTTGGGGAGACAGTAGCTGATAATATAACGGGCCTGATGACGACTTGCCCCGAGAGGGAGACAGCAGACGACAATATAACGGTACCGGCGGGGACCAGCTCCGTGAAAGAGAAAGCAGTGGAAATTGAGAAGAAAATATCCGACAATCCGCCGTGACTCCCAACACTCCTACAACCTCAACTGATACAGGCAGGGAGGATACACCACCCAATTTCAGGTCTCTGACTAACCTGATAAAGGATCGGATGGACGACTTCAAATTACACATCGATGCTAAATTCGAAGAGGTTAAAATAGCGGCCGCAAATCAAACCGAGCGTATTACTGCAGTGGAAAACATTGTGCTCGAAATCACATTGAAAGTCGAGGAGAACAAGAAGACTGTTCACGATGGATTCATGGAGCTAGCGGCGGAGATACAACAGGTGGACAAAGCGCTTTGGAAGAAAATACAAGACATCGAAGAGGAAGCAATGGAGAGGCGGCTCGAGACCGAACGTCACTACCGTAGATATAATGTCCGTATTGTGGGATTGGATGAATCAGTCAATTGCACAGACGACACATTTCCAACAGTGTTAGCTGGAATTCTAGGTAAACAGATCCTCCCCACAGTGCCGTTAGTGGACCATTGTTATAGAATCGGTACACGGGACCCCAAAGGCAACAAGACGAGGGTTATCATTGCTACTCTGCGCAAAACAGAAATAAGAGACGCGATCATCAGAGAGGCACGCAATCAATGGGGGAGACTGAAATATAATGACAAACCAGTGTCTTTCTACGAGGATTTATGCAGGGAGGCCATTTCCCGACGTGCCCCTTACAAAGAGGTGCTGCAGAAACTCTACAGGAGAAAACTCAAACCCAGCCTTCGCTACCCAGCGTCTCTCTCCATCTTGGGGGAAGATGGTAAAAGATTCGGGTTACGCTCGCCTAAAGACGCAGAAGAATACATGAGGCAACATGATATCGGCCCCCGGGGGCCGGTCGCACCATAGGCCCGTCTCAGAAGACAAGCCTATTCATCTCTCTCTTTTTCTTACTTTTTATTATTTTTATTAGAATGACTTTGCCACGGCTCAACTACAAAAGCGACAGCAGACATGCCTGTAGGCAACACTGAGGCACAAAGTGTTTAATACGAAACGATAGGCACTATATTTATAGATTTCTGGTTTTTGGGCAGGCAATAATCCAACATTGACATTGGGAACACTCTGGAATATTCTGGATTCTTCTTTCGACCGTCAGGGACACACTGGAATATACTGGAAAACACTAGAAGGACATAACTCTTGGACAGGAAGAATATTCTGGAACATAACATCAGTGTTTACAAATTTACAAGGGTATTCTACAACTTTCTAGAATACACTGTACTCCTACAATGAAGGCCTGTAACAATAACATCCGGTATGTATGCATATGAACCAGATATGGAAGTTCAATAAGGTTTTAAAAAACATCATCCTCGTCTAAAGGTATAAGCATGACAAGGTTATTTTAATATTTAAGCAATTGCTCCACTGCTTTAGGGATTTGCATAATTTAGTTCTAAAAATCTCTTTTTTTTGTTGATTGTTGTTTATTGTTTATTGTTTAACTCTTTCAGTGCCACTCACGAGATTTCTCGGGTTTTTTTATAGGTGGTTGCATGCCACTCACGAGATTTCTCGGAATTATTATTATTATTATTTTTTTGCGATCTGAAAAATTATTGCATCACCCGAGCCTACCCGAGTATAGCCGAGCTGCGCCGGTGATCACTGTGGAGAAAAGCGCCCCCTGTCGTCTCCCAGATGACATAAGTGATTTTGGAATGGACTCAATGAAAATGAATGGGGAAAAAAATCCGGTACTCCACATTTTCCAGTTCACTGATCCAGCCGGGGTTACCACAGTTCATTCTGGAGCCTCAGATCCCCGCGGATCATGGAGATCTACTGTGTCACGTTGGATCCATACACGTATCGATTTTTTCGAATGGTGATCAGGAATTGGAATATACCAGTTGGATACCATCTGATAAGGTAAGGACTCTATGTTATCAGTGGTAGGATAATCGGAGTAAGTTTGATGAAGTTATAAGCTGTTTTGTGAAATGTCTTCTTTCGGTTTCACTGTAAAAGTCTGTGAGGAAATCAACGGAGCGATTATCAGTGCGCGGCCGTAATGTGCTTGCGTGCACGTATAATATTGATCATCTAGCATTTATTTGAAAACGATTCATAAAAAGGCCGACGAATATCAACGTTGTGGAATATTCCACTAAAAGACGATTTTCATAGAATGCTCCAGAATGAGCTGTTTTTTATATCAAAACGGGGGCTTTTCTAACTGCTCTGAAACGGAAACGACGCGATAAAAAAACAATCTGTCTTCACAGCACTGACTGGAAAATAGTCTTTGATAATGCGATGGGCAGATTAGACACATAGCCATAATTTAAAACATAGATTAGGCGATATTAACGTTAACATTGGCGCAGATGGTGGCATTCAAGCGGTAAAACGGAAAACCAGGCGTGGCACTGAAAGAGTTAAAAAGAATCCCCATTAGCTGTGACCTAAGTGGCGAGCTAGTCTTCCTGGGGTCCACATAGAAAGACAACACAAAACACAAAACATAACAACATAAGATACATATGACAATCACAATTAACAATGATAATCTAAAAACAGTAAAACATTGTAGACATCATTATCTAAAAACATTGTAACATTGTCTAAAAACAGTAAAACATTGTAGACATCATTATCAACATCAGAATATTTTGCTCACATATTTAAGTAGTGCATTCTCAGGTGGTATTTGAAAGACACTTTACTATTCAATTTACTTATGTTCAGTGGGCAGTTATTCCAATGATTGATGGCACGATAAACAACAGTCCTCTTTAAAGCATTTGATTTTGGACGTGGTAACATAATCTGTCCATCATCAGCTGACCTAGTAAAATAAGAATGAACCTGACTGCAACTGACAATTTGTTTGTATAAGAAAACAGGTTGAGACGAAAAGACAGTGTTCCTGAAAAATTTAACTGTGTTGAAAACCAGCCTATTCTCTACCGTTAACCATGAGAGTTGCCGGTGCATAGTGATGGTGTTTGTTCTCATGGAACAATGTAAAACTAACCTTGCAGCTCTGTTCTGGGCAGTTTTAAATTTCTTTAGTTGACCTTTGGATGCAGAGGACCATACTGGTGCACAATAATCTAGGTGACATAAAATTAAAGATTTCGCCACCTGTCCCACAATATATGTAGGGACATAAGAAAGACATTTCCTCACCATGGAGATACCACTCCCCATCTTCTTCACTATGGTATCAATGTGTTCTGCCCATGACAGCTGGCTATCAATTATTATGCCCAGTAATTTTACTTTATTTACCTGTTCTATGGGTTCATCAGACACGTTCAAACTCATTTTTGGTATTGATGACAATTTATGACTCGAACCCAAGATAATTGATTTGGTTTTTGAGATGTTTAGTACCAACTTATTCCGTTTTATCCAATCAAACACCATATTTAACTCAGCTGATAAAACATTGTCCAGTTCACTGACAGTTGAGTTTTATTTTATTTCTTATTTTTTTAGTTTCTTTTCTCTCTTTTCTTTTTCTCCTTTTTTTTTAAGGTTCCAACATATACAAGTTAGTAGAAGGTTCAAATAAATATACCAATGGAGGTATATTTTTCATTTTTCACACTATTTTTATTACATTAATGGGAAGGCGCTAGACCAAGAGTGACATTCTATTAAATTAGAATGAAAGTTTTAGATCCTATGGCAATTAGCATAGGAAGGTTAGGGTTAGAAGGCTCATTTTGGGCAATCCGGTGGTTTAAGGGAGGGAGTCATACTCGTAGGGTGTGTCTATGGAACACAGCCCTCTATGACTCTCTGAGGGAGGGGGATTTAGGGGATTATTATTTGTATATATGTATGTTATTAAGCTCGGCTCTCAACGGGACCTCAATAGTTGGATGTATATCCATTGTAGATTCGCACTCCAGAAGCATTACCAACAACTACACAACAACATGTATAGATTATGGCTAGTTTGAATATAATGATCTGGAATACTGGGGGAATAAATAATCAACACAAACGCAAAAGCGTGCTCACACTGATGAAAAACAAACAGGTTGACGTGGCTCTGCTAAGCGAAACGCACATTTTAGTGGAAGACAAAGCTACATTAGCGGACAACATATACCATAACATTAGTCACTCTTCCTTTGGAACGAGAACCCGTGGGGTTGCCATAGTCGTAAAACGGAAGTTGGATATTGAATTGAAGGGAGTATGGTCTGATGCAGATGGTCGGATAACTATAGCTAAGATTGTATACAAGAACAGGAAAATAGCGTTGGTAGCGGTATACGCCCCAAATTTGTACGAAGCTAATTTCTTCACTACACTTACCAGAACAATGTTAGACCTTCCTGAATACTCATTTATAATTGGTGCGGATTTTAATGCCATTTGGGATCCAGGGATGGATAAATCTTATCCCTCCTTTTCCAACAAACAGAAAAATTCATCTAATGCGTTAAAGGATTGGTCGAAGAACACAGGTGTAAATGATTTATGGCGATCACTCAACCCCACGACCCGGAAGTACTCTTGTCGATCTGCAAGACATAACACACTTTCCAGAATAGATTATGTTTTTGCATCCCCGAGACTATTTGATAACTATGATGTGGAAATGGTACCCAATGCATTATCAGATCACTGTTATTTACTCTTAAAAGGATCATTTGGTATACTGTCATCCCGAGCCCCAAGATGGCGATTTAACTCGATGCTGCTTAATAACAAGGAATTCATTTCACAACTCAAAGAAGCTCTCTCGGTATTCATACTGGAGAATGCGAATTCGGTGCAGGACCCCAGAATGTTATGGATGGTAAAGGGATTGATCAAGGATTTCACCGGGTGCTTTTCCTCCAAAATACGCAAGAATCGTTGCTCAAAACTGGCGGAACTGGAAACGCTTTACTCTACGTTATTTACTTCTTTACAATACAACGACTCGGTTCGACTGGAAACTCAAATCAATGTGCTAAAAAAAGAGATTAACGCCATTTATAAACAACAATCTGAAGTACAAATACGTAGCACAAGACAACAGCATTACTCTCAAGGTTCTAAACCAAGTCACCTACTAGCTATGCGATTAAGAGTCAACGCAAAATTTGCAGATATAACTACCATTAAAGCACAACAAGGACTTGTTACAGACCCTAAAAAAATAAATGCGACATTCAAAGAGTTCTACTCCAACTTGTATAAATCAGAAACGACCTTCGATCAAAACAAAATGGACACATATCTTAATCAAATTAACCTCCCCAAACTATCAGAGGATGACGCTAAACAGTTAGAAACACCCATCACACTAGATGAACTCAGGAAGGCCATATCCGAAATGCAAAGTGAAGGAAGAGACGGTATCCCACCAGAAATGTACCTCTCATGTTGGGACATAATTGGACCCCTATTACTTAATATGATTTTATACTCAGTCAAGGAGGGGAACTTCCATAAGAACGACAATATTGCACTCATAACAGTCCTCCTTAAAAAAGACAAAGACCCCACCGAGTGCGGTAGTTATAGACCCTTAAGCCTCCTCGGAACCGATATCAAACTGTACACTAAGGTATTAGCCATCAGACTTCAAAAACATATGACGTCTTTAGTTCATCCAGATCAGACTGGCTTCATAAGAGGCCGCTTGATCACGGATAACATAAGACGATTACTACACGTACTAGATGCCAGCAAGGACGACACCACACCTAAGGCGATGCTGTCCCTGGATGCGATGAAAGCATTTGATAGGTTGGAATGGTCGTATCTATGGGCAGTATTAGAAAGGATGGGGTTAGTAAAAGGATTCATTGATATGATTAAAGTATTATACAAAGACCCATCGGCCATGATTACAACAGGTATAATCACCTCCGAAATCTTTCCGGTATCACGCTCTTCTAGACAGGGTTGCCCTCTTAGTCCCGGACTATTCGATTTATCATTAGAGCCTTTAGCACAATATATAAGACAATCCCAATCCATAGAACCAATCGTAATCAAGGGCACACAACATAAAATTTGTTTATATGCGGACGACGTAATACTGTTCATGCAATACCCCAACACCGCAATGCCTCATCTTCTCAAGTTGATTGATGACTTTGGCGATCTATCAGGATTTAAGATAAATTGGCCAAAGTCGGCTTTTCTTCCACTTAACGCCCCTGAAAAAAAAATATACTCCTTCCAGAAGAAATACCAATGGTTAAACACTTTAGATGTTTGGGAGTTGAAGTATTCCCTACCATAAGCCAAACGGTGAAGCACAATTACATAAAAATCCAAAATAAAATCAAATACGACTTTGACAGGTAGTCAAAACTTAAAAACTCAGTACAGGCACGGGTATCAATAGTTAAGATGGATGTCCTACCTAGAATCAACTTCATCAGCTCAATGCTACCGTTACCCCTTCCAGATGGTTACTGGAAAAAATTACACTCTTCCACATACAGATTTATTTGGAATAACAAACCACCACGTATAAAAAGATCCACCGCACAGAGAAACAAAGCCGACGGAGGTATGGCATTTCCAGATTTTTCCACTATTTTAAGGCGTACACTTTAAGACCACTGACAACCTGGTTTGATCCCCAAGCATCAGTATCCTGGAGAAATTTAGAAGTAAATATAGTAGCACCACATAGACTGCAGGACATAGTATACACCAAATTATCAATTAAGCAATGCGAACTGAAATTTGGCCCCATTATTACTCATGCGATCCGGATATGGCGTGAAACACAAAAAAAATATTCTAACCCACATAAATGGCATAATCATACTCCCTTATTCAATAACAATGCACTCCTGATTGGAAAACGACCTATAAGATTCCCTAGATGGGAAAAGCAGGGCATACACACATTAGGAGATGTTTTCAACAAACAGGGTTTTTGTAGTTATGAGGAAATACACAAAAAATGTAATCTCACCAGTTCCACATATTATTTTTACGCACAGTTATTGTTATGTTTGAAGGCTCATGGTGTCCCATTAAGGATACCAATTGTACACCACAGATACCACAAATTCCTCTATGAAAGAGAGACATCGAGAGGTTTTGTATCAGATTTTTATCATCAGTTACTAACGTCCTCGTATGAAATCCTCCACCTAGACTCAGTCTGGAGGAGGGATATACCAGACCTGGAAATACATTTTGATTGGCAAGAAGCCTGGGCAAATGTTCGACTTGCGTCACGTAACCCGGACCATCAACAAATCAATCTTAACTATATTCATAGGACATACCTGACTCCTATAAGACTGAACAGAATGGGTCTTAAACAAGACTCCAGATGCACCTTATGTACAAATGGGGATGAGGGTACATTTATGCACATGTATTGGGACTGCCCACCAGTTAAGATATTCTGGAAAGAAGTGACCCAGCAATTATCAAATCTCTTAACTCTGAATATACCTGTACACCCCTCTGTATTACTGTTGAATGATGTTTTTGAGTTTGCAGTCCCTATACAGCTAAAGAGATTGGTTTTATCTGGTATCACAGCGGCTAAAAAGCTGATAGTATCACGATGGTTTCAACCGGAAAAAATGTGCCGAAAGGTCTGGATTCTTACATATCTCGATGTGATTTATCTAGAAATATCTACAGCAAGAATTTTGGGTCTCAGTGAATCCAAAATTACAATGTGGTTAGAAGTGGTGGAGAGAATAAAAGCTAGCATATGAATTGTAGTGCCTGGTTAGGAGCGAATGATAATGGATGGATTATCCAAGGGGGGGCTCGGGGGGGGGGGGGAGCGAGCAAGAGCATATGTGTATAGGGTATTAGATAGCAAGTATTAGGTGTATATCTTGTATAATACATTTATTTAAATGGTGATTGCATTGGATGTGCACTGTTAATTAATGCTTGTATATCTAATTTTATGTTGTTATGTTTATGTTTATGTGTTTGTTGAAATGAAATATCGGAAAATCAGACCCAAAAGGCTGGCATTCAAGCGATAAATCGTGCACCCCCTGCTGACACTCAATGTGTTAAGTACAAAATACAAAGAACCAAATACAAAATACAAAATATAAAATATAGAATATAGAATATAGAGTAGAACATTTAAAACACTATAACCAACACAAAGGACATTAGACACTAGACATTAGACATTTCACACTTCCTCCCCCAATCCCCCCCCCCCCCCCCGTGACCACCAGATCCCCCAGGACCAACACCCCGCCGCGTGAATACTTTCGACAACAAATGTTTGTTTCCGCGTTCGAGTTTTGCGCTCTGATTGGCCAGGTCATGTGACATGTGCGCCAATCGTGGGACAGCAAGTTCTGCGCCTATTTCTGGGTCTAACAGCCTGCAAACTACCTGGCGTTCTATCACCATGCTCTAAGACAAACTCTAACCATAACCAACTTCGAAAGAGCGCCTAAGCTTAACCGGTGTAGAAACTTGCGGTCCCACGATTGGCGCACATGTCACATGACCAGAAACGTGCGGGCCAATCAGAGACGCGGAAACAAACATTTGTTGTCGAAAGTATTCAGGCCACCCTGCCCCCACTCCACCGCTACATCGCGCTCTTGACCAATTCGGCCGCAGCAGTCCACAAATCAATACCTGCTTGACCCACCCCAACCATTCGAGCAGTCGATATCTCCAAATAAATAACGTCCAGCAGTCCAGCGATACGCTTTTTGGCTGCTGTAACGCCTGCCAGAATAATAATTTTCTGTTGTATGGATGTTGGTAATGAAGATATGTTGTTTAGAAGTAGTGTTGCTGCCGTGAGTGGAATCGAAATGTTACAGATGCCCGATAGTCTAGTTGCTATAGATTTCCAGAAATGGGCCACTGGTGGGCAATCCCAGACCATATGCATGTACGTGCCGGTGGCTCTTAGAGAGCATAAAGTGCACCGGGAGTCGGCCACCAGTCCCATAGCAAACAGTTTCCTAGGTGTGAGATACGTCCTATGTGTCATAATCACGGCGAGAGCCTTCCTCACCCCTCCTGCTTCCACACCCTTATATGGGCAGTATCCGACCGCAGCATTCCCACGCTGCCAGAGGGACATCAATCAGCGCAGCTGTGAGGGATCCCCTCATCAACAGCCCCTACATCAACCCACGGAACCTGTCGTCCCTTGTCGCAGTGTTATCCTAACAACCTAGGTACGACGACGCACACTAGCCTTGCTGCTCTTTTCCTATTTGCCTGCCTTGTCCTAACTTTTGTTCTCTGTGAGCAGAAGCATGTGCACGCACATGCACGGATGTGCACGCGCGTGCACACAGGAATGCGCTGCACTCGACTGATGCGCCAACTCGCTAAGGACCCACCTGGCTACTTTCCATAACAATAGCGCAGGTCGTCAGGTGTGTTCAAATACGTTCTCAGATACATTCACACAAAACTTGTCGTAGAGGCAATTAGGCATTGTCTTTAGTCTGTGCGTATGCGAGGGAACATTTATGCGCATGCGCAGGAGCGCACGTGCATGTGGCATCATTAAAACACAGTGCAACCAGCTTTGAAATCAGCAACACACCCCTGGCGGGAGGCTAATATAGCATTTGTCCAAATGTCGTCCCAGTCAAACTCAGGGTCTAACTCTGGGATGTCCCCTTGCCAGATTGTATCTAATGTTAATTTTGTATATGTGGATTTGATGAAACGTATATAAAAATCTGAGACAAACCCTCTTGTGGTTGTCCTGTCACCGATAAGCCCGACAAAAGGTTGTGGGTGCAACGCCTGAGCCCACGGTACACCGTGGGCCCTGAGCGCCGACCTTAGTTGAAGGTAAAGGAAGAATGATTCGCCAGGTATATCATAAAACTCTTTTAGGTCCTGAAACACGCGAAGATGTTAAAATCATATATATCTTCATGAACTCCCCTCTTCTCCCATTGAGGAATACCTGTTGCATACCCGGTGCATTTCTGCCTTGCACTATATAGTATTGTATTAGTACACTGCACAGTATTGTATATTATATGGTAACTCAGTTACGTCTATTCTGCATCGAACATTGTACATATGTCTACTGAACACTGTGACCTCATTTTTTTTTACTTCTAATTTACATGCTATACTATGTTATTTTATTTCATACTTATCTTGTCTTGCACAGTCTCTGGAGAAGCATTTTGTATAAAAGTATTCTGTACTTCTGTATGACAGCTATTAAAGAAACTTGAAACTTGAGAAACTTGAACTGTTAAGCTGTAGCCCTATTTTCAGAAATTCCGCCTAAAGGTACATGCCCAAGTAAATGGAAGATTGCTCCACTTCTACAAGGGCAATTTGCATGTTCCTGGGCCCTCATTTATCAACAATTCTTAGAAAGTGTTCTAAGCACAGCATTTAGAATGTGTGTACGCACAGAAATATTGGGATTTATCAACCGTGCGTACACAGGTCCTACGCTCCTCCGTGTTGATAAATACCTCTTTGTTCTACCGTCAATGCTCGTGCATGATTATCCATATATGGTAATGAAACACCCCCATGGGATGTGAAGTAATGGACTGACCCGAGCGAACTATGAGAAACTCCACGAGAGATTGTTCACTGAGGCGCTGTCTAACCAAGAAGACACAACCCGTGTTATGGGATAAATAAAAGGCTGTCGGACTTGTACATGGTGATGTCAGATATCAACGACTCCCTAAGACCATTGCTGCAATTCTGCCTGGACAGCTCAAAATACTAATAAAGACCGTTCGTTGACCACTGTTTGGCGTTGGTGTGTCATTATAACCATGCTGGAATATGAATGCCTTTATTAGTTGTGTTCGATTGGCTATAATATGATTTGTAGAGGCATCTATTTTGTTGTCTGTATTAGGTAGCCTATATGAATTACATATAATAGCAGCCATAGCCTACATTATGCAACAGTAACTTGCGCATATATAATAACACATGGCGGACTTCCGGTATGAGAGCAGACGGGTAACACACGTGCGGTGGAGCTCCTGGTCAAATGAGCGAAAAAACGGATAAATAGAGACCCGAAAAGTGAATAAAAACAAAAGATGCACACGAGAAGTAAGAAAGAGATAACGATTGTGAAGGAAAGAGAAATGGAGAACACACGAGAAGAGGATAATTTGAAGAAACAGAGCCCCCGAAGCGAAGCCGAGAAGGGACAGGCGGAAGAAGGGGGAGGTCCCGCTGAGGCAGACACGGGAATGCCAGGATGGGCCATGGTCATGCAGGCCGGGATATTGGAGACCATAACAGCGACGATAAAACTGAACACGGACACGATAAGGAACGATATTGGGAAGTTACGGGAGGAATTGAGGAAGGAACAGGAGGACTTCAGAGGTGAAATGAATACAGAACTCAAAAGGGTGGATGAGAAGATGGCGGAACAGGACAGAAACGTGACCGAGTTACAGACTAGAACGGCGCAAGCGGAGGAATGGAACACAGAGATACACGAGGTATTAACGTGTGCGATTCAAAAACAAGAACAGATGGAGACAAAGATATCGGACATGGAGGGGAGGTCACGGAGAAATAACATCAGAATATGGGGATTGAAAGAAGGAGTCGAAGGGGAATCGGTGACCCAATATGTGGAAAAGCTTATCACGGAACAACTGGAGGAGACGGGACTGGAAAAAATGGAGATACAGAGGGCCCACAGGGCGTTGGCTCCGAGACCGAAACCGGACAGACCTCCGAGGGCGGTGATTATTAACTTTCTGAGATTTGAGATTAAGGAATTGATACTCAGAACCGCGTGGACCGAAGAGAATTCTGAAAGAAAACGGAATGAAATTCCAATCACCCATGACCTCGCTAAGGATTCACTGGAAGGAAGGGACGGTGACGTACGCGACGGCGCGGGAGGCGGCGGAGGTGATGAGGCGATGGGGGATGCAGATGGCGGAGGACGGAGAAGGAAGGGGACAGGAGGGCCAGACGCTGAGCCTGCAGCAGAGATTGGAGAAAGCACGCAGATGGACCAGAGTAGGAGATCGAAACCCGGGAGAGGAGGGAGGAGAGAGGAAAGAGGAGAAGGCCGAGGTGAGACGTGACAGACCGAAGGCGGAGACGGACGAGGAGGCCAGAGACGGAGAAGGAGGGGAGAGGAGGCGGGAGGAGACGAACGGATGAGTACACATACAAGAGATTGAAAAAACTATCCAAATAGAGACAAAATATAGAAACTGAAATAACATATACGTAAACACACATTCCCAGGTAGAGGCAGGATATAGGAACGAACATAATGTATACATGGACACATAATACACATGCTGATGGAGGAAATAAATGGAAATATAATTAGGTATGATAGATGGAACACAGAACATATTGAAACAAATACATAGACACACGCTGCGAGTAACACAGTTGGAAGGGAATAAGGGGATAAATGGACATCACATAGAAAATAGAGGGGAGGAAAAGAAAGTAAAAAGGGGTACACAGAAGACACCACACACGGGTTTGGGAGGAAGGAGGGACATTGGAACATATGAGCCACATTGAGAGGGACCTAGGAAATGGGGGTCTTTGATCAGAATGAAGGACAGAGCGCTTTTGACCAGGAGCTCGACAGCAATAAAAACAGTAAGAAGGCTGGACAAATATGACGAGCGGTTGGGGGTAAAGGTTTCAAACCCCCAAGCCGTCAGGAGGAGGCCTCAAACTAGGAGAGCAATTACTCCTCACCCACCAGCAGGGGACAGGGGGGGACAAAGGGACCCCCCGAACGCCTTGGGAGCACTTTATGTAAAGTTTATGTTTTTTATTTATGTTAATCATTATATGTATTCGGTGAAGAGAGCGGAGGCTACAACCGGAGGGGGGAATGAATGTGACATGGGGGGGGACTGACAGACGAAAGAAGAAGAAAGATGACAATGGTTAAAGGTATAAAAATGATGTCGTTAAACGTTAATGGAATGAATAATACGATAAAGAGGGGCAAACAGTAGCGGCTCTACCACTAGGGGCGCTAGGGCGCCGACCCACCTGCTGGCCAGCTGCTGTTAAATCAGAGAAGAAGAGAATAAAACTTTTTCGTTTTTGTGTTTTATAGCCCTATAAATAATATAAACATGTTTAAAATTAATAATATTTACTCATTTTAAGTATGTTTGTATTTCCAATGCACAATATAACGTTATTATCTAAATAAAAAAAACACCGTTTTCCAGAGCAGGAAGTGACATCAAGTTTTTTTTATTTTTTTTATTTTTTCGTATTTCTCGGGGGCAATACGCGATAGCGCTCTGCGTGCGCGTCACAGTTTGATCGCTGTCTCCGTCACAGCCAATCAGTGCATACGGCGTTGTGCGTTGAAATATGACTATTATGTTGGAATCCGAGCGCGATTTGAAGCGGTCTAGCCAGCAGCGTGAACTTCCGTGAAGGATTTTCCATAGCCGCATTTCGCGGAGACGCTCTCTGATTGGCCGACGCCAGTATTTCTTTCCATGGCAGAATTTCACAGAGACGATATCTGATTGGCCGAATCCAATTTCTAGCTTCTAGCTTGGTTGAGATAGTTGTGTTGTTGTGAGATGCATGCAGCTGTTTGCCGTGCCGTGACTGCAAGTTCTTAAGCTTAGGCACTCTTTCAAAGTTGGTTAAGGTTAGAGTTTGTCTTAGAGCATGGCGATAGAACGCCAGGTAGTTTTGCAGTCTGTTCGAGCGGAAATGGACAAAGGTGTACTTGTTGAGTGTTGTGGCAACGAGCTCAGCTGAGCTAACACTTGGCTAACTGCTAACTTGGCCCTGGACGTTCAACTAAACAGTGAGTCTCTCTCTCTCTCTCTCTCTCTCTCTCTCTCTGTATCTGTATCAATCTTGGATGCAATAATAACGTTACTTACCACACTGACTATCTCGATGGCTCATTGATTTAACTACTGCAGCTCTCTCGGATTGAAAATACGTGGATTATGGCGTGTTCAATATCGTCTATGTTTGAATGAATGAATGAATGAATGAGAACTTTATTAACAGATTGCAGAATGGGTACAATACAGTACGGCTCAATACACACAATTGTTAAGGGGATGCAGACCAGAGAAAGACGTTTGTCTTGTTTACATCAGGGTCCCAGATTTTCGATTCATATCGATAGTTTAATAGCTAGCCTTGGCTCGTTTAACAATATGCAAAATATGTGTACAGCCCTGTACTCATACTGAAGTTATTCTTGGTATATAATAGGTCTGATTGTGTAACGA
Organism: Notolepis coatsorum; assembly: GCF_963971535.1. Taxonomy (NCBI): domain Eukaryota; kingdom Metazoa; phylum Chordata; class Actinopteri; order Aulopiformes; family Paralepididae; genus Notolepis; species Notolepis coatsorum. The sequence goes on from NC_140182.1 coordinate 50,498,281, forward strand.
ATCGATTCCACGTCGCGCTGTGTGTGAGAGAGAGAAGGAGAGAGGGAGAGATCTGCCTGTGTTTGTAGACGGGCGAGTTTTGTTTCTAACTTTTCTATTTATATATTGTGTTTCAAGTTGTGAATTAGAGTCTAGACTATACTTTATTTGACTGGTTGTGTGTTGTTGTAGTAACAGCTGAGCGACTCGTTCATAAGAGCCGATTCATTGCCGTGAGCGTGAGTCGAATCGCTCACGTCTGGCAATGAGTGTTGCGTGGTACTGTACTGTACATGTTTGGTATATGTTTGGTATAGCGCCCCCTAGTGGCGAAACCCACCGGCCGCCACTGGGGGCAAAGTGATGTTGAAGTGTAAAAAAAGTGAGATGGAAGTGATTTTTCTGCAGGAGACACATTTGGTAGCACAGGATCATGAGAAACTGAAGAGATTTGGATATGAAAATGCATACTATAGTTCCTTTAAACGGAACCTGAGGAGAGGAGTAATCACGTTAATCAAAAACACAGTCAAATTTGAATTGATCAAGGAAGTAAGAGACAAGGAGGGAAGGTTTGTTCTGGTGAAGGGAAAAATGGAGGGTCAAATGATTACGTTAGTGAATGTTTATGCACCCCCAGAGAGTGAGAGGGATTTATATGAGACCATTTTTGATATGATAGTGATGGAACTAGAAGGGATATTGATATGCGCGGGAGATTTTAATGTAGTACTGAATCACGACCTAGACACCACGAGTACTAGAAAAGGACGGGCACCAATCAGTAGATATATGAATATTCAGATGACGGAAATGGGAATTACAGATGTTTGGAGGGGGATGCACGCCATGGACAGGGAATACACACATTACTCACACCCGCACGTGACATATGCAAGAATAGAGTACTTTTTGATGACGACGGGGGACAGTTACAGGGTACGGGAGAGCAGAATAGGAGTAGCGGACATATCGGATCACAGTGCCATATATCTGACAGTAGATCTAGAAGGGAGACGGAGGAACACGATCTGGAGACTAAATGTAGGAATATTAAATAACAAGGGGGTGGTGAGTCAGATCAAGGAGGAGATAGCCAGGTATAAGGAAGAAAATGACAACGGGGCAGTAGATCCGAACATTCTATGGGACACACTGAAGGTGGTGATAAGGGGGAAATTGATGGAGAAGACAGCAATGCTGAAGAAGGCCAGAACGGAGACATATCACAATCTGATAGGGAAGCTGAAGAAGCTAGAGGGGAGACACCAGATATCAAAAGAACAGGAAACGCTCGGAGAAATCAAAGAAGTAAAGGCCAGGATAAATAGGGAATTATTGACGGAAATAGAAAAGAAAGCGAGGTTCATGAAACAAACGTACTATGAAGGGGGACCAAAAGCGACCAGACTGTTGGCTAGGAGAATTAGGACGCAACAGAAGTTGAACACGATACACACAATAAGGGATACAAAGACTAATGAAATATTGAGAGACCCAGCTGAAATAGAGAGGACATTTAGAGAATACTATGAGAAACTATACACACAGCCAAAAGCAGCGGGAGAAGAGGAAATAGAAGCATATCTGGAGAAGCTAGAGTTACCATCGATAGGGAAAGAACAGAATGAAGAATTAAATAAAATAATTACGGAACGAGAACTGGAAGAGGCAATTAGTAGAGCTAAAAACAACAAATCTCCAGGGAGCGACGGATTCCCATCGGAATTCTACAAGACATTTAGAACGGAATTAGCACCCATGTTAGGGGCGGCGTTCAGACACACGATGGAAGAGGGCAAAATGCCCCCCTCGTGGAAGGAAGCCATAATCACCACGATACCGAAGGAAGGGAAGGATAGAGAATTATGTAGTAGTTTCAGACCTGTGTCCATACTCAAACGTGGATTACAAGATGTATACATCGATAATATCAAAGAGATTTGAGACGTTTATGCCAGACATTATAGATGAAGATCAAACTGGATTTATTAAAGGGAGACAGACACAGGACAACGTGAGAAAGACATTACACATAGTAGAGGAGATACAAAAACAAGGTGGTAGCGCGGTACTGATTAGCCTAGATGCAGAAAAAGCATTCGACAGTGTGAGCTGGACATTTTTATATAAAACATTGATGAGGTTCGGACTGAACGGGAGGGCGATGAAGATGATCAAGGCGCTATATCAAGAACCGACAGCGAGGGTTAAGGTGAATGGCAGCCTGACGGATAGAATCAGATTAGAGAGGGCTACCAGACAGGGATGTTGTCTCTCACCAACGCTCTTCGCCGTTTTCATAGAACCACTGGCACAACTGATCAGACAGACCGAGGACATTAAGGGAGTAAGGATAAAGGGAACGGAATATAAACTAGGCCTATTTGCGGACGACGTGATAGTATACATGAGGCAACCAGACAAGAGCTTCCCGGCACTGATGGATCTACTGAAGGAATATGGCCACTACTCAGGATACAAACTAAACGTGACAAAGACACAGACCTTAGCATGGAACTATACCCCAACGACGGAAATTAGGGAACAGTACGGGATAAGATGGGACATGGACAAGATTAAATACTTAAGGGTGAACATCACGAGAGGGGTGGGGAAACTGTTTGAGGCGAACTATACACAGATAAATCAGAACATCAAGAGAGACTTAGAGAGATGGACAGTAATGCCCTTGGACTTCAATTCAAGAATAGAGGTCATTAAAATGAACATACTATCAAGGTTACTGTACCTATTCCAGTCACTACCGATACAAATACCACAGAATCAATTCAGGGAGTGGGACAGACTGATATCGAGGTTCATATGGGCGGGGAGAAGACCACGGGTCAGATATAAAACACTACAACTACCAAAGGAAGAGGGAGGGATGGCAGTACCCAGCCTACAAGATTATTACTATGCAGCACAACTGAGAGCAGTGACGTGCTGGTGTAACGACAGATATGAGGCAAGATGGAAAGACATTGAAAAAGAAGGGGAGGGATACAAGGTACAAGCTCTGGTGGGAGATAGGGAACTATTTAAAGAAAAAGAGGGACTATTAGATCCAATCACCAAATGCACCTTGACCATATGGAACAGAGTAGTAAAAACACACAAATTGGAGAAGCAGTCAGGGGTTCTGAGATGGGTAGCACATGACAAGAGATTCAAACCAGGGAGGTTAGACCATGGATTCAGAAGGTGGGAGAGGGGGGGGGGGGCAACAGCGATATGCAAAATGATAGAGAAGGGGGAAATGCAGACACTACAAAAATTTAAGGAGAAATTTGGACTAGAAAACAGGGACCACTTCAGATATCTACAGGTTAGAGACTACTACAACAAATAAATAAGGGGGGCCAAAGACGAAGAACAGAATGGAATAATCAAGATGATAGTATGGGCATACGAAGGGGGGCAAGGAAGAGTAATATCAGCAATATACCGGGCTATAATGAACAGCAAGGGACACACGACCGATTACATAAGGGAGAAATGGGAGAGAGAACTAGAGATAGAAATAACAGGGAAGGAATGGGGGAACATATGCGAGGTGCAACATTCAACAACAGGATCGAGGATATGGAAAGAGTTTGGATGGAAAAACATAATCAGATTCTTTATAACCCCAGAGCTGAAGGGAAAATATGCACCAACACAAAGAGCATGCTGGAGGATGTGTGGGAAGGAGGGGGCAAATCACACGCACATATTCTGGGGATGTCAGAAGCTGAAGGGGTATTGGGAGGAGATAGGGGAGGCAATGATCAGAATATTAGGATACGGGTTACCACAAACAGGACTGGTGCTTTACTTAGGAGACCTGACACACGAGGGAATACAAGGGGGGGACAAATATTTAATAAAGATAATGTTGATAGCGGCCAGAAAAGCAATAACAAGACTGTGGTACAAAGAAGACCCACCGACAATAGCACAATGGGTAGGAATAGTGGAAGAGATACAGGATATGGAGAGGATAACACACATGCTGAGGTTACAGGAAGAGAAATTTGGAGAAAGATGGGGAAAGTGGGAGGATTACAAGGGGAACGAAAACGACATCACAGAGGAAGAACCAAATACATCACAAGAGGGCGAAGGGTAAAGGAGGAAAGAGGTTCAAAGAGGGTCTCTGAACCCATGTCACACACTTAATGTTTTCTAATTTTATTTTTGTTTAAGATATGACAATTGTTTTATGTTTTTTCCACTTCATTATTTATGTATGTGAATATTTGCTTAAGTCAGTATTTTTTATTTTTCGTCTTTTGGGTATTACATTTTTTCTTTATTATTTATATCTGTTTAATAGTGTTGTTGATGTTATTGTATATGTTGTGTTGTTTGTCTATAAATGTTCAATAAAAATTTAAGTAAAAAAAATAAATAAAAAAATAACACATGGCACAGCCCTGCGAAGCCTGCATACAGTAAACTAACTTGATCATTAATCTAGCTGTTGTATCTTTACGCTTATGAAAACATTAAATGTATAGGATATAGGCCGTCGCTTTGCATTAATAGCCTATATTCTCAAATGGCATTTAATGGTTATCCGACTCCTCGCTATCCTCGCGGACGGACCAGTATACCACCTTATATCATATCATATTCATATTCATATAATAGTTTACTCTATACCCAGCATGTAATACGTTTTTTGTTAGAACTCAACTCGTTATTATTTTGCGCATAGATTGCAGAAATACGGGAACGTTTTGATTTATATTAAAAGGCTTTGACATTGTAAAACTAAATATGTGGAATTCTGTAAGCAGAATACAAGTCATATCACCCACACGATATATGCTAGCTGTATCCAGAGCATGTATGCTTTTCATTCATTTAAGACACATTTATTGCAAGGGTTTTGTAATACACATACACTCAACAAATAACCTCTGTTCTCGTTGCAATGCGTTTTTTATTCTTTCTTATACAGAAGGGGGAAGAACACTACATTGTGCGTGTTCATATGACTTGTATTCTGCTTACAGCTTCGGGGGTTCCACTTGTTTCGTTTAATGTTATGGCAAAGCCTTTTGAATGTGGTTGGGGCGCAAAATAATAACGAGTTGAGTTAAGCGGAGCGCAGTCAGTATATTCCGATAACGCTATATATAAACCATGCTGCATTCATTCGGAGAGAAAGACCTATTATTCCGAATGCTATTTATAGGGTTTTGACCATAATTACACTACTGTTGCTATTTTACAATGAACTATAATGAATTACGGGCCATACAGAACACGCCAGTGTTGAAACTAATGCACGGAAGCTTATTTCCGTGTTGTAATATTCATATTCTACCACCGGGTGCCAGGTACGCATGCTCCGAGCTGTGCGTAGATATACGCACAAAGTCAAGCACAAGTTCAAATGGATAAGTCCCACACTTTGCTTAGAAATGATCGTACGCACGGGTTAGGCACATAGCTGTGCGTACGCAACGTTGATAAATGAGGGCCCAGGTATCTAGGAACATCTAGGGACCTGGGGGTATGTATTCCCAGTGTCAGAAATATTGTGTCTGTTACTAGGCTTGAGTAAATTGTGATGAAACAAAGGAGAATATAAATTATGAATTATTTTTTGCATCTTTGCCGGTGAATAACACCATGTTACAATTGTGCCGCCAGCGAGCTCGCTCACTGAGCTCATTCACCACCTTCTTGAGATCAAGTGTACATAAAATCTAAGCAAATGAATAAAGGGAAGATGATTATTAAACAGAAGGATTTGTAGATACGGTAATAAATTATAATCCATTTTAATTAAAAAATTTAATCAAATATTTGACCTTGAACTTGACCTTGACCTTATTATGGCCAGATCATACATCTATGGATATGGAAAAGGCTCCTCTTTCCAATGGCAGTGTTAAATCTGGATTTGGTCATTTCCTCACGGTTTTACGATAAAAGAGATATAATTCGCGTATTTTTTTTATAAATTCATATTTTCTGTAAATAAAAAAATGAAAATATATACTTTGACTGCTGTTTTGATAGAGTTAAGGTCTTTACTCTTGGCTACATTTGAAAAAGAAACACAACATACCTCTTAACACTTTGATCGCCAGGGTTAAATTCATAATTTACCATCCCTCGCCAGCCCTATTTAACATGGAGAAGTTCCCCTTCTTTGCAGGGCTATAACTTTTTAAATTGTATTGCTAAATTGACATTACTATGGCCCATTCAACGTCCTATATCTATTGTTCAGGGTGTAGCAACGTTATACTTTTTCATTCACATATTCATACTAAAATACGGTCTAAAGTATAAGTATGTTTTTATCGTTTTCTGCAGCTTTCTCCAGAACTTGATTTATAGCCCCAAATGCATTATATTGATGATGAAATACAGTTTGATAGGAATCTGTGCGAGATAAAAAATGTCAACTGGACGTGCTTCTAGGAGTTACTAAGTATGATCTGATGTTGACTGGATGGGCGGGGGGTCGTTTATAATTCCGTGGCCAACGTTATATCATTCATCTAGTGTGGGTGATATGATCATTAGAGCAGTTAGTATCGAACGCGTTGAAAAATAACGCTGGATCTTACCGTATCTTCCTCGCGCCGTTGGACGATGAGCGTGGAACTGAAATATTCCTATTATGGGATGTAGAAATATCCGATCCATTTCCAGGTTGTATAATAGTATATACGTCCAAATCATGTTGTTTATCGAGTTATTGGTAACGGATTGCTATCCGTTGTGATCAGCTCGAGTCCTGAGACTATTACCGAGTGATCGGACCGAATTGAAATGAGCACCAGCTTTCATTTCCTGTTTCCGCCCTGGCGATCCGCCGATCCGCCACCAGATGGCGCTCTTGAACCGTTGGAGAGTTGAGAGGGGCTCAACAGTACATATCATGTCTCCGGGGGAGAAATATGATTTCGATCACAGATTTTTGAAATATTGATATCAAAGACGCTGCCCAGCGTCTTCGGCAGAATAAGTATGGCGGGGAAAGACGCTGCCCAGCGTCTTCGGCGATTAAAGTGTTAACTAGGGATGCTCGATATTGGCTTTTTTACCTATACCGATATTGTCCAACTCTTAATTTCCGATACCGATATCAACCGATACCGATATATGCAGGGTTTCCCCCCCCAATTTTTTTTTATAATTTCAGGTAATTAACATTACATATCTCTTGTTGTGGAATTAACACAACATTATGCATACTTTTGACAATAAATAAAATCAGAATTTGTTCTTACTTGCTTGCCTGGGTAAATAAAGGTTCTAGATATGTAAAAAAATATATATAATTTTTTAATAAATTTTTTTTTTGAAAACCGATACCGATATTTTCCGATATCACATTTTAATGCCGATATCGGATGATAATATCGGTAGGCCGATAATATCGGACATTCCTACTCTTAACACTTTGGATGCCAGCCACGCGTTTTGTCGTTAGTACATGCCGACCGTTGAGTGCCCGCCAAACGCTATATAGCGTTTGTTTGTCGTATTTTTTTTTATTGGCGATTTGAATTCATATTTCATCAATCAAGCCTCAGGTTAGTGTTGCAGACTCTCTCTGAGCTCAATTGGGAAGATACCGCCCCCTATTGTCTCTCCCTGTGTAACTGCACCCCATTACTTTAGACTGACGAAGGGGGGGGGGGCCAGTTTCCTCATTTTACTTTTCCGTCAAGGGCAACTGAAGAATCCATTGTGATCGCCGGCCCGGAAAACGTGTGGATTATGTATTTACAGTACCCAACACTGTAATCAATAAGCATGATCGATATTTGGAATGGTGATCAGGAATTTGAATAATCTTTTTGGATAACATCTGATCTGAGGTAAGGAATTTATTTTACCAGTCTTAGGATAATCAGAGCTATTTTCACCTATATATCAGCGTTTGCCCTATGCGTGTGTGTGTGTGTGTGGCTGTGATCGCTGATGAGGAAATGAGAGAATCGATTTTTCAGATCGCCTCTATAGCGTGCATAAATACACATATACTATCGATAATCTAGCATTTATTTGAAAACGATTCATAAATAGGCAGAAAAATGACAACGTTTTTGTGTATGCCAGAATATTCCAGTAAATGCCGATTATCACAGAATCTTTATATTTTCCTTGAAAACGAGGGCTTTTCAAAATGCTATAAAACGGAAATGAAGCGATTAAAAAACAATCCGTTTCGACAATGTTGACTGCAAACAAGTCATTGATAAACGACGGGCAGATTAGACACATAGGCCATAATTTAAGACAGAGATTATGCATTCACAACGCTATCATTGAAGTGGGTGGTAGCATTTAACCATGCTTTACCATGTTAACAAGTGGCACTGGAAGTGTTAACATCCAAGGGCCCAAATGTGGGAGGATTCGCGACGCGCCACTTTGCCGACCTCTAGCGGCTCGTGTGTGCATTTCTTTTAATACAATATATATAGAATTAAAGCCCTATTTGTTGCCTGTCGATTGCCGTTTCAGGAGACAGAATCCGCTACATGCCAATATGTGAGGCGTGCGCCAAAGTACACGGCAAAGTACACGACACGTATGCGACTCCCGGGGCTCTAGCTCCGTCAATCATTTGGCGATCTCGAAGGATTTTGGACAGGGTTGTAGCTAATGAGTGTGCCTTTCCAATGATACCCCACGTGGGGATCTAATACGGTCTCTATTGATCGATTTATGATAAAAAATAGCAGGGGGGGGACCTTACAGCTTAACAGGTTAACAGGTTTGTGCCCAACAAGTAGTTGCTGGTTATGAAAAATTGGAGAGTCGAGGTGCCACAGGCATTTAACCGCACAGGACCTCTCAACATTATGCCAAGTTTGAATCACGTGGGATATGATTGGTCCATATTTTAGCTGGCATTTTGATATAGGAATAGTGGAGTATACTACATCCTGTAGTCTTTGTGGTGAGACCGCTGTTGCTTCTAAAGGGCTCTACATGCTCGAGCGACAGCAACGCAACAGCGACACAATATAGGCTCTGCGACATCTGCAACCGTCGCAGAGTGGGTTGCAGAGGGTGTTGCTTACCTATCACAAAAACCTAACTAGCGACTGCAACACAACCGCTTGCGTGGATGTTGCACAGCATTGATTGGTTGGTTAGCAAATGGAGGCGGGCTGTCATATAATATTGGTTATATTTTGTATTAGCTTACGCTCTGCGCTCAAGTGGAACACATCCCATAGCAGTCTAAATACTGAATACATTTCTCCACATGTACACACCCATCCGCCTGGCCACACCTCCATCCGCTCCTCTACATAAGCAGGGGTGTGGCCATACTAACAGCTCCTTCCCTATTTTCACCACCGACAAGTGTCTGTATACACCACTTGAGTTTAGTGCCGAAATAGTTGTTGGAAAGGAGCTACGTGGACATTGTATCTTATTTTTTCTCTCTCTCACCAATTTTCGGGAAAAGCTAAGTCATAATGTCTGCACCTTCGGGGGGTTCGAACGCTCACAACGTCACCCTTCACCAGCGTTTCTCCATTGCCGCGTCCTCCGTGCGTCGTGGGGCTGCACTGACTCCACGGTCGTGGCAGTAAGTCTGCCTCTCCGAGGGGCCGTTGAACCGCCGTCTCCCGTGAGATGGCCTAGTTCCGGCCCTGGTTCCCCTGCCAGTGGACGGTCGGCCGAGATGTTGGCGTGAGCCAGGGACATTTAGAGAATGGAGAGGGGACTGGTTTCAGAGAGGACGAAGGAAGGGTTGATGTATTTAAAAGCAGACAAAGTATGAGTTGGCAGAATACACAGAGTGAAGGTCTATCTTAAGTTCTCTCATTGTTGGGCGATTTTTGCCGAATAAGTAAGTGAAATTAGAGTTGAGGTACCATACTGTTAGAGTGCGAAGAAAATAGATTATTAGAGTTGAGGTACCGTGTTACGATTCAAGGTAGGAGTTGAGTCCAATAGTAGAAGGTAATAAGGAGACAGAGATGTGGTTGCTCTTCTCAAACATACGTGTTCTTTTATTATCAGAATCACTAGAGCAAGATACTGTAACGATAACGAATAAGTAGCCAGGCTACAACTGAGGGTAAAGAAGGAAAAGATAAACAAAATAATAACAGCAAAGACAAGAGGTCCCACTACTTGTCCATGGCCGACTGCTCACAGTAGTTCTGTTGAAGATCCGACAACAGACAGAGAAACAAGGGATTACTATAAAGGCAAACTCCCAGCAAACCACACGCAGTAATTAGTGACAATGTTCAATGTACAATTGTGTTTGTTTGTACAGTGTCTCCTCCCCCCCCCCTCAATGTACAGTGTTACTTGTTTATACAGTATGCCCCCCGCCCCCCCCCCCCCAACCACCTCCAATGTAAATTACCCAGTATGGTTGTCAATATCCCAATGTACCCAACCCCCCCCACCCAACCTCCAATGTACAGTTTCTACGTCAAATGTATATACTCCCTTTTCTTGACTCCTTCTGTATCACAAACAGTACTGTATTTGCAAATCTGGTATGTCATAAATGTATAGATGTAGCAGTACTGACTATCTGTATGTCATGTATGTCATATATGTCTATATGAATTGAAAATGGGGGACCCTGATGGAAACAAGACAAACGTCTTTCTCAGGTCTGCATCCCCTTAACAATTGTATGTATTGAGCCGTACTGTATTGTACCCATTCTGCAATCTGTTAAATAAAGTTTTCATTCATTCATTCATTCACAACAAACCACAGGTGACAGTCAATCAGTGCTAATTACAGAGAACAGGGTGAAGTACGACAGAATGGCAGTAGGGTTTCCACTCCTGGGAGAGGACAGAAACCCAGAATGTTACAGTACCATACTGTTAGCGTGCGAAGAAAATAGATTATTAGAGTTGAGGTACCGTTACTGTTAGCGTGCAAAGAAAATAGATTATTAGAGTTGAGGTACCGTTACTGTTAGCGTGCGAAGAAAATAGATTATTAGAGTTGAGGTACCGTACTCTTAGCGTGCGAAGAAAATAGATTATTAGAGTTGAGGTACCGTATTGTTAGAGTGCGAAGAAAATAGATTATTAGAGTTGAGGTACCGTTACTGTTAGCGTGCGAAGAAAATAGATTATTAGAGTTGAGGTACCGTTACTGTTAGCGTGCGAAGAAAATAGATTATTAGAGTTGAGGTACCGTACTCTTAGCGTGCGAAGAAAATAGATTATTAGAGTTGAGGTACCGTACCGTTAGCGTGCGAAGAAAATAGATTAGAAGGAGGCTTACTATTAATAAAGAGAGAACGTTGCTTTAGTTTTGCTGTAGTACCAGAGGTGAAAATGGGCGAATGAGTTTTTTAATCTGGGAACTAAAATTGCAACGGTCAATAGGAACAATGCTAAAAATCTTCTGACCAGTGTTCTGATAACATCTGAAACTGTATGGTCGCTACAGCAGGGGACGTAAAGACACTGGTAGAAAAGGGTTCTCAAAGTTATGGTTACTGAATACTCTGAATAATATAGAATAATTTAATTAAAGTACCGCATCATAGGAACGATGGCAAAAGAAAATAGGCATGTGTATATTCAGAGTCCCAGAAACGATTACATTTTCACGCTCTGAGGGAAGAGAAAAACATGGATCCATGACTGTAATATTATTTCCAGGACAGAGACGTCCGTTCTGTAGATAAAGAATTGTAAATGGAACTTTATAATATAGCTTAGGAAACAAATGAATGAAAATGTAAGATCGTGTGTGTTGGCGCAGCAGCCATTACCAGCAAAGGTCTAGATAGCCTTGGACTAATACTACAGAGGAATAAAAGACGCCACACACTTGCATTGTAGTTCACATGACACTGACTGAATCCCACAAGTGAGCCAGCAATGATCCCTTTATTAGCACCAGCTGTGTAATTGACAGACTGACAGATATGACGTCAGCATAAGAGCATTCAAGAGATGAATCGTTCACAACAGTTTAACACCCCCAGGTGATCTTATTCTGACAAAACCTTTGACATACATTTACACCTTTTTATTCTTTATTTTAACCTTCAAGACCAAAAATGAAATACACAAAATGTTCAATCATGACCTTTGTTACAGGTTTGGTTAAAGGAAAACTCCAACATTTTGGAAAATTAGCTTATTTGCCATCTACCCTGGAGTTAGACAAGAAGATACATACCTTTTTTCTTCTCTGTGCATGCAGTAGGAGTAGGAAGACACGCACCATTAGCCTAGCTTAACGTCAGTCACTGGAAGTAGGTTCCTCCATTAGCCTAGTTCCCAACGTCTTCCTACTCCTACTGCATGCACAGAGAAGAAAAAGGTATGCATCTTCTTGTCTAACTCCAGGGTTCCCAAAATGTTGGAGTGTTAAGATACATACCTTTTTCTTCTCTGTGCATGCAGTAGGAGTAGGAAGACGTGCACCGTTAGCCTAGCTTAGCGCCAGTCACTGGAAGTAGGTTCCTCCATTAGCCTAGTTCCCAACGTCTTCCTACTCTTACTGCATGCACAGAGAAGAAAAAGGTATGCATCTTCTTGTCTAACTCCAGGGTTCCCGAAATGTTGGAGTGTTAAGATACATACCTTTTTCTTCTCTGTGCATGCAGTAGGAGTAGGAAGACGTGCACCGTTAGCCTAGCTTAGCGTCAGTCACTGGAAGTAGGTTCCTCCATTAGCCTAGTTCCCAACGTCTTCCTACTCTTACTGCATGCACAGAGAAGAAAAAGTTATGTATCTTCTTGTCTAACTCCAGGGTAGATGGCAAATAAGCTAATTTCCCAAAATGTTGGAGTGTTTCTTTAACATATCAGCTACCATTTCTGTTGTTGGACAGTATTCAATAATAATGTTTCCATCACTAACTGCAGATCGAACAAAATTATATTTGATGTCAACATGTTTACATCTTTGGCGACACACAGGATTCTTTGATAGTGCAATGGTTGTCCTCAAAGATTGCCACTGGTGCATAATCATTTCCACTGTCCATTCCTTTTAATAACTGCACAAGATAAAAACTGTCCTGTGTAGCAGCGGCCAATGCCATATATTCTGCTTCACATGTGGATAAAGCAACTGTAGGCTGTTTCTTAGATTTCCAGGAAATAACAGGTCCTGTCTGACATAGACTAAAACAGTTGTCATTTTGATCTGCTGCCCAATCAGCATCACAATATGCAACAAGTTTTAGTTTTGAATCACTTCTCTTGTAACACAACTCCTGGTCTACAGTTCGCTTCAAGTATCTTAACACATGTTTTGCTGTTACCATATGCTGTTCTTTTGGTTCGGATAAGTGTTGAGACAACTTACTGACAATAAAACTTAGTGGGGCGGCGTGGCTCAGGGGTAGAGCGGGTCGTCCAATGATCGAAGGGTTGGTGGTTCGAATCCCGCTCAAGCCCATGTCCGTCCCACTGCCGTTGTGTCCTTGGGCAAGACACTTAACCTACTTGCCTCGTATGAATGTGTATGCATGTGAATGAATGTTGGTGGTGGTCGGAGGGGCCGTAGGCGATGATTATTCGCCACGCTTCCGTGAGTCTGCCTCAGGATTTGGCAGCTTACCACCACCGGTATGACTGTGTATGAACGAATAATGGACTCTGTAAGCGCTCTGGGGTCACTGGGGTGTCATGAAGAGCGCTATATAAATCCAATCCATTATTATTATTATTATTATTATTATCAGTCTAGTACATGTCATTACATAAATCAAGCTACCTACTACTCCCCGAGTCAGCATTGCCTGTGGCTTGGGCCAGTCGTCATACTATCTCAATTGGCAGAGGTAGCGGGTGGAAAGTCGATGGGTGGGGATTGGACGTTGTGGAGAGTGACTCCTACAGGTCGGTTGGGTGACGCCTGTACAGCAGAGACAGGAAGTATCGAGGGCAGCGTGAGCCTCCCACGCGTTACTCCTCGCCACTGAGAGTCTGCGCTGTCTGGTGAAAAGATGCGACAGGCTGCCTCCTCGTGTACCGGAGGGGACACGTGATGCAAGGCTTCTATCCTCACTACAGCCGACCAGTGGGAGGCATAGTCTAGCAACGTTCAAGACAGAGGAGGGGAGAATTGAAGGGGAGAATTGGCGATACGAAATTGGAATGGGAGAAAAATAGAAAAATAAGGAGAAAAAGTGGATACAAAAAAAATCAAGCTGCCTACCACTTCACGATACCTCTTTTGATCAACAGATTCACCTTCATTGTCAAATTGTTGTTTATACTCACATGGAGTCGATCTTGCCTTGCAGTCAGACATGTCAAACCTTTGCAATATTTTCATGATGTACCTTTTCTGGTTCATCTTTATTTCACCATCTGTCTGTGTGAAATCAATGCCTAGAAAGTTCTTAAGTTTGCCAAGATCTTTCATCTTAAATTTGGCTCCCAAAATGTCTTTTACATTTTGGATTGTTTGACTGTTGCTTCCTGCAATGATAAGGTCGTCAACCCAGATTATCAAAATAATCCTTTCACCTTTAGATGTTAGTTTATTGTAAACACAATGGTCAGCCGGATTTTGAATAAAACCATTTTCACTTAGATAATCTGTTGAAGTCAGAGGCTCTATGTAGGATTGTTAGTAACTGTCTAACTGCATATATAATTGTTTCCACTAGAGGGCGGAGCCACTAAAGACACCACCAGGTGGCGAGTATAAATAGAGATGTCTCCTCCTACTCTACCTCTTTCCCCCCAGCCTCTCAGTGAGAGGAGACCTCATGTGCTGCTGCTCATACCATGTGAATGAATAAACCACGCCGCTTAAAAGCTAAAGATAGGAACCATGCCTCTTGACCACATTATTGTCGCCCTATAGCCGGATTCTGTCAACAGGTTATGGGCCCAGATCACGCCGGGGCGAAATAATAAGGGTAGCAAGCTTAGCTAAAGTATAGGCTAGGTTAGCACCGGGAGCACCGCGTGGCTAGACGCTAGGCCAACAAGAGCTAAAGCTACGCCTACCATCAACCAAGAGGATGGCGACCAAGGGAAGGAGCAAATGGCACTCATTCAATGGAAAAGCAGAGGACTACGAGCTCTGGGAAGAGCACATGTTATGCTGCATGCACGGTGCAGGACTGAAGGCAACGATCTTGACAGCCCCCACGGGAGACCTGACGGCGGAAGAGCAAGCCCTGGACGACCAGCGTAACGCAGACGCGTACTATGAGTTAGCGCCACTGCTCGACGACACCAGCTTGGGGCTGATATTCCGCGACACTAAAGACAAAGGTCGAGAAAGCCTGGAGGTGTTGAGAGAGCATTACATCGGGCGAGGAAGACCCCGAGTCGTGGTCCTCTACATAACACTAACGGGACTGAGGAAGGGGCACACCGAGACGGTGACCGAATACGTCATCAGAGCTGAGCAGTCCATGACGGCATTGAAGAGTGCAGGAGAAGCACCAAGCGATGGACTAATGATGGCGATGGTGATGAGAGGACTACCGGAGCTGTACAAACCGTTCACACTCCTGGTAACACACGGTTCAGCGGACATGACGCTGGGACAGTTCAAGGCCAAGTTAAGAAACTTCAAGGCCTCAGAAGATACCCACCCAGCCGCCGTGGAGGCGGGAGAGAGGGTGCTAAAGGCCCGAGCGATGCCAAGGGAGAGGACCAGGACCACGGCGGAACTGGCGTGTTGGCGATGCGGAGAGAAAGGCCATCGGAGAGGCGACTGCACAAAGACTGTCTGGTGTAGCTTCTGCAAATCCACGGGGCACACAGACAGAGCGTGCATGACCAGAGCACGCGATACGCGCATGGACAAGATGGCGGCCATGGACGAGACGGCGGCTAAGGACAAGATGGCGGCTACGGACGAGATGGCGACTGTGGACAAGATGGCGGCAGCGGACACGATGGCAGCGACGGTCGACGTGAGATGGATCGAGACGACGCCCGGAGAATAACGGGACAAGAAGATTTCGCTTTCGGGGTGCGGACAGCGTGAGTCGCCAGGCCGACACAGCTGCAGCGGGCCCAGAGGAGGGGACTGATCGTGGACACAGGTGCGTCGTCCCATGTCATCAACGACAGGAGTCGGTTCAAGAACTTTGACAACACTTTCCACCCGGAGAGGCAGAGCATGGAGCTGGCAGACGGGAAGCGCACCTACGGGTTGGCGCAAGAGAGTGGAGACGCACAGGTATGCCTCACGGACAGTGGGGGGTGCCGGCGTACAGTGATGTTAAAGAACGCTCTCTACGTACCATCGTTCCCACAAGGACTATTCTCTGTAATAGCTGCTACTGCAAGCAGTGCCAAGGTATTCTTCGATAAAGGTAAACATTTTCTTGTAGAACCTGACAGTACACGGTTTGACATAAAGATGTACCAGAGAATATATTATCTGCAAACAGAGTGTAATGACAACGACAAGTGTAATGATAATAATGATATGTGTAGCATGACGGCCAGTCACGATATTCAGACATGGCACGAGATTATGGGTCATTGTAATTACGAGGATTTAATGAAACTGCAAGCAGTGACAGAAGGCATGCACATTGAAGGTGAAAAGCGTAGACCTGACAAAAGATTTGCAGTGTGCAAAACGGGGAAGTTTACTCAATCGAGAAACAGAAATCCCACAGGAAAAGAAAAGGTACCACTTGCATTAGTTAACACGGATCTAGCCGGTCCAGTAAGCAACGAGTCCATAGATATGTACAGTCTTTTACAGATGTGTGCACAGGAGCAGTGTTTGTTTACTTTCTCAAAGCAAAGAGTGACACACTCCAGGCCACGGAGAAATTCCTGGCAGACGTAGCCCCTTATGGTAACGTAGGATGCTTGAGGTCCGACAACGAAACAGAGTTCACAAACAGAGAGTTCCAATCACTGTTGAGAAGGTACAAGATAAGACACGAGACGTCACGTCCATATCCCCCACACCAGAACAGAGTGGCAGAGAGGGAATGGCGCACCCTTTTCGAAATGGCTAGGTGTAAGCTAGTAGACAGTAACTTACCTAAGAGCCTATGGCATTATGCGGTGCAAGAAGCCGCTTACACCAGAAACAGGTGCTTTAATAAGCACTCGGGCACCACCCCGTATACAGCACTGACAGGAAAGAAGTGTAATCTAGCCAGAATGCACCGATTTGGATCAGTGTGTTATGCGTACCTGCAGGACAGGGGAAAGCCTGAGCCCAGATGTGTAAAAGGACTCTTTGTAGGGCACGACAAGGGAAGCCCCGCTTTCCTAGTTTATCATCCCGGTAAAGGGAGAGTGCAGAAACACATGCTAGTCAAGTTTGTCACAAAGACAACATGTGAGAGCGAGACACAGACAGAGGAGCCAGATCTGGACTCCAGAGTAAGGTGTGTAGAAACAGAGACACATCAGCCCAGTGTACTTAGCACGGTCATGCAGGCAGACAGTCAGCCACCCCCAGAGGGCGATGACGAGGAGCACCCGAGGGTGACGTCAAGTGCCCCAAGCAAGGGAACACAAACCCCCAAGGTATCTGACAGACTATGCCCGGAAAGGGAGTGACAAGGAGGACAGTACACTTACCACCGTTGATTACTGCTACAGGGTAGTCAGTGGGGTACCCCCGACCTTTAAAGAGGTCACAGTGTCCCCCGAATTATGTAAATGGGAGAGAGCAAGGGATGAGGAGATGAGGTCCCTAGAGGACAACCACACCTTTGCTCCAGCCAAGTTACCAGAGGGCAGACAGACAGTGGGAGGAAAATGGGTGTATTCAACCAAGTTACCAGAGGGCAGACAGACAGTGGGAGGGAAATGGGTGTATTCAATCCAGGAGGGTGGCTACACTGCTTAAATGCAGGAGGATGATACGCCAGGTTTAAATACGGGAAGAGTAGAATCCAGGTTTAAATACCTGATTAGAGTCCATTGTGGTATAATATATTGTCCTCATGTAAATATACTCCCCTCCCCTGTGTCCCCTTTACCTGTGCCCCCCCCCCCCTCTCTGTGGAATAAGACACTCCCCTCCCCTGTGTCCCCATTACCTGTACCCCCCCCCCCCCATCTGACCTATCAAATGGGACCACACCCCCCCCTGTTACCTATATAGATCTCCTCCCGAGATCTATCGAGGTCTTTTACCTGGGTCAATTCAGCTGATCACCTGGGGGAAGCCCTCAGCCATTCTCTCTATGTAATCTATCTGTTTGGTTAATAAACCTTTGTTATTATCCAAACCTTGGTTGACTGAGAACATTCTTCATCAGGATATCAACAAATATCCCACAATTGGCGTCTACGAACTTGTGACGGACTTCTTGCGTCCTACCGGCGTGCTGTATTGTTTCAGCTATACAGAGAAAAGTGAGTATAATAGGATGGTCGACCAAAAAATGTATGGCAAGGAATTAAAACCTTCCCGCTTTTCTCTGTGCCAGGTGAACATTACAGAATGTTGTCAAATATTGAGATCATGGCTGAGTAAGAATAATGTGCATTAATATATCTGATCTGTATTGAGAATCGTACCGGGGAAACGCGTGTACCTGGGTCCTTATCTGGACAGATGTTCTGAGAGGATGGGTTGTCTGTGCTATTCCCGGATTTGAGCTGTTGCCAAACCGAAAGTTAGGGCACAAAATAAGGTTGTTGAATTGCTAACCCAAGTCTAGCTGATGCAGACTAAAATATAGGCAATAAGGCAAGAAACGTGGGCTTATTATGATGTGATATCCTTGGAAAACGCTACTCCGTTGGAACCTATTAATTACCAGAGTAGCGTCATAATATTCATTGTTTCAACCTCAAACTAAGCCCACAATCTCTTCCATTCCTGAAAACGATGTATTTGGATTGAATTCCAATTGATTATACAGATAGCGGGAAGATGACCGGCGATGCCTCGGCAGTACGTGAATGTACATTTAACGGGACATTAGTCGCGGGTCGAAGGGACCGTGAGTGTGATTAAAAGGTATATATAATCTAATATATCGCTGGTAAATTTCGAAGTCAGGTTCGGTCGTTATGACTTTAATAACGATGTGTAGTTATATCAAGGGATAAATGCCTTGTCGCAGCAGATGCTGGTCGACTAAACGTACAGCGATCCAATACAGTCAGATATTCACACACGTTAACTTATATGTATTAATGTTTGTTTGTCTGTTTAAAGTCTTGTTTGTATTTGCACAATATGCCGACTGATATCGCGCCGAGCATTGAGAGACTAGTACCGTTATATAGAGAATAACATTGAAGTGCAGTTCACGCGACAAACTAGGATAGTAATTTCCGGAATCAACAAAACCGGCCCACGGGAACGACCATTTGGGGAAGTATAGTTTTATCGTTTCAGTTTGTTTACGTTTTCACATATGCACAGGCGCGTTCATTCGGTAACAAAACGCTGGTTTAGGAATTCCAGGCTATTGAGAGCTCGTGGGAAAAATACTGTATGAATTGCAAAGCGTTATTTCCGAGGCGAATGAGAACGCACGAACGTCGCATGGAGCGATGACGTCACGCTATGCGCGCCGTGAAGTTATGATTTTATATTAAACTATCCATAGGCGAACGTAAAGTTTAATGTGCCCAAGGCCGAAGGTGCGTGAAATCCACTTGTAGTATATGTTTTATTTGTATATGTATGTGCGCGCTGCTATTGGAAAATGTTGAGTTGCGGTGGCGAGATGCGGGTTGCATTATCCCAGACCACCGGAGAAACGAGCCGAACATTGCATTGACGACACGTAACGTGCTACAGCCTCTGGAACCACTATTCGATTATAATATACAACGTCAACACAACAGCCTTCCCCGGTGAGTATGAAAATCATAAATATAGATGCTTTGATTGATTGATTGAAAACTTTATTAACAGATTGCAGAATGGGTACAATACAGTACAGCTCAATACACACAAATTGTTAAGGGGATGCAGACCAGAGAAAGACTTTTGTCTTGTTTACATCAGGGTCCCCCATTTTCAATTCATCAGGACATATTAGGACATACATGACAGACAGATAGTCAGTTCTGCTACATCTATACATTTATGACATACCAGATTTGCAAATTCAGTACTGTTTGTGATACAAAAGGAGTCAAGAAAAGGGAGTAACTGTACATACACAACTATCATCTCAGTTACAGTAAATTACAACTATCTCAGATCACTTGAGTGTTTATGTTGCTTTAATTTACACATTATAAGTCACATAAAGCTAATTACAATGTCTGTTTCAGAATTATAATACATCTGTGGGCGTACCGGTCATACTGACCAATACGGGGAACAGCGTTAGATTAGACTTTATGCGCTTTTAATGTTGAAAACTTGGGCACAAACAACATAGATCATGTTTAAAAGTAAGATGTTTAGGTTATATTCACTTGAGTTAATGTGTTTATCTAAAGAACCAATGAAAGATAACTAGCCCTTTCCATTGTAAGACATTTTTAAACATGATTCAAAATGTGTGGTTCCACATTCATATGATGCTTGTGTACATATGCGATATGATTGATAAATGATAACACTATCATTACATCCTAGGACGGGATGGATGAGAAATAGCTGATGTTTTGTTAAGCTCACAGACAATCAACAAAGAACCCACTCAAATGGTCTTAGGAGTGGAAAATTAACATGTGTTTTTATTTTCAGTCAGGCTCTGAGGCGAGATGCAGAGACCTACACCCAAAATTGTATCACAAAAGACTGAAACTCCAACAATTTGCATGTCAACCGAGAGACAGTGCAGAGCTGAGAGACAATCGATTGACCATTTGGAACAAATCTACATCCAAACACCCACATGTAAATTTCTTTTACAGGAACGCCAATGATCACAGACGATATTCAGAGTGGGCACTTGGGAGACAAAGCAATGCAAATGCCTGCACTCGTGACCACAGACTTGGTGGACTCACCTGGCGGTGGATGGCAACAGAGAACCACTTAGTTAACATGAATCAGACACTAGTGATGAATTTGCAGTCATGAAAGGCACCATATTTCCCATACTAACAAAATAACATAACTTGCATGCTATTCCCTCCTTCTATTTTCTGCTTTATAACCAATAACATTCATAACTATTCTTTTAACAAACTAATACATTTCCATGACTGCAAAATTATCAACCACCAAAATTGCAGCACAATTATCTAAATGTACAAGATATCAACAACATTGATCATTTAGCTGACACTTTTATCCAAAGCGACTCACAGGTTCTGTACGACAGGACATCAGGCAGGGCACACCTCTATCAGCTGAGTAACAATGGTCATCAAAGTGTTGAGTGCTACAGTGTAGGTTAGTTTATTAGGACAAATGCATGACAGTAAGGTTAGTTAGGGTTAGATGACAAAACGAATGATTGTTTTTCATGCAAAATTAACTGGCTGTCTAGGTTTTATGTTTTTTTTCCCTATGCTATGATGAGCCACACTGAGATGTGAAGAACGCCAGAGTAGTCATGGCGAGGTAATTATCCTGAGGTACACCCAACGCATCCTGAGGTAAGATCAAATTAAATTTGACATCACAGATTATAAAGATAAAAAGAAATGTTTCTGATTCCATGCAAAGATCGGATCCAAACGATATCAAATGCACGATGGTATTACACAATGAAATGAATTAACCCAAAATGATTTTCCTCTGTAGCAGAAAGGCGTTGAATCATTTATGTGAGGAGTTTTCTAAGACAGTTTTTATCATCCTCAGATCACAAATTGGTGAGAGGACAGGACGAGTGAGACAACGCGTGACCTGAACCACGAACGACGGCAGGACCAGGCAGAGAGGAACACAACCCAGTGACCTGAGCGACCCACGACAGCAGAGGACCACCAGGGACGCCGCCAAGGAGCTGCGGACACAACCAGGATGACGACAACAACCGTGGGAGAACCACCAGCACACACAACACAGACGACCCCAAAGGAGGGGGAGCAGAGACAGAAAGGACGACATGCTGCGCCACTCCGACAGCCTACGACAAACCAAGGCCAACGCCATGTATCTCCACCATCCGTGTGAGAGAGAGCGTCCTACTGACTAGCCGCTACACCAGCAAACCCTCGCCCCTCTAGTACCGCGATGACGAGGAACGGGGGGACCAACCACCACACAGCACGTTCAAGACCACCCTACAGCCATGTCTCTGGGCCTGATAGGGGTCAAGCGTGAGCACAGTGGCAGACATGTGATGGTGGTGAAGAACAACATAGACTCCAGGGAAAGAGTCTGCAAGGCCACTATAGTTGACCCTTGACAGGGAATGGACGGCGACCAGTGAATGTTCCCGACTGCATCGCCAAGAAGAGACATCATCAGAGACCTGTGGACCAAGAGACTTCTGAACACACATTGTCCACATTGTTATGTATGTATTTAATTTTTACTGTGTTACTGTTTGGCCCTGCCACACGACAGACCGAGAACAGATGATCAACACGACACAGCAACTGTCAGATTCACAAACAAGAACTGTTTCACAGAGTTCATATGTATCTGGAAAATTATTGACTAGGAATATGATGAAATACAATCAGTAAGATTGCATTAACCAATTTTATAATAGCAATGAGAAATGATCAGAGAGTCACATTGCAAAATGGTATTGTTAAACAGGGCAGAACCAGTTGGGTTGTTCCAAGACACCAAGTTTGTTTTGACCATTGATAGTATGCACCACAGAACAATGCATAACGATTATCATAATCACCTTTTATATCAGTTTTATTAACCACCAGGTTAACGGTTGTTAAAATGTTTTTGTACACATTAGCCTTATGTGTAAATCCTATTCCTAATAATTATGCACACGATTTTGTTTTTCACCCTGTGCACTCTGACCACACAGAGACAGTGCTCACATGTATGTAATAGTTGTATTACTATGCCTGTATGCACAACCATCACATTAGCTCCCCTGAGTCACGACATGAACGACTGAAGGTATGCCAAGATATTTGCACAGCTATAGCTTCTAATGATAATGTTAATTGTTGTTTGATATCAGAGTTGAGGACCACTCATTGATATAAGTATTTTGAGCGATTAATAAAAGAAAAGGGTGATATCTATTCCCACATCTCTGATATCAAAATAACACAGACCGCAGTCCAGTCGATCATGTCATGAATCATGTATATAAATAATACTAGTTTAAACTATTAGGCCAACCAACAGAACACATTGGCCAACATTTTCATTATTTTAATTATTTTCTATTTTATTCATTATCTGATAACCGATGGATTACATCGGTCCCCACTTTTACCTGTTCCAAACAATCCTGGTATATTATACATTAATCTCACCCACATTATAAGAAAGAAAAGTGAGTATTGTGGTATAATATATTGTCCTCATGTAAATATACTCCCCTCCCCTGTGTCCCCTTTACCTGTGCCCCCCCCCCCCTCTCTGTGGAATAAGACACTCCCCTCCCCTGTGTCCCCATTACCTGTACCCCCCCCCCCCCATCTGACCTATCAAATGGGACCACACCCCACCCTGTTACCTATATAGATCTCCTCCCGAGATCTATCGAGGTCTTCTTACCTGGGTAATTTCAGCTGATCACCTGGGGGAAGCCCTCAGCCATTCTCTCTATGTAATCTATCTGTTTGGTTAATAAACCTTGTTATTATCCAAGCCTTGGTTGACTGAGAACATTCTTCATCAGGATATCCACAAATATCCCACACCATGTTCAAATACTGAAATGGATCCTATGTTTAATTCCATGTTTAAGTACAGAGGTGGATGATTTACCATGTTTAAATGCAGAAATGGATCCCATGTTTAAATACAAAGGTGGATGACTTACCATGTTCTCAATGATTTAATTATGTGGAAAAGATCCTGAGATGTTTTGACTGAAGTAAGAGATGTATAGAAAAGCTGTGGGTAGCCTCATTTGTTAGACAACCTGTACTCGCCCTGACCTATGTTTTGTAGTGAGTAAAGTTGTCACAGTATTTTGCTGACCCCACAGAGAAGCATTGAACTACATCAAAAACATGTTTTTCGTTATCCCAGAGGTGCAGCAGACGAACAGCTGTGTTTCAGAAAGGGCAGCAAGGGTTTAGAACTTAAAGCCCACAGTGATACTATCAGCCTGTGAAGCCGAGTATATGTTTCTAGCTATGACAATGCAAAATGTGTTTATCTAAAACAACTGCTTGAAGTGATGGAGATAAGATTATGAATATATTGCTTAATATGTAGTAGGTAATTGGAATGTATCCTCTATACCGAATATTGTGTTTTTGAAGATGAGGGGCGTTTTGTCAACATCATTTAAAAATGATGGACACTATGTATATGAAGACTGTTGTTTATGAGGGCAACCAGGGAACCATTGTGATTGCTAG
This sequence comes from Notolepis coatsorum, assembly GCF_963971535.1. NCBI lineage: Eukaryota > Metazoa > Chordata > Actinopteri > Aulopiformes > Paralepididae > Notolepis > Notolepis coatsorum. The sequence continues at coordinate 50,522,588 of NC_140182.1, forward strand.
GAACCCAGTGTGCCGACATAGATGTAAACATGTCGATATAGAAAATATCATCTCATCAGATCTGTCATCAGAGAAGAAAGAATGACACTGATTTATTGTCCAAACGGACGACAGGGTAGCAGACACTATGCGGAAACCTGTTCCAAATTGAAATTGAAGAGATTTGCAAAGGTCATGTTTAATGTGTAAATATTGACTGCCATACTCTATTGATGTTTTGGATTATATTATTTCCTTTGTCAAATGTTTTTCGGAGAAGTTATCCAGTATGCTTATACAACCCTAAGTGGGAGTGTTGAAGTCAGAGGTTCTATGTAGGATTGTTAGTAACTGTCTAACTGCATATATAATTGTTTCCACTAGAGGGCACTCTAGGCGGAGCCACTCAAGACACCACCAGGTGGCGAGTATAAATAGAGATGTCTCCCCCTACTCTACCTCTTTCCCCCCAGCCTCTCAGTGAGAGGAGACCTCATGTGCTGCTGCTCATACCATGTGAATGAATAAACCACGCCGCTTAAAGGCTATAGATAGAAACCATGCCTCTTGACCACATTATTGTCGCCCTATAGCCGGATTTTGTCAACATAATCATGGAGCATTTTATTCTAATTCCGTCCTGATTGTTTCAGACCATACAGTGATTTGTTAAGTTTACAGACCAGTTTCTCCCCCTTCTCTGACTTAACCTCAAATCCTTCAGGTTGTTCCATAAACAACTCACAGTCTATAGGAGCTGTGATGCTCTGAACTTCATAAAAGTCAGACAAAGCTTTCCAAAAGCTCAAACAGTGAACTCCAAGCCCACGTGGTTGAACAAAAAATTCAAAGAAACAGACTAAGAAATGACGTAAACACCATGATCAGAACCGCAAAAAGAAATTTCATCAACGACAAAACTGAGGAAAACAAAAACAAACCCTGCGAACTTTGGAAATTACTCAATAATCAACTAGGCTGCAGTAAAAAACTTAAAACCAGATTCTCAAACATAAACATAAAGACGGACAACACGCTCATCACAGACAAGCTGGATGTAGCCAATTACTTAAACATCTTCTTCACAGACATAGCCACAACACTGGTAAACAAACTACCCTCCCACTCAGGGCATTATGGGGTAGAACACATAGTAGAATACTACAAAAACCTAGGGGTCCACAAAGATGACTTCAAACTTGAAATGGTAACAACTGATGAGGTACTCAAAAAATTTAGCGCCCTCCAACCTAACAAGGCCACTGGCCATGACAACATCCCCTCCAAATTCCTCAGAGACGCAGCAGCCGCCATCACCCCAGTCATCACACACATAATAAACCTCTCTATAAAACAGGGACACGTCCCCAAGGACTTCAAAATTGCGAGAGTGACCCCTCTGCACAAAAAGGGCAGCAAATTAGACCCAGGCAACTACCGCCCTGTTTCTATTCTTACCTCCATCTCGAAAGTCATGGAGAAAATAGTCTACGAACAGGTCGAAAAGTACCTGGCGGAAAAAAATCTAATCTACGAATTCCAATCTGGCTTCAGAACGTCCCACTCCACTGACACATGCCTCCTCTATTTGAACGACCACATCAAACAAGAGGTGGACGCGGGCAAATACTGCGGCATGGTCATGCTGGACCTACAAAAGGCCTTCGACACTGTCAATCACTCCATTCTGATGGACAAGCTAAAAGCAATTGGTTTTGATAGCTTATCAGTGAGCTGGATGCAATCCTACCTGGAGGGGAGAGAACAGATGGTAGAGGTAAACGGTACTCTATCCCCCCCCTCACAGTGAGCTGTGGTGTTCCACAAGGAAGCATAATAGGACCGCTACTCTTCCTAATTTATGCAAATGACATGTCGTCAGCCTGTGACTGCAACTTGTTCCTGTTTGCGGACGACTCAGCCCTGCTGGTCTCTGACAAGAACAAGTTGCAGGTTGAAAAAACCCTCAGCACGGAACTAGGCAAAATCTGCATATGGCTCGCTGATAACAAACTATCATTACACATGGGCAAAACAGAGTCCATTCTCTTCGGTTCAAATAACAAACTCAGCAAGACCGACGGCTTCTCAGTTACAGTGGGTGACAATATTGTCACAAGGAAAGACGAAATTACCTACCTGGGTTCCATCCTAGAGGCAAATCTTTCCTGTGACAAAATGGCATCCAATGTAATAAAAAAAGTCAACCAACGAACTAGATTCTTGTACCGGATCTCCTCTCTGGTAAACAAGAATACCCTGAAGACTCTGGCAGGAGCACTCATTCAAGGGTACTACGACTATGCATGCACCTCATGGTACCAAAGCACCTCAAAGGCGCTTAAAACAAAATTACAAACATCACAAAACAAACTGGTCAGACTACTACTTGACCTGAACCCCAGAACCCACCTCACCCCTGCCCACTTTGACAACCTAGGATGGCTTAGAGTAGACGACAGAGTACAGCAACTTGCAATGGGCCTGGTCTACAAGATACACTATACGACCGTACATGTACATGTCAAAATACTTCCCAAAGGTCAGTGAATACCACAACCACTACACCAGAGGAAGCTCAACAAATCATGTAAAACCCAGATTCGGCTCAAACAAGGGACTAAACACGTTTCGCAATTATGCCACAACAATGTGGAACGCCCTACCCAAAGCTGTAAAGGAATGTGAATCACTACCCACATTCAAAACCGCTCTTAAAGAGCACCTACGGGAGGCTGCAATTCGAAACTGGCCACCGTAAATGCCCAAAACCCCCACCACCTCCTAATAGACAGTCTCCTCCCCACCGCATGTATATATTCCCTACCCGCCGTATGTATATTTCTCTCCCACCCACCCACCCCCTCCTAATGTACAGTCCCCTCCCCATCATATATACTCTGTCAGGATCTAGGGGTAACAGTACTGTATATTTGAATACCGTTTATGTCACAAATGTATCAGTACTAAATACCTATATGTCCCTATGCCATAAATGTCATGTATGTTGTGTATGTCATAAATGTCTATATGAATTGAAAATGGGGGACCCTGATGGAAACAAGACAAACGTCTTTCTCAGGTCTGCATCCCCTTAACAATTGTATGTATTGAGCTGTACTGTATTGTACCCATTCTGCAATCTGTTAAATAAAGTTTTCATTCATTCATTCATTCATTCATTCATTCATTCATTCATTCATTCATTCATTCAGCATGTAAATATGCCGTTTTAACATCCATTTGATGCAACTCTAAATCATATTGTACTGCGATTTGCATTAGACTACGTACAGATGTCATATTTGCAGTTGGTGAAAAGGTTTCCTTATAATCAATACCGAAACCTAGTTATGAATACTGGCTGAGCGTCTCGCTCTGCCAATGAGATAACCTCTTATCTCCACGCACCTAGCATGCACGCAAAACAAACAAATGCACCCACTTGCACGTGACCAAGCCACTCCCATGCGTCTCCCTATATGACGCTGGAAATGGTCACGCTCACCCTCCCAGTTCGATTTCCAAAAGCGGAAAAACATCCAAGGGACCTCAGGGCGCTAAGAGCGAGACGCTCAGCCAGTATTCATATAACTAGGTTATGAAATAACCTTTCATTATATATCATACTTGGCTATCGCGTCTCGCTCTGCCAATGAGATATGGGGCAGAGCGGACGCGTGGCCCGACAAGTGTACCCCCTGAGGGCCCGTAAGCCCCAGCCAGGGAGTAGGGGAGTCCTGTCCACCCGCCCGTCCTAACGAAGGGGGGGAGGCAGTCAACTCCACCAAAGTGCGAAAAAGGGGGAACTAGGTGTGAACCCACAACACAGGCGGGACCACGTGTGACACAGCACCCCGTGGCACACACCCACACACCCCTGCTAGCCCACCTGATGGCGGGATGCAGGAGAGGTCCCAGACCTCAGAACCGCCTGGGAGACAGAACCCCCAGTCATGTCCATGAGGTAAAACCTAACGAAAGGACCCGGGGAGGACCAGGATGCCGCAGCACAGATGTCCTCCACCGAGGCCCCCCCTAACAGGGCAGCAGAGGCCGCCAGTCCACGAGTGGAGTGCGCCCTGACGCCCCGGGGGGGGACCTGTCCAGCCAACGTGTAGCAAAGGGCAATGACCTCGCACAACCAATGTGACAGACGCTGCTTGGACAGCGCCTTACCCGCGCGAGGGCCACCGTAACAAACAAACAGTTGATCGGAAGCCCTGAGATCCTGCGTCCGACTAAGGCAAACCCTCAGTGCATGGACAGGACACGACAGGTGAAGGCCTGCCTCCAAGCCACTAACGTGAGGAGGCGGATGAAACGCCTGAACCACAATATCCCTGGAGCGAAAAGAGCTCCGGATATTCTTTGGCACGAAGACTGGATTAGGCCTCAGAGTTGCACCGCTATTGGCCCGAATAGACAGGCACTCAGGCCGCACTGAGAGAGCACACAGCTCACCCACGCGCTTAGCGGAGGTGATGGCCAAAAGGAACGCGGTCTTAAGGACAGCCGATCCAATGGCGCCTGCTCAAGAGGCTCAAACGGGGCCTCCGACAACCGGCCCAGGACCAGTTGGAGGCGCCACAGGCTTGAGACGCCAAGCGCCAAGCAGGAAACGTTTCACGAGAGGGTGGCTGAACAATGTTCTGCCCCCACACTCGACCATACGCCACTTCCCAGCGTAAGCCGCGGTAGTGGACGGAGCGTGCGCGTTCCGGATGGCGTTAACCACAGAAGAGTCAAGACGCATCCCCACCAGATTCACTCTTTCAGCAGCCAAGCCTAGAGGCTGCCCCAGAACAGGAGGCAGAACAGAGTTCCGCGTGCCTGAGAGAGGGCCCGCGGTGACCACGGAACAGGCCACGGCGGGGCCACCAAGAGCTGGATCAGGGCCGGGAACCACACAGCTGAGCCCCGGCCCGGCGCGACCAGGATCAAAGTCCCGCGCTCCTGACGTACCCGCCCCAACAGCCGAGCTATCAGGTGTATGGGGGGGAATGCGTACAGAATCCCGGGCGGCCACGGGATCGGTCCCAGACCTGTCCGACTATGTCTGGACGTAGTCCCCACTCGTCAGGGTGAGGACCGCCCCGCGACATCACATCTGCACCCACATTCTCCCTGCCGGCGATGTGGAGAGCCCTCAGGCTGCGCAGATTGAGAACGGCCATAGCCAGAGCTCGACCGCCGCCCGGTGCAGACGGGGGGAGCGTACTCCTTCCGTCTGTCAATATACGACGCTGACGTCGTGTTGTCCGTCCTGATCAAAACATGCTTGCCCACCACAAGGTGGCCAAGCCATTTGAGGACCAGAAGGACTGCCTTCAATTCCAACACATTGAAATGTAGTGCAGACCGGGCAGCATGGTCCTGCCAGCTGCCTCCTACTGCGTTGGCCTGACACGTCCCCCCATCCCATGAGGGCGGCGTCAGTGAAGACCGTGACGTGTGACAGCCTGCTGCCCACAGGGACTCCGCTGGTGAGGACCCCAGACCCTCCCCAGAGGACGAGGTCCCCCAGTACTGACATGGGAACCTTCAGCCGCTTCCACTTGTCTCTTACCGGGCTATTTCCATACTGGAAAAACCACCTCTGTATCCTCCTCATGAAGAGGAGGCCAAGAGGGACCACAGAGTGAGCAGATGCCATCATACCGAGCAGGCGCATCACAGACAGCGCCATAACCGTCCTAGGACGGAACCTCCCGAGCGCGCCGAGAACATCCACTTGCCGCCGCTCTGAGAGGGATGCCCATATAGATCTTGAGCTTAGAAATAAGCCCAAGTACTCCACCCGTTGACTGGGAAGAGGAGTACTCTACTTCCAGTCTACAGCAAAATCCAGGCTGGTGAGGAATTCCATCACCTGCCTGGTATGAGACCTGGCGATCTTCTCTGACCGGCCGAGGACCAGAACGTCGTCCAGGGTAGAATAAAATTCGTATCCCCCGATGACGCAGAAACCTCAGCGCTGTCTCCACGCACTTGGTGAAGATGCGAGGAGAGTAGCCGAACGGCAGCCTCTGGTACCCGTACGCTAAGCCCTGAAAAGGAAGCGTAGGTATGTCCTAGGAGGGAAGATCGGAATGCGAATACACATCCTACAGGTCTATGGAGGTGAACCAGTCCCCCACCTGACAGCACTTAACAGGTGGGTGACGGTCAACATTCTGAACCTTCCATGGGACAGGTCCAGTATGGGTCTGACACCCCCCCCCCCCCCCGATTTCTCGGGCACCAGAGAATATCGGGAGGAAACGCCGCTCATCGCGTCCTCCCATGGGACCAAGACGACGGCCTGCTTCGCCGCCAGAGAACGAATCTCCTCGGCCAGGGCTGTCACTGCCGCGGACTCTGATAATAGAGTCTGTACCAAACCCAAAAACGGAGGGCGGGGGTGTGCAAACTGTAACACTGTAACCGCCGCCAACTGCCGCTGGTCCGCTAGGAATCGTAGATAGGTGGCCCGGTCCCTCCCGCTGTGCGTTGTCAACCCTGGTCTCGCCAAACGCGCAAGCAGGGTGTCTCGTGGAGCCAGGATATCGCACCCTGACTCTACCAACAAGGCAATCGCACCCAAGGGGGGGACCCCGACAGAAGGCTGTGCTCTCACCTCTGGCTGCGCGGTGTGGGGCAGCATGGAGCCCAGGTCAAATACCGCCTGCCCCTCCGTGGACAGACCAAGGTCCAACCGCGGAGAGGGGAGCCCTGAGGAGGAGACCTCTCCCCTCCTCAAGGGGAGATTGCTCCAACCAAAAATGCCTGTGAACAACCATTGACAGCATCCTAGCCCTCCCTGCGGTTATAGCTTGCGGCTAGGTCAAAAGCTGAATAACCTCAAAACCTCGCGCGATGGTTTTGACTTCGGCTGGCCCTAAGACCCCACCACCCGACACCACTCCCCTCATGGCGTCGGCCGGGCGGGACACCGTTCCACCATGTCAGGGCAAAGGACTGATGCCACCTGCTTCACTAAGCACGGAACACCAGTGGTGGCTGCAGACCAAAGTCTAATATGTAACAACCTCCACTGCAGTGTGCACCCATGAAGGGATAAATGAATGAATGAACTAAAACTCTATTAACATATTGCAGAATGGGCTAGCCCAATACACACAATTGTTAAGGGGATGCAGACCAGAGAAAACGTTAGTCCTGTCCACATCAGGGACCCCCATTTTCAATTCATAGATTCACAAAAAGCACACCTGCCCTGAGCCTCAGCCCATCCACCCAAGCCCCTGTTAAACCCCCAACATTAGACACCGATTGACCGTCAGCATGAATGGTTAAGAGGAGGCAAGACAGTAAAGACAGCCCTCGGCGGGGAACATGGGAACGGCGCCCCAACATTGTAGCATTAGCATTAGCTGCGCGCTAGGATACTTGGAAAACATCCAAAAGAGAGTCATGTTTTCCCAAATATCCCGACCCCCGCGCCAATACATCACTCGGTCGTCTCACGAGACAACGAGCAGTATTACCCATGCTAGTATCAATGCCTGATAGCATAGAGTTCAGAGTTTATACAGTGTGGGGGGGGCTGTCATCGTGTTACAGAGTTCACAGCTGAGGGGAAGAAGCTGTTCCTGAGCCTTCTTGACTTGGATATAGCGCCTCCAGAGGGAATGAGGACAATCAGTCCATGATCGGGATGAAAGTGGGGGTGAGATGTACCATAATGCATCGTTCATGTTACATTAAATACATAATTTGAGCTTTAAACAGTTACTATGTCTAATAGCAAAATTGTGTAATATAGAATTCATATTTCATCTCATTACAAGGTAATTTTACCTGTACCTTGTAAGATGTACATATTTGTGTTATTTTCATATTTCTATGCTGTTATTTTATATTTCATATAATACTAGGCTACACGGTATCCATGGTAACAATCCAGCTATAAAGCCAATCACTGGGGAAACAAGTGAGATCCAGGTGAGTGTGTGACTGTTGAAAACCTGTAGATATTAATGTAAATATTTATATAGAAGGACCATAGATCTGAGAGAGACAGTAACTGCATTGATATCCAGAGTGATTATCTATGTGTCCATCTGTACCAGTAGTGTCTTTGTGTCATTTGCAATAGAAGTATTTGATCTTGTTCAAGGTTAGATCGTTGGCCCTCTAACTTGTCAGCTGTCAGTGCACCAGCATCAAAGGCACAAGGTAGAGACCACTCTGAGCAACAGAACAGAGATGCAACAGGGGTGTTATAAACTGTGCACAGCCTAGTCAATATTGACATCTGTTACACCTCCTACAGTAAAGTGTTACTGACTTACCAATACAGTCTTACAGTCAAAACCAACATATCTTTGTCAGGTGCCACATTCTGTGACTTGTAGATTATACTTTAAAGGCCCAATCCGTGATTTAGGGCAAAAAAAAAGATAGGCCTGATTCTTTCATTGTCAAATTGATTTGAAGAGTTCTCGATATCAGGACTAATATAACAGCTAAATGTGTTGTGTGTTGTGATGTTCTATGATTAAGAACAACTCATAAATGCTAGAAAGCTCTTGTGATCTCTAAATCTAAATATACACAATAGTTGCATAGTAAAAGGGTCACTTCACACAAAAAACAATGCTGATTTATTTTGCACATAATCTCACACACAACCAAAACCTGAAACAGTTTTGCACACATTAATTTAGTTTGACAGTTATTGAGAGTAAATTAGTTTGAATATGGCCACCAGTGATGTCATCGAGGACATTGAATCCTTGTGTTGTGTTAATTACAGCTCCATGAAATCATGAAGATGAAAAAATAGTAATGCTTTGTATTATAGAGACTGCTATGTTATAATGTCATGGAACTGTAATTTACACAACACAAGGATTCAGTGACATCACTGCTGGCCATATTCAAACTGATTTACTCTCAATAACTGTCAAACTAAATAAATGTGTGCAAGACTGTTTTCCATGTGTGTGAGATTATGTGCAAAATCAATCAGCATTTTTTTTGGTGACATTCCCCTTTAACAGGACCGGTTACATTTGGTCAGCTTGCCAAGTTTTCAAACAATTGTTGTTAAATGTTGTTAAATGTGTTCTCTGTACTCACTCATGCATCATTGCTCTTACGACATCAATGGGATCCTTGAAGAAAAAAAGAAAAGATCAATCTTAAGGTAAATTATTCTGCATGCACATTGGCAAACATCCCAGTATGCAAATGCATGTGCTAATTCACAACATGTGATTTCATTGCAACTTCCAAGTAAATGGGATTTTAATTGAAAATGAGATTTTTCCACGGAGTCTCTCACTGGAGACGTGTAGCAGGGGAACGCCGCTGTACTTTTCCTGCACTGTTTTGAGAGAGAAAGGGACACTTTTTCCTTATTTTTTCCTAGAGTCATTTAGAGAAAGATTGTATATACAGTATATATATAAAGATATATATATATATATATACATTTTCTCAACCCACAACCTGCATGATAGTGAAAATGCACTGTGAAATTAACATTGTGACTTCGTCGCCTCGTCCGCATCAAGGGGCGGGCTATTAACATTGGTGTATTTTCATTATGTTAATGGTGTTAACACATGCCCACAGATTGCCACCAGCGGCGCGGTAATTTCCTCCCGGTGATCATAAAATGTCCGAGTGGGTCATTTTGATTATGACACGCTAATTACATATTGTCTCTCCACTATATTCTGCTTTCCCAACTCAGAGCAACCTAGAATCTTTAATGGTGAGCGTTTATGAGTTGGAGGAGAGGGAATGGAGAGGGGTGGGGGTGGGGTGGGTGGGGTGGTCTTTGCCTTACGTTCCTGACGGCGATGTTGCACACATGCTTCAGTGCCTCCCTTTAAACTTCCTAAATTGTGTTTCACAGTGAAGACATGCCCAAGCCTTTAACTGCCTGTATTAGATTAGATACCATTAGATGTAATAGAATATTTTCCCTCTCTGCAATATTTTCATAAGAGTTTGAGGCGTTTGATTAATCTGACCACATTTTATTGCATTAATGATTTCTTTCCCCTTCCGCTCTGCTATAAACACATTGTATGCGGGTGCTAATGCTGTTTTCTCTCTCTCTATCTCTCTCTCTCTCTTTCTCTCTCTCTCTCTCTCTCTCTCTCTCTCTCTCTCTCTCTCTCTCTCTCTCTCTCTCTCTCTCTCTCTCTCTCTCGCTCTCTCTCTCTCTCTCTCTCTCTCTCCTCTTCGCGCTCTCATTCATCCTCCGCCGTTACCGCAATGCATTGTTGATGAGGTGAGTCGGAGTCTTATGTGCTTTCACTCCTAAAGTCATTCCTAATGGAGTGGAAACCTTATATTTTGTTTCCTAATGAAGCACAGGAGTGGCAGACAGCTCCGCTTGGGCTGTCCTATGGCTGCCTGCAGGCTGGGAGTCAGCGCCCTGAGCCAGGCTGCTCTGAGGGAGCCGGCAGGAGGTGGGGTGTTGGCCGGGCCCAGGCCTGGGCCCAGAGGTTGGAGGGGAGGGGGTGAGCGGAGGGCTTACACGTGAACTCTCCTATGGACAGGTTATTTAGCTAACGATAATCACGGTAACGCAATAGGTTGTTTTACCAGGAGGCAAACATTTATCCAAGTGTCGCGGCCAGACGTAGCATCAGTTACCCGCGTGGCTTCGGTCCCTCGAGTACGGCCGCTGGAGCTGAAGACACGTGTGATGCCGCGTTGAAAACCACACGCTTGTTGTCGAGCCAAACTCCATGAGGTTGTGGTGGCCCCATTCACCATTCAAGGCGCCGTTTAAACGGAACCCGGAGTGATAGGTCTGTGCACTGAGTGGTAGGAGAACTATCGGAGCTATTCTGAGCGGAGGTTTCAGAGCAAGGTCACTTTTAAAACAAAATGTCTCCGCCGACACTATCTGGGTCAACGTGGCACACTCTGCTACTTTCCTCCCAAACTTCCTCCCCTTCCGCAGATTATAATTAAACACGCACAATTATCCCAAATTTAATGGGATTTCATAACCGGGCCTTTATTTAAGAGGTAATGAATAATATTTTAATTGCATATGTAACTGTGTGATCGAAATGTGCTTCTCTCATCACGTGTAATTACTATGCCATTCTCCTAGACCTGTCGTGATATTCAGAGAGCATCCGATCGATATATGGAATGTAGTAGAATCTCTTTTGTCTGCGTTTTTCAAATATAACTGTGTGACAGTTACTAATTGTAAAATTATCCAACGGGGAGGGGGGGGGGGGTTGGGGGGGAGCATATGGAGGATGTCCTATTGTTTATTGATGTCTGTAATTAATGATATAATGCTTGCCACTGAAGTAGTTTGACCCCTGAACCCATCATTACTCAGAGTGTAGAGGCATCAATCAAACTGTTATTTTCCCATGTCTATTCCCCCCCCACCCCCCAAGGGACAGATGGGGCACCCACTGTATCCTCATCTGTAGTCAGCTGACCGTGGCCTTGGTAAGGCTGATTTGGAAGTCACAGTCACAGAGTCAGAGAGAGCACAACAGTACAACAAGCTTTCGCTGAACTGCTAAATGATGGTGGGGCCACATCTGACCTGCCTCTCAGTCATACTTTAAAATAAATCATAGTCTTTCTCAGCCGACCTTGTGGTATTTACCGATTAACTTCCTCCCCTCCTGCCAGTTGAACCATGACAACAATATGTATATTTACCCGTCATTTGGGTGTGCTTAGTAGTCTTTGGTGTCTAGTGATGATAGGCTCGCCCCCCCCCCTCCCCCCACTATACCAAAGATGCCATAATGATTACA